>NW_028258403.1:4480172-4786551 GCF_053883595.1 Heterocephalus glaber | reverse complement strand
GCCTGCCCTTCCCTGCAGTGCTTTCTCCCTCCCTTCACTACCCTTATTTCGCTCTCTCAATCTCCATATCTGTTTCTGGGTTTCCCCTTCTTCTCTCCCTGCTTTTCCCCTCCCTGTCCATCCCTCACCGGCCCCAGAATGGGTGTCCCTCCCCTCCTCCCTCCCTGGCTGTATCTGCCTCTTTCTTAGCTCTCAACCCTGCACCTCTTTCTTTGTATTCTGCTCACCCTCTCTCGGCCTCTCGAGCATCTCTCCTCCCCCGCCGGCCTCCGGCCTCCCCCTGCCTCCCCATTTCCAGCTCAGTCTCCTCCCTCTAGCTCCTCTCCCCTCCTTTCGCCTCACCCGACTGCCCGCCCGGAAAGCCAGGGTTTCTTTCTACCCTGGGGGTCTCCATACCTCTCGATCCTCCTCCCCACCAGTCTCCTCTCCGGCTGCAGGGTTAGTGGGTACCCATTCTTTTCTTCCTGGGCACACCCTCCCTCCCCTCGCCCCCATCCCCAACGTGGCCACTGACTCCTCTTCATCCGTCTCCTCTTCTCCCCACCCTCTCTTCTCTTTTCTCTCTGCCCCTTTAAATCTCCCTGGCCCAGCCTCCCCCGTGATGCTGGGATGGAGCAAACATTGATTTGTGCTGGGATGGAATCGGAATTTTGATTTCTTTTTTCTTCTCCCAACCCTAAGAAGAAAAAAATAATAAAAACACCCCCTCTTGATAGCCCCCTCCCCCTTCTCATCCAGCTCCCAGCTTCTCTTCCCTATCTCCACCCAAGGCAGATTTTTTCCCCTACACTGTTCTCTTCTCCCCCCACCCCCGGCACCAATTCACCCCCAGCTGGGGAGAGAGGGGACTCTCCCACAGCTCCCCCGCCTTGTCTTCCCTCTCTGGGTTGGAGCGGTCTCTCCGGAAGAGGAGGGGGCTCGGCTCGCCTGGGTGGGAGTGGAGGTATCCTGCCATGGACGCTGTGCCTGGGAGGCACCCTGCGCCTCAGCCCACATGGTGAGTACCTGCCCCCTCCTTTCCGCCCGTCTGCCCATCCCCACCCTGGCCTTTCCCCTACAGAGCTTCCCCCATGCCTATCCTTTCCCTACAAACCGTCTTCCCACCTCGGACCCATCTCCCCGCTACACCCCCCACCCCCACCCCCGGTTTGCTGGGGAAGCCCAAGAACCGGGACAGAGGAGTCCTAGTGTCAACCGGGAAGGCGGTGGCCTACGACTCTGCCCCGCTCCCTCTCAGAACCCCCCCCCCCGCCAAACTGCCATTCCCCACTCAGCAATCTGGGGTTCTAGGTTGAAGAAGTGGGACTTCTGCTTGGGTTGGGGCCCCCAAGTCCTGGGAGACTCCCTCTACAAGTTGGGAGGAATGGAGAAGCCCCCGTGGCCCCAAAGCTTGGGAGCGGCTGGAGGATGCTGCTGACGGGGCGGGCGAGGGGGGTCCTGGGAGGCGGTGCTGATGCTCTTGAGCCACCTGGCCCGGGAGTGGTGGGCAAAGAGGAGGGGCTTCGTTCTCCATTTGCCCCCTTTTTTCTCCGCAGCCACTCAGGATGAGGGTCCGGCCCTGCCTGCCCGCGCTGGGGCCCCTCCGCCCAGCCCGGGTCTAACTGCCCCCGCCCCCAGGCCTCGCCAGGCCCCCAGGCCCCCAGCCGGCTCTCCAGCCCCAGGATGCGCTGAGCCGCCAGGGGGCTGAGGCCGCGCCAACTACATGCATGTCCCCCGGGGGCAAGTTCGACTTTGACGACGGGGGCTGCTACGTGGGGGGCTGGGAGGCGGGGCGGGCACATGGCTACGGCGTGTGCACGGGGCCCGGCGCCCAGGGCGAGTACAGCGGCTGCTGGGCGCACGGCTTCGAGTCACTGGGCGTCTTCACCGGGCCCGGTGGACACAGCTACCAGGGACACTGGCAACAGGGCAAGCGCGAAGGGCTGGGCGTGGAACGCAAGAGCCGCTGGACGTACCGCGGCGAGTGGCTGGGCGGGCTGAAGGGGCGCAGCGGTGTGTGGGAGAGCGCGTCCGGCCTGCGCTACGCTGGGCTCTGGAAGGACGGATTTCAGGACGGCTACGGCACCGAGACCTACTCCGACGGAGGTGCGGGGCCCGGCCCACTGCTGTCTGCCTTCGAGTCCGCGTGCGCCCCCCGCCGGCCTGCCCCGCGGGTGCCTTCCCCAGCCATTTGCCCTCCAGACTCTGCTGTTCCCCACATGCCTTCCCCAGCCACATGCGACCCTTGTGCCCATCCTTCTGTTTCTCCATACACCTGTCTGTCCCTCATACCATTCCCCATCCTATGACCCCAGCCTCATTTTCCTGCCTCTCTCACCAGCACATGCATGTCTTCCTCCTTTGACTGTTTCCTGCCTGCTTCTCCCTCACCACCATCTGCCTGGCCCTCTTTACCTGCAGGTCCCTGCAGGCTCTGCCTGCCGTACGCTCACACTGACTGCCCCAGTCAGCCTGTTCCTCATAGTCCTGTTTGCCTGTCACAAACCTATCTTTACACACACACACACACACACACACACACACACACTCACACACACACCGTATCAGCCTGTCCCTCACACCTTCCAGGCCCTCTATCCGTCACACACCCTAGCCTGCCTGCCCCTCCTTCCCCTGTCTCCCCACAGTGCCCAAATCCACGTGTCTCCTGCTACCTGGTCTTCACTGCTCCTCTACACCATGCAACCCAGCCTGGCCCGGCCACAACTCCCAGTGCCCTTCCAGGCCCCCATGCGGCTGCCTCTACCTCTCCCACTTAGGCTCCCAGGGGTTTGGGGGCCTGGGATTCAAGGAGCCGGGCGCTGGGTTCTGACTCTTTCACCTCTGCTCTCCCCGCAGGCACCTACCAGGGCCAGTGGCAGGCCGGGAAGCGCCACGGCTACGGGGTGCGCCAGAGTGTACCCTACCATCAGGCGGCTCTGCTGCGCTCACCCCGCCGCATCTCCCTGGACTCGGGGCACAGCGACCCTCCGACGCCACCCCCGCCCCTGCCCCTGCCAGGCGACGAGGGAGGCAGCCCAGCCTCTGGCTCCCGTGGTGGCTTCGTGCTGGCCGGGCCCGGGGACGCTGACGGCGCGTCCTCCCGCAAGCGCACCCCAGCGGCAGGTGGATTCTTCCGCCGCTCGCTGCTGCTCAGTGGGCTCCGGGCAGGCGGGCGCCGCAGCTCCCTGGGCAGCAAGCGGGGATCCCTGCGCAGCGAGGTGAGCAGCGAGGTGGCCAGCACCGGACCCCCGGGTTCTGAGGCCAGTGGGCCCCCAGTCCCAGCTCCTCCCGCCCTCATCGAGGGTTCGGCCACTGAAGTGTACGCGGGCGAGTGGCGCGCTGACAGGCGCAGCGGCTTCGGCGTGAGCCAGCGCTCCAACGGCCTGCGCTACGAGGGTGAGTGGCTGGGCAACAGAAGGCACGGCTACGGACGCACCACCCGCCCCGACGGCTCCCGTGAAGAGGGCAAGTACAAGCGCAATCGGCTGGTGCACGGGGGCCGTGTTCGCAGCCTCCTGCCTCTGGCTCTGCGGCGGGGCAAAGTCAAGGAGAAGGTGGACAGAGCCGTCGAGGGCGCCCGTCGAGCCGTGAGTGCTGCCCGCCAGCGCCAGGAGATCGCTGCTGCCAGGTGGGCTAAGAGGAGAGGGTGCTCTAAGTACAGGGGAAGGAGAGGGTTGCCTAAGAAGGGATCAAGACCAAAGGCATAGGGCCTGGTGGGGAAGAGCAGGCCTAAGGCCAGGCAGTTGTAGCCCTGGAACTTGAGCTGTTTATATCTAAGGCTACAGGTGGGTGTGGGTGTAACTGTGGGTGGCTGGGTATTTGCGGGAAGTGGTGTAAGACTGTCTCAGTGTCTTTTGTATGGAGATGTGTGTCTATTGAATCCATCCTTGTGTGTGGGAGTAGCAATGAGCCTTTTTTATTCCTGCCCAGAAATCTCTTGGAACTGGCAGGTCCCTGGTCTTCCTCTTGTGGCCCAACCAGCCTCTAGCCTCAGGCCAGAAGCATCATCCCTGGGCGGAACTGGGAGTGGTCCCTTCCTAACTGTCCCCCAGCCTGGAACCATTTCACCCTTGGGCCTTGGGGAGATTTAATTTATGCAGCCTGTCTACGCACCTGAAAAAGCTAGTCTCTCCCAGCTTTGCTTCCCCCGACTCTTTCACACAAATGGTAATGGTTTGATGAGAGGAGACTTACCTATAAATGAAAATTTCTTTTGATAAATCAGATTACATTTCCATGGAACCTTGCTATCTAAAGCAGTGCTTCCCAATAATAATATAATGTAAGCCAAATATGAGATTGTAGATCTTTTATTAGCCACATTAAAAATAAAAAGAAATGGGTGATGGGCTCGGGATTTAGCCCAGTGGTTCCACCACCTGCTTTGGAAGCGCAAGGTCCTGAGTTCGACCCTTGGTACAAAAAAAAAAAAAAAGAAAAGAAAGAAATGGGTGAAAAGATTTTTAATAATACATTTGTATTAAATCAGTATATCCAAAATATTTCAGTTCATAATCAATTTAGGTACTGAGATCATACATTCTTTGGATCAAGTCTTTGAAATCTAATGTAGAATTTACACTTACAACACATCTTTTTCATTCAGACTAGACACATTCCAAGTGTTTAATAACCACTTATGGCTTGTGACTCCTGAATTAGATACCACAGATATAAAAAAAAAATCATTTGTAATTGAATTTACAAAAATTCATTTGTAATTGGATTCACAGGCCCGATTTATAAAGCTCACACATTTGTTTATATATTAAATTTCTTTAAAAGAGATAAGAGCATAGTTAAGAGATTTTATTAACATTTGAGACTGTTCCAGAGAGCTAGAGATCAGGATATGTCCAAATATAATTCAGCAAATTTGTATAATGGATGACAGGGTGTGTGTGTGTGTGTGTGTGTGTGTGCGTGTGTTTGCGTTTATGCCTGAGTATGAACATGTCAGATCCAGAGTAATGCCTGTGCCAGAGGATGTACATCTGTAGATGTATCCGAGTGTCTGGCTGTTAGGATCCAGGGCTTTAAGCCAGGAAAGGGGGAGGGCAGAGCAATAGGGAACATTTTGGGCCAGATAAGGTGGAAGCATGTGCAGGAAAAAACTGATCTCACTAACTAGAGGATCAGGCTGTGGGAAGAGGCTGGTTGGTCTCCCCAGCAACAGGCCTGGCAATTCTAATTGGCTGCTGGGTGCCATGGAAACAGCATAGCCTCAGCAGCAGGTGCCTCTGCCAGGTAGCCTGAGTTTGGCCTTGATGCCTGAGCATAGACTAAGCCTACTGCTTAGACTTGATCATCCGTGCCCTCCAGACACAAAAATACAGGCCCAGGGCCAGGGATTTAGCTCAGTGGTTCTGCCACCTGCCTTGCAAGCACAAGGACCTGAGTTCAATCCCTGGTACCAAAAAAAAAAGAAAAGAAAAAAACAGGCCCTTGTCATGGCATGGTTGCCAAGAGAATTCAGTAAAACCCAAAACTGTGATTTCATACCCTGCCCCAAACCCCAACACCAGCCCAGTTTCAGGACAGGGTTAGTCATAGGCAGTCTGAACACCCTAAAACAGCAAAGAACAGGGTTAGAATAAACTTTTACCTTTTTAAATGGAAAAAAAAAGAAAAGAACAGGGTTATTTGAAATCTTCCCATAAATAGGAGTTGGACTTGAAACTAATGGCAGAGAGGGGAAAGGAAGGAAAAATTGAGGAAGCATCTTACATCAGGAAAACTGAGAAACAACAATGGAACAAGGATTGATAATGCTTCGAGGTGACCTGTACCTAGGGAGCAGGACAAGATGGAACAGGGGTGTGGAAGGGAAACTGAGAGCTTACCCGGAAAGTATAACTGCAATATTGAGAAAATATTGGCAGAGAGAGGAGGATGCAGTTGTAGTATAAAGGAGAAATCCACCCTTATTCCAGTTCTCAACCTCAGAAAAGCACAAGGCAGGGCAGGGGAACAGTGGCAGTGACAGAGTGGGAGAACGCTGTGATAACAGAAGAGGCCAAAGAAAAAGCAAAATGGGACATTCTCATGTCGGGAAAACTGCCCTGGAAAAGGTAGGATTCAATAATAAAGAAGGCTAGCAGTGGCAAGAGGAAGGCGGGCAGGGGAGAGGTGGAACTGTAAGGGAGGCAAGATCATGGTACAGTGCCCTGGACACCGCAGGGAAGCATGTGATCCCAGCGGGTATGAGGGGTTGGTAACAACAGGGCAAAGGGGGCAATCAGCAGAGCTTATAAGTGTCAAGCTGGATGGCAGAGGATGTGCTGAGGGAAAACTCAGTTGTCACTGGGCAGGGAACAGGACAGCAATGGAATAACAGAGTTTGGAGAGGGCCTGGCCCCCACCGCTGGAAGAAGGAAGTGTTACTACAGGACACAAGGGTAGGGTAGAGGGTGTGAGAGGAGCAGGAGGGTGTGATAGCAGCAAACAGCCCATCCAGGAGAAGAAATGAAAGTGAGCTTCCCTGGCCTGCCAGGAAGGGGAGTGGCTGGCAGAACATGAGGCAGGTTGAGGCTCCAGAGGTGAGCTCAGATAAGTCCAGGAGGGTGTGATATGGTGGTGACACGGATGAGGAGCTGGAGTGTCTGAGCAGTTGAAGTCGGGGGAGGTCCACTAAGTCCCTATCTCCTGGGACCTAACAGGGCAGCCGACGCGCTACTAAAGGCAGTGGCAGCCAGCAGCATCGCTGATAAGGCTGTAGAGGCAGCACGGATGGCCAAACTGATTGCCGAGGACCTACAACCCATGCTGGAGGCTCCAGGTGAGGTGTGGGCAGCCCAGGGAATGGGTGAGCCCCTGGAGGGCCAGAGAGGCTCAGGTGATTGGAAAGGGGATGGCAAGCACCACAGGAAGTCTGAGGATGGGAAAAGCCACACACGGTACAGAGTCCAAGGCGACAGAGGATGGGGGCCAAGCCCAGTTATCTGGGGAGTGGGACTAGGAATTATGAAGCAGGATAATGGGGTTTCAGGTCTGGTGTTGAGAAGCTAGGAGCCTGGGGAACTGTCTTAGGGGCTGCAACCTCTCCAGCCTTCAGCCAGGCAAGCCCCACTGATGCTCAGCTGTCCCTGCCCAGGCCGCAGACCCAGGCAGGACTCAGAAGGTTCCGACACAGAGCCCTTGGATGAGGACAGCCCTGGGGTGTACGAGAATGGACTGACCCCCTCAGAGGGCTCCCCTGAACTGCCCAGCAGTCCTGCCTCCTCCCGCCAACCCTGGCGACCCCCTGCCTGCCGGAACCCACTGCCGCCTGGAGGGGACTGGGGTCCCTTCTCCAGCCCCAAAGCTTGGCCCGAGGAGTGGGGGGGCCCCAGTGAGCAGGCGGAGGAACTAGCTGGCTATGAGGCTGAGGATGAGGCTGGGATGCAGGGGCCAGGGCCCAGAGATGGCTCCTCACTCCTTGGAGGCTGCAGCGACAGTTCGGGAAGTCTTCGAGAGGAGGACGGGGAAGATGAAGAACCCTTGCCCCAGCCGAGGGCTTCCGGGGGCTCAGAGCCCGAGCCTGTTGCCACTCCGGTCCTGAGGGGCACATCCCCAAGGGGTCTGGATGCTGGGTGCCTGACGGAAGAATCTGAGGAGCCTCCTGCAACAGAGAGCCCTGCCCAGCCGGTGAGACATCCCCTACGCCCACTTTCAAAACCTGGTGTCCCACCCTTTCCAGACCTCTGTCTGATCCCCTGAGGGGCTTGATTTCGACGGGGCTTCCTCTCTGCCTGACTGGTCTTGGACCATATCCCACTTCAAAAAAAAAAAAAGACAACTTTAAAGCTGGAAGGAACCTTAGAGACCTTCAAGTCCAGCTCCCTCATTTGACAGATGGGGGAACTGAGGCCCACAGCAGTTAAAGTAACTTCCGCACAGTTACAGACTAAGAATTAATGATAGAACCAGAACATATTTTCCTGTTCTCCTTCCATATCATTTCCAGCTCCCAGTTTCCTACTCCACCCCCACCCCCACCTCCGCACTTTCTCTCTTTGGTGCCCAGAAATAAAAAAGGAAAAAATTGTTCCCTCCCTACCCTCACTCTCCCTCCCTCTCCTGGGAAGAAGGAAAATAGGAAAAAAGGCAGAAGACCAGAAGAGGTGGAGTTTCCCCCAAACCCTCTGCTCTGATTGGATTCCAGACCATCTCCTGTTTCCTAGCAACCACATCCTCACCCCCTTCATCCCTCTGCCTTACTGCAGTACTGGCTGCTGCTGCCAATGTCTGCTACTAAGGCCAGGCACCTTCTGCCTGGGCCACATGATATGCTGGTGGGAGGGGAGTGGAAGGAGGAGGGAGAAAGGGCTGGCCCTGTCTTGAGAGTGCCAGAGCAAAGGTGGGGCACTGCCTGGGAGAAGGGGGTTGTTTTGCAATACAAAACAAAGGTTGGAGATCCAGCTGCTCTCTGCAGGGAGGTGTCTGGGACCCTTCAGCTTTGCTACTGAAGCCGGGGACGGAGGCGGGACCTAGCACTGGATTTGGTCCTCAGGGACTGAGGCTGCTTCCCCCTGTCTCTCTAGGGAGCTGCCAACCCGCTGGTGGTGGGAGCTGTGGCCCTCCTCGACCTCAGCCTGGCGTTCCTGTTCTCCCAGCTCCTCACCTGAGGCTACTTCCTGGCCTAGTTCTGGCTTTGGTTGCCTGCCTCTTCACCCCTTTGACCTGCCTTCTTCTCTTCTCCATCCTGGTTGTTTTTTCACCTATCTTTCCTTTCCCTTCTGTCCCCCTTTGTTTTTGTCTCTTGCTTTTGCCTTCCCTCTCTTCTTTCAGATTATCTCATCGACCCTGGACCTGTCTCTTTCTCCCTCACCCCCTTCTACTCTAGATTGTTTACATATGAAGGGCTTTTCTCTCTCAGATGCTCTCATCTCTGAGACACACAAATCTAAGTCAGACCATTGCCCCATGCCCTCCCCACCTTTTCTTTAAACCTAAACTTCGAGAGGGTGGGGGTTTGGTGTCCTGAGGAGTCTCCTAGAAGCTGAACGGAGAGGAGGAAGAAAATAGAGACAGGGTGACTGAATGCTGGACGAGCTGCTGGCTGAGCCCCTGTGGTTTCCTGGCCCAAGGGAAAAGGCTGGAGGAGATACTGCCTCCGCCTCTTACCCTGGAGAATATTACCTAACCTCCCAGCACCCAGCTAGGTTCTTGCCTAACTTGATACTTCCTGGAGGAACCCAAAGGAAGGGAACAATAGAACAACGTCCTAGAATCTCCCTCTATAGCCAGCCCCTCTTCCAACCCTGTGAGGGCATGCCATGCCAAGAGTAACGTGCCAAGGAATAAAAACTATCCAGTGCAGCCAAGCCCACCCCCTCAGGCTTTGCCACTGACCTCCGCCCTTCTGTGGCCCTTAAAAGTTTATTTGGTTGGTCTGGACTCACTTGTGGCCTTTGATTAAATTCCTACGGGGGGCCTGAAGAAGACACTTCTACTATACTCCAGAGGGATGGAGGCATTTGAGCCAGGACCCTGCTCCCCAACTCTGGCATTTGTAGTGGGGGAGGCGTTTCTGGGGGGATAGAACCGGGCAAGCTAACAGGAGCTCCCGGGGCAGCAGAAGTTGTGACAAGTCTAGTAGTCTCCAAAGGGTTCTGTCCCTTCCCCCATCACATCAGAATCTTGCGGAATGGGATCAGAGGAAGCCCTATCTCCCACACTTCCCAGGAGGTGGTTGAAAGGTGGTTGGAGAGCCCTGTGGGAAGTTGCTGACTGAAGCCTGGTACTAGCTTTTTCCCCTGGGGGCAGGAAGCCCTAGAAAGAGGGGACTGTAGGGCCCCCAGGGGATCTTTCCTCCCTCCCCTGCATGAGGCAGAGCCTAACTGCCTGCCACCCCCCTCCCTCAAGGAATGGCCTTCCCGGGAATGCCCACCACACACACCCTCTTTTTTTGTAGTCAAACTGTTTACTCCTGGCCTGCCTCCCTCCTTCCTCCCCTTTCAACCTTTACTTCTGATTTCTATTTCATGGAATTTGGGATTGAAGTTATACAACAGTGCCGCCAACACCAAGTCTTGCAGGAAAAAAAAAATACAAAGAAATTTAACAAAAAATATATTAATAAAAAAGTTCAAAAAAAGGGGGATTGTCATCTCCTTTGGGGTGCAGTGTCGTCAAACCCAAGCTCTCTGAGGCTTTGGCAACCATGCGAATGTAAAAGAAGCAGGTTTACTGTACTGTCCTGAGCCCCTACGCGGGCCACAGCTCCATACCCTAAGGCGGCCCGAGGGCGGCAGGCTCAAGAGGGCGGGTCCCGTGATGGAGGCGGGGAGAGGGAAGAACCCGATCAAGCTCCAACCCCTACTGGGCCCTCTACCAGGAAGCGCGGGGGGGTAGAGAAGCACAGTTCAAACCGAAGACAGGTGAGACTTGGCGTTCTGGGGCGGGAAAACTGAAGCACCCAGAGATGGGAATGGAGGGAAGGACTCGTGAAGGCAGCAGCACTGGGCCCTGGAAGTAAAGAGAAGGCTGAGCTACTGATGGGATACCAGGTGGGGGAAGGAGGGGGTAATAGGCGGGGCTGTGGCGCACGCTCGGTAGGAACAGGCGTGGGGTGGGGACGCATGCGTATTGGGAGCCCTTTGGTGGTGGGATTTGGAGACGCGGGTGGGCAAATGTAAATGTCGGCTCAATTATAGGGTATCTGTGGCACCTGGGCCCTTAAGAGCTTGGCACGGGGCGAGGCTGGCCACCCGGCCAGAAAATGTTAAAGCCCTCTCCACTCCTGGGTTCTGCCCTCCTCCACCCAGAATGGTGCCTTCGCTGAAGCTTCATGACTTCATGGAGGAGATTCGCGGGGCCAAGACTCAGGCCCAGGAACGGGAGGTGATCCAAAAGGAGTGTGCCCATATCCGGGCGTCCTTCCGTGATGGGGACCCCTTGCAGAGGCACCGCCAGCTGACCAAACTGCTCTACGTCCACATGCTGGGCTACCCCGCCCACTTTGGACAGGTAATGGCCAAAGATACCTTCCTCCGGAATTTGAGGAGGAAGGCCAATATGGCAGGGTCGTGGGCCCCGCTCACATAGTTGTGCCCCGATTATTTTCATTTTCTAGTTCTTGAGGCCTCACACCATGCACTGAAAAACCTCTTTACCCACTGCAACCCCCATCCTGTGTCAGCTGGCCTAAACCCTCCATTCTCTGACCAGCCCCATTCAGGGGCTTTCCCCTCCCATCCTCCTCCACTCCTGGGTCCTTGAAACTGTCCACCATCCTGGATCTCTTAAGCATCTCCTCTGGCTGAAGAGAGGGTGGTGGTATATGATCCCCACAAGTTACAGTCATCTTGTCTGATGGAAGGCGGTGGAGCTGGGCTTTAGTGTCTCTGGTTTCACCCCTGCCCTTTGTGGTCTGCCCCCTTCTCTACAGATGGAGTGCCTGAAACTGATCGCCTCCCCCCGATTCATAGACAAGAGGGTGGGCTACCTGGGAGCTATGCTTCTGTTGGATGAGAGGCACGATGCCCACCTGCTCATTACCAACAGCATCAAGAAGTGAGAGGGTTCTGGGGGCACTGGAAATCAGGGAAATGAAATGGGAAACAAATCCCAAGGGGCTGCCTGCTGTACTGGTGAGAAGGACTGGTTTTCTCAGAGGCCTGACTGACCATCCTCCCAACCCTGCAGTGACCTGAGCCAGGGGATTCAGCCAGTTCAAGGCCTGGCTCTGTGCACTCTGAGCACCATGGGCTCTGCTGAGATGTGCCGGGACCTGGCCACAGAGGTGGAAAAGCTGCTCCTGCAGCCAGGCCCCTATGTGCGCAAAAAGGTGAGATGCAGTACCTGCCCCTCCAGAAACTCCCAGGTCTGCCATGCGCGGGGGCGGGGGTCATCCTGGTGGAGCCTGGTCCCCTGTCTGAGGCCCCTGACTTCTGCAGGCTATTCTGACTGCAGTGCACATGGTTCGGAAAGCCCCTGAGCTCTCTGACATCTTCCTTCCACTTTGTGCCAAACTGCTTCATGAGCACCACCATGGTAAGGCCACTGGGCTCCCCATCCTCTGCTTCAGGCCTGGCTATAGACAGAAGTAAAAAACAGGACAGGAGCACCAGCTCTTAGGACAAAGGGTTACATACACACACCCACATGCACGTCTCCGGTGCCCTGGCCCACCATTCACTTCCCCACCCTAACCCCAGGCATCCTGCTCGGCACTATCACCCTGATCATGGAGCTCTGTGAAAGAAGCCCTGCAGCCCTCAGGCACTTTCGAAAGGTGGGCTGGTGAAAGAGGGGCAGCAGTGGAGGAAAGGGGCATACAGTTGAGAGGATGATGAATGCCCAGACAAAGCTGTGCCCTCCCTCCAGGTAGTACCCAAGCTGGTGCAGATCCTCCGAACTCTGGTGACAACGGGGTACTCCACAGAGCACAGCATATCTGGAATCAGTGACCCTTTTCTGCAGGTGGGGTAACCTCCTCCTGTTGTGTCCCTGGAATAGAGAAGACTTAGCAACGAGACCATGGCTGGTGGTCACCTAGAGGACACCTTGGCTCAGTGTCCTGGGCAGGAGGGTGGCAAGCTCAGGATTGCCCTGGTCATCCCAGGACCAGTTAGGGGAGAGGGGATGCTTGAAGTTCACAAATCCATTTTATAAAAAGAAAAGCTTATTCTAAACTCCCCTGATCTCACACACACACAAAAGACCTGTGGAGATGAGAGAGAAGGGTAGGGGGCTCTAAAAGGCTAGCCAGACCCCTCACAATGCTATCTTCAATGTTGGGGTTTTCTCCTCTGGCTCACAACTCCCATTAACCCATTAACCTGACCTTAGGTCCAGATACTTCGTCTGCTTCGGATCCTGGGCCGGAACCATGAAAAAAGCAGTGAGACCATGAATGACTTGCTGGCCCAGGTGGGGGCTTGAAGGGGGGGTCACTGCTTAGATCCCCCTATGGAGGGAAGCTGGGATTCACCAGCCCAGGGTATCCCTCACATGAACACTTACGATGCAGCAGCCATGTCAGCACCCCTCCATCTTCTCTACCCAGTGAAATCCATGCAGGAGGAACACAGGCTGTTTCAGTGCTATTACCCCAGTGTCCAGGCTGGCCCGGTTACATAATAGGGCTTGGGGAACTCTGTTGGATGGTTGTAGAATGAACAGAAGAAGTGAAAAACAGGTCAGAAGGACCAACATCCAAGGATGGAAAACAAGCCCTGTGTACATGCATCTCCTCCCATCCACTTAGGTGGCCACCAACACAGACACCAGCCGAAACGCCGGCAGTGCAGTGCTGTTTGAGACAGTACTCACCATCATGGACATCCACTCTGCAGCTGGCCTACGGGTACTGTCCCATATCCTCTTCCACTAGGGCCTGCCTGCTGCCCCCCTCAGCCAGCCATACACAGGCCCTGTTCACTGGCTTCTCCCCCACACCTGTCACTTATGCCATGTGGTCCCTACTCCTAAGTGACTAGGTTGTGTCTTCTGTGATTGTCCCAGCCCTCTGTTTCCCACAGGTTCTAGCTGTCAACATTCTTGGTCGCTTCCTGCTCAACAGTGATAAGAACATTAGGTAAGAGTCCCTGGTGTCTTGCTAGGCTGTGCCACTAAACCCTGGCCTTCTGCACTCCTCCCTCCAGAACCTTCCAATCCACCTTTATACCCAGGACACAACAGGTTGTCAGGGCTGTTGGCCGTGGCACAGTAGAACCTTTCCTACCCTGTCCAGGTACGTGGCTCTGACCTCATTGCTGAAGCTGGTAAAGTCTGATCACAGTGCTGTGCAGCGACATCGGCCCACTGTGGTAGAATGTCTGCGGGAAAGCGATGCCTCCCTCAGCCGGTAAGCAGAAACAGAGGGGACAAGAGAACAGAGGACCCAGTGTCTGGTGGCCAAGACCCAGAGCAGCTTAGAGCAGCAGGAATGAGAAGACTGAGGGGACAGGTGCCTGGGGTGCGGCAGGGTGGCCTGGGATACCTACAGAAACCCTTCTCCTCCCAGGCGGGCCCTGGAGCTGAGCCTGGCTCTGGTGAACAGCTCCAATGTGCGATCCATGACACAGGAGCTGCAGGCCTTTCTCGAGTCCTGCCCCCCGGATCTTCGGGCTGACTGTGCCTCAGGCATCCTGCTGGCTGCAGAGAGGTGAGGTGACATGCCAGGAGGCAGAGAGGGCACAGTCTGGGAAGGGATAGTGCCGGGACTGATGAGCTATGTCCCCTAGGTTTGCTCCAACCAAGCGGTGGCATATAGACACCATCCTGCATGTGCTGACAACGGTGAGATGGGCTAGTTAGAGCCGGGCAGGAGTGTGCAGAGCTCACCACTCTGACAGGCTCCCCTCCCCACTCCAGGCAGGCACCTATGTGCGGGATGATGCAGTGGCCAACCTGACCCAGCTGATTGGAGGTGCCCAGGAGCTACATGCCTACTCTGTGCACCGCCTCTACCATGCCCTGGCAGAGGACATCTCTCAGGTACCATCCCTACCTGCCAAGGTCAAAGGCTGCCCAACAACTCCCTGGTCCCTCCTGGGCCTATGTCCTACACTGGATTCTGAACTCCTTTTCCCTCGGGGTCATAGCGTCTACTTATTGCAGGAAACCCTCCAGGACAGAGCTGGCCACCAGGCATGGTAGAGCGTGCCTGTAATCCCAGCACTCTGGAAGGTTGAGGAGCAGGATCCTAAGCTCAAGCCCACCCTGGGCTACTGAGTGACTTAGTGAGACCTTGTCACAAAAACCTCTGGGGATGTAGCTCAGTGTGAAGGCCCTGGATTCAATCCTTAGTACCACACACACACACACACACAAAAAAGAGCCAGCCTTTTAATTAGAATACCTGGGCTCCTGTCCTGGCTCTGCTACCAACTGGCTGTGTGAACCCCTCATGATTAATTTAATCTCCTTTAGGCCCCATGTGCTCAGTTTTCTATCCTGCCCAACTCTCAGAGCTGCCTCAAAAATCAAATGAGATAGATAAAAGGTTGTGCATGTACTTATTTTATTACTAGCTCAAACACTGAGTGAATTAACAGGTGTTAGCCAATATCTATAGGCCCCTGCTTCTTGGGGTTTTTGTTTTGTTTTGTTTTGTTTTGTCTCACTAAGTACCTTATACTGGCCCCGAACTCACACATCTCCGGTCTCAGCTTCCTGAGTGCTATTATTGCAGGCATGCACCACCACATCCGGATGTACAGCCTCTTTTTTCATTTTAAGTAGGATGGACAGAAACCACCTGCTTTCCTCAGAGCCAGGACCCATGGTTAGGCCATGTAGTTCTCATGCTTGGCCACCAGAGAGCAGCAGGAGCTCAGTAACTGGACAGAGCCTGCCAACCCCTTGATCGGTGCATTACCTAAGGAATGTTTCAGTCTACAAGAGAGGAGAGGACCACAGACACTTGCCCATCAGTGTTTCTCCCACACAGCAACCGCTGGTGCAAGTGGCCACCTGGTGCATAGGGGAGTATGGGGACTTCCTGCTGGAGAACTGTGAGGAAACTGAACCCCTTCAGGTAAGACCTAGAAGGTAGGTGCACTGAGGAGGGACTCATGACGGAAGCAGGACCCGGGGTCACCACCTGCATCCACACCTAAAGGTAGAAGAGGAGGAGGTGATGGCACTACTGGAAAAGGTGCTGCAGTCCCATATGTCCCTGCCAGCCACCCGCGGATATGCCCTCACGGCCCTCATGAAGCTCAGCACCCGGATCCAGGGGGACACCGAGTAAGAAAGGGTTCCAGCCCATCGAAAGAGTTCCCTACACTGTGCTCCCCAGTTTCTAAGCTCTCCAGGTGCACATACTTCTACTCCTCCCAGGCTTGGAGCCACATATTTTAGGTGTCTCCTTATTCTATGTGGCCTCCCCCTTCCCTGCCACATCCTGTAGTAAAAAAAAAACAGGACAAAGGGGCCGGGGATTTAGCTCAATGGTTTCGCCACCTGCTGCGCAAGCGCAAGGACCCAAGTTCGATCCCCAGTACCAAAAAAAAAAACAGGACAAACTACCACTGCCACTCACACGTCACACTGTGGGTCAGCCGCATCCGCCAGGTGGTGTCCATCTACGGGAGCTGTCTGGACGTGGAGCTGCAGCAGCGGGCTGTGGAGTATAACGTGCTCTTCCAGAAGTATGACCACATGAGGTGCGCCCAGCAGTCTGCTGCCATGTAGGACCCAAACCTCTATCCTGCCCCAAATGCCCATTAGGTCCGAGGGTCTCAACTTCCCCTGCATTCTTCCTCTTTCAGTGAGAGCCTCCCACCCACAGTCATTGAAGCTATTGAAGCTAAACTGACTCCTAAGCCTCCTTGCTTATCTGAAAAACTGGCAACAGTGTGCCATCTTAGGAAGTCACAGGGCACTTCTGACCCCCATGTGCCCAGGGCTCTCCTTGTTCCTAGCCCTCCTGCCAGATGCATCTCATGAAAGGTGCAGGGTCCACACAAAAGGACAGGTACATTCCATCCTTTCAGGGCTGCTATCCTTGAAAAGATGCCCCTTGTGGAGCATGGTGGCCCCCAGACTGATGAAGAAGCAAAAGAAAGCAGAGACGACACAGCCCCTGTCCCCACAGAGCCCCAGGTGAGGAGGCTGGAGGCCCTACAGCAGTGGTAGCAAAACTGTAGCACACATGGGGTTTTTTTCTTTTAAGACAAAAGATGTTAACATGAGTTTTCTCTAAATGAAACCTGAGTATTCGGGTTTAATTGCAGTGCTGGCACTGTGCAATAAATAAGTGGGTTTTGGGTTGCAGTTTGGGCATTCATCTCTAAAAGGTTCACCAACACTGCCCTAGAGCAAGGACTCAGTTGGGCTTCCATGCCTAGCCCTGATCCTTCTAACCTTTCTCCCAGACCTCAAAGCTCTTGGATCTGCTAAATCTCCTGGATGATACTTCTGGAGACACCCAGCAGCCACCCTCTCTGAATCCCTCCCCAGAGGGTGCACTAGTACACCTCCTTGATCTTCCCTGTGCACCTCCACCCCCAGGTAAACCTCAGCAAAGGGGAGAGGTCTTAGAGATGGGTGGAAATGTGCTCTCTCCTTTGGAGCCACAGACTACAGCTCATGTATCCCCTTCCCGTGTGTCCTCCCAATCCAGATCACTGTATCTTTGTAGGTTAAAGGCTTCAATCATGCCAGTTCTCTGGCCACCCCTTAGTGTCTTCCTTTGTTCAGACTTCTCTGTGATGCAGGGCCCTGCTTCCTCCCCAACCCATTTCATACCACTTCCCCAGTGCCCACTCCACTGGCCCCTCTCAGTTCCTCAAACTCTCCCACCTCAAGCCCGTGGCATTTCATGTTTTGTTTTGTCTCCGTGAAATGTCAGTTGCCCTTCCTTACTGTTCCTATTTAAGCCAGTTCTTCCTAGTTATTCTGACTTAATTTAGCTCACTCATAGTACCCATTACACCCAATCTTGTTTTTTCTTCTCCCCACTCCAACTAGGCTGTTGGCTTGAACTTTTTTTTTTGTAATTGCTATTTCATTGCTGAGGATTGAACCTAGGGCCTCATAAATGCTAGGAAAGTCCTCTGACATTGAGCTACAACCCTAGGTCTTTTTTTAAAAAATTTTATTTTGAAAATTTGAGACAGAGTCTTAAATTGCCCAACCTGGCCTTGAACTTGTGATCCTCCCACCTCAACTTAGCTGCTTTCTCCTTGGTCACAAGTGTCTCAAGTGGTGCAGGGTGAAGAGGTGCTCACTCTGCTACTGAATAGTGAACGAACATGTTATGCCAAGCTTACACACTGAGTGCCTCTCTCTCCCTACTCCAGCTCCCATCCCAAACCTCAAAGTGTTTGAACGTGAGGGAGTACAGCTGAATCTGTCTTTTACTCGACCCCCTGGAACCCCTGCTTTGCTCTTAATCACTGTCACCACCACCAACTCCTCAGAGGATGAGGTCACTCACTTCATCTGCCAGGCAGCTGTGCCCAAGGTTTGTACAGATCAGGGTACAGAGACGGCCTAAGCATCCAGGAGAAAGGCCATGAAGCAGAGGAGGTGGGTAGGGGACAGAATGAGATGGAAGGGAACAGCATACAAGACAGGTACCTAGGAAGTATGGGAAGAGGGTTTGGAGCTACTCAGTGTGAAGGGGTTGTCTGAGCCCAGTCAGCTGCCTTACTGTGTTCTGCCCAAACCTCCCATGTTCAGAGTGTCCAGCTGCAGCTCGAGGCCCCCAGTGGAAACACAGTTCCAGCTCAGGATGGCCCGCCCATCACTCAGCTCTTCAGAATCCTCAATCCTAACAAGGTGAGTTCCAGGCCCTGTGGATAAGACCCAGGCATGGGAGATGCCATGGGCACTAACCCTGGTGTCTGCTCCTATTCCTAGGCCCCTCTGCGGCTAAAGCTGCGCCTCACCTACAACCACTTTGGCCAGTCAGTGCAGGAGATCTTTGAGGTGAACAACTTGCCTGTGAAGACATGGCAGTAACTATCTCCACTCACTATCCAAATCCTCCTGTGTCCCAAAGCCCCTGGCCCCAACAGCTGGGGTCCTACCCCTGAGGGCCACCACCAGGTGGCACTCTGGCTCTGCATTTGTCACTGCAAAACTGTGAGGGTCTGCCCCCTCCCCCACAAATACTGAAAGCCCAATAAAGCCTGAGAGGCAGAAAACCGTATTTGGGTGTCTGAGGTAGAAAATATGTATGAATGACAAGAGAAGAACCTCCTCACACAGGAAGTATGACTCTTTCCTGGAAACCTTGGGAAACCTATCTCAACAATGAGGATTTTCTTTCTACCTCTTTTTAGGTCTGGGAGCACATTTGTCCCTTAACTGCCACGAGAGGCACTCTACTCTCTGGGCCTGAGCTGGGCACAGTGACAAAAATCAAAGCAGAATTTCTGGATTTCTAACAGGAATTCCCAACCCTTTCCCTACCCTGCTGCTATTCCCCACACCCCAAGGCTGGGAAATCCCTGCTGCCTTCCCTCATCTCTAACTCAGCTGTTAGGCGGTTTCAGAGCCGCTGGCAGAATCAATGGCATCGACCAAGGGAGGGGGGGGTGGCAAGGGATTTTCCTGTGCTTAACTACTGATCATGGCTAAGTGGAAATCCTATAAACACGAGCGGAAATCAATGGAGGCTGCTTAGCGGCCAGGGGAGAGGGGCGGCCCATAGATTGCATCTGACGGATGAAGGAGAGGAGGCAACCAGGGAGGGCTCTAGGAAGGGTAGCTGAGAACAGGGTGAAATAGGCAGAGCTGGAGAGAGAGGAGGCACTATTAGAAGGAAGGAGGCACCATGAGCCTAGGTGTGGACCCCATCAAACCCAGAGTTCTCTTGCCCTTCTGGGAAGGGACATCCCCTAACCCAAGTTGCTGTCAAGATGTTTAGTCCCCTGTGGCCTCTCTCTGGAGCTATCTGCTTGTAGCAGGCGCTGATAGTCCTGAGGCCGGAAGCGCTGTAGGTACACGATGAGCTTGGCAGGTGCCCTCTCCTGTGCTGGTACACCTATAGGCAAAAGGACAATGAGCAAAGAAGCCTGCAAAGCTACCATACATGCTTTAATTTTGCTCCCTGCCCACCCAGCCAGGACCCCAAGGTTGTTTGCAAGGCAGCACTAATATTCTGAATGCCCTCAACCAGCTTCTCAGCACTCTCTCAATGAACTGCGGAAATGAGACCTAAAAGAACCACTTCAGGCAGGAGTAGCTGGGAAGCCACACATGAGCCTATCCTCCAGGAAGGAGAAATGAAAAGGCACTCAGGCACCATGAAGACGGAGGATCCCTCAACATCAACTCATTTCAATTAATGCCCCTGTCCCCCAATCAAGATTAAAGCCCATCTAGGCAGGCCAAAGCTCATTAGCTTGGTAATGAAGCACATACAAAGATGTACACAGAGAAAGAAACCAAGGACTGTGGAAAGAAGAAGAAGCTATAGTTGTAGGGTGGGATTCACACCGAATTACTGCCTCTGGAACTGCCATGACCAGTGTCTATTGTCAGTGGCCAGGAGCATACTGAGCATGCAGCAGGAAACTGAGTGTGCAACTGCTAAGGAAACTCATGGCATCCCAGGGCTGTCAGCTGTGTGGATGAGCTGTCAATAAGAGAATTAAACATGGGAACAAAAAATTTGCCAACACTTATCCTATTGTTTCACATGAATGCAATATTCTCACCTTTTACTTAAAGGGAAAAGGATAAATGAGGATCCGGGAAGAAGTACAAACAAAGGGAAGGGTCAAAGCAGAGAACTGACAAATGAAATTGGAGACTTGGCTAGAGGTATGAGACAGAATGACTGGGAAAATTAGAAATGCACTGAAGGAGTGAATCCAAATTAGCACCTGTTTTGGAAGCTGGGGTTGACAGAACTACATAAGCAATCTGGACGTGATGGTACACACCTATCATCCCAGCACTGGGGAGGCTGAGGCAGGAGGATCACCAGTTCAAGGCCAGCTTGAACTACACAGGGAGACCTGGTCTCAAAAAACAAAACAAAAAAACAAATGTATAAGCAAATGGGGTCCTCCGAAAAAATTGCTAAAATAATTCTTGTTACAAAAAAAAAAAAATTCTTGTTACAGAAATAACCCAGAGATGCTCAGTCACTCTTTGCCCCAGCAGACACTTCCAGAAATGGCAGATGGGGAGCAGGGAAAGCACAGAAGGCCTGTCTCCCTTACCAAGCATGCTGCTGAGGCTCTGGATCTTCTCTAGAGCAGAAGGTACTTCAGCTTCCTCACGTACTATGGCCTCTACTTCACCCACGGCATAGCCAAAGTCAGCTGTATCCAGGTCCACCCTAAGCAGTGGCTCCTCTTCATCTGCTCCACAGAACACCAGCTTCCAGGCACTCCGCTTTGTCACAAAGCTAGCTACTTCCTGCAGCCCCAGGGAACCCAGCACAGCAGCTACACCTCCAGCCCCCAGTCCCTCAGCTCCCAGCACCTCACAGAGGCGTGCCACAATCGCAGGATCAGATGTGAGTTCCAAGTACTTAGTATGGGTTCCTGAGACACCTACTGCTCCAGGACATTTTAACTCCCATCCACTACCCTCTCGTTGTCGCAGCCAGTGGTCAGACCGCATGAGATTCAGCTCAGGGGTATCATAGTAGGTGTCTCGGAAGGTGATCTGGTGCTCCAGAGTGCCTCCCAACTCCTGCAGCCGTTCTTCTGTGCCAGGCCCTGGAACAAACTTTCGCTCCACCTCTATCAAGCCCTGGGCCATGCTCCCTGCAACAAACATTTGCAACAAACATTCGCTGAGTGCCCAAGGGTGCACAGCCTGCGGGGCACAGCTCAGCAGAGACCCAGCCCTGGGTGAACTCGTGAAGCCTGGATGAACTTGTGTTGCAGAGTGCTCTACCTCAGTGAACCAGGCCGTCAGTGATAAAACTTTAAGCAAACTGGATCCTCTAGAAAATTGCTAAAGCAATTCGTTACAGAAATAACCCAAAGAGCCTCGGACACTATTAGGTTCTGCAACAGTAACTGTTCTCCAGGGCCGGGGATTTAGCTCAATGGCACCGCGCCTGCCTTGCAAACATAAGGTCCTGAGTTCGATGCCCGATCTCCCAAAAAAAACAAACAAAAAAATTCGTAACTGTTCTCCAGTTAAATCCTCTACACTATTCGTGATATCCTCAACCCAAAGTCCCCTCGCTACACCTTGCTACCCTAGAAGGCCAGTAGCTTACTGCCGGGGGTGACCCGCCTTTCCCACAACACCAACCTTTGGTCTCACCTCAAAGCCCAAGGGTCTCCCTCTCGCGGGACCCGGAGATGGGGGAAGGGTGCCCACGACACACTCGCGAGGAATGCCGGGAGCAGGCCCTGGCTCCGGACCTCAGCCCGGCTCTATGCTTGCGGCCGGTCCCAGCACCAGCGGCCATATTAGGCCCGGGGTAGCAGTGCCGAGGGCTGGCTGGGCCCAGAGAAGTCTGTTAGGTCATGGGCATCCGCGACCTACGAGGTGGGCAGGAAAGTGAGACCGTACCCTCGCGCTCTACTTCTCATGCCCTATCCCTCCTGGAGCTCCGGGTCAGCTGGGTCCCGGGGTTCAGGCTGAGCCCGGCACCCTGGGGCCCGGTGCATGATGGGAGATGTAGTTCCAAAGGAGGCTCGCTAGCTCGCCCCACCCGTCGCTATGGTGACCGGAAAGCTGCCAATTAGTGCCAGCAGGACTCTACCTAAATAGCTGAACGGGGATTGCAGCGCAGTAGGGCGAGCTGGGTACAAGGAGCCGAGGCCTCAGTCTCCGACCTCTGCTAGCATAAGAAGTGGGCTTAAAAAACAAGTCACTTGGGGCCGGGGATTTAGCTCAGGGATTCCGCCGCCTGCTTCTCAAGCGCAAGGACCCAAGTTCGATCCCCGGTACCAAAAACAAACAAACAAACAAAAAACAAGTCAGTCATTTTAAGACCCTGCCCAGTAGATACTTATTATGATGGCCCACTAAGTTCGAGGTGGGGGTGAAAGTGGGGATTTAGTCCACTTTAGCTACTCTGGAGTTTTAGAGCAGATCTGATAATCCTAGTATGAATATTTTGGAGTAAAAAACTTTACATCAGAGGAGGAAATGATATTTTGAATGGGAACCAAATATGTGGTAGGATTTCAGCAGTTCCAGAAAGGAATAGTGTGAGCAAAGGCCCAGCAACTGTAGAACACCTGGCCAGTATGTAAGTAGAGATGAGTTTAGAAATGCAGTTGAGGGGCAGAATGGAAAAAGTCTTGAAGGAGTGCCAGACTGAGAAGTTTGTCAGTGTCCAGAACTCCCTGAGAAGATTTTGTCAGGGGTGACCCTCTGACTGCTCTTTCAGAGGCCAAACAGAAAGCTTCTTGTTGCCTCTGAGAACTGTGATTATCTTTTACTTTGATCTTCTAGGTGACAATAACGTCAACTCCTAAGCTTGCTTCTATGATGAGTGAGAAGTGCCAGGTTCTCTACGCCTACCCTCTCCTTGGTGTGTTTCTGGAAGCACTTGATCAGTAGAAAATACTGTGGGGAGGTTATTTTACAGACATGACATCTTGAACTTCAGATGTCTTGGATGTATCTGTCCCCCACCTCATGCCAAGCACCACCTGGCAGTCCCTAACTCTTCTCATGGCCTGCATTTTATCCATCCTTTGCTTTTCAGTTTTGTTGACCAAGAAGAATGCTTAATAGTTTCCCTTTATATAAGGTCCAATCCAATAGGGGCAGAAACAACAGCTTAATGCAATGGAAAGACTAGACTCTGGAGACACCCATACCTGGGAAGTTTCACTTCTCAGATGCTTAGCCTTGGTTAGACTGTGCCACCTCCCTAAGACTGCTTTGTCCTTGGTAAAATGAGGACCGCCTCACAGTTATGAGGATCCAGTAACAAATTGTCACATAATAGAAACTCAAAATGTTAGCTTCTTTCTCCTCTCTCCTGGCTGCCTCTGTGAACTTGGTGGGGAGGCCATTAGAGAAGTAGGCCTTAGGAAGTACTATGGACTCTGGAGCCAGACTACTGAGGGTTTTGTTTGTTTGTTTGTACCAGGGATCGAACTTGGGTCCTTGCGCTTGCAGGGCAGGCGTCGGAACCACTGAGCTAAATCCCTGGCAAGACTACTGAGGTTTGAATCCTGGCACTGTCACTTACTGGCCAGGCGACTTCGGGCTGGTTGTTTGTGCCTTAGTTTCCTCAGTTGAAAAATGGGACCAATGTTATCTGCCTCATGGTTTTTTTGTTGTTGTTGTTGTTTTTGGTACCAGGGATCAAACTTGGGACCTTTCACTTTCGAAGCAGGCGCCTGAACTACTGAGCTAAATCCCCGGCCCTTCATGGGGTTTTGAAGATCACATAATATATGTAAAAGTGCTTGGAACTATCCCTGAACACTCAAAAAATCTTAGAAATTATTGAAATATGTAGTGTTTCTGAGCTGATAAACAGAAGAGCAGGAGCCAGAACCTCCCCTTCCCCTATGGAACTAGGGGACTATGTGACCACTTGGAGAAGACAGAAGCTCTCTGAGATTGCTGTGCAAGAGAAGGTTCTAGTACACAGCTGGAAAGGAGGTGGAATAAATAAGGGAAGAAGGGAGAGAAAAAGAGACAGGCCTCAGACATCTCTGGGAAACTGGTATAAGCCGGAGCTCGTACAGCTGATTTAAAACACACGTATGGTTTCTGTAGACAGGAGGAAGAGGAACAGGAGAGTTTGAAGGGACCTGGCCTCTTTTGCAGGCACCAGATGGGCCTGCACCAGAGTCAAAAAGGCGGCGGAAAAAAAAAAAAAAAAAAAAAGAGGCGGCGGGGTGGCTAGAATCGCAATCCTTGGTTGCCGCCTGGCCTGCCGGTGTTCCAGCGTTGAGGGAGGCCGGCAGGCACAGCGTTTGAGGGCCGAAGGGCGGAAGCGGGTAGACTACAACTCCCGGCATGCACTGCGACGGGCGGGTCGCTGCACCTGCTCAGTGGGGCCGCCCTGGGCGCCTGGGTATTGATTATTCCATTGTGTGGGACGCCTCGGCTCTAGCCAGTGAATGAGGCGGAGGAGTGAGAGCGAGGAGGAGGAGGAGGAGGAGGAGGAGGAGGAGGAGGAGGAGGAGGAGGAGGGCGAGGAGGAGGAGGAGGAGGAGGGCGAGGAGGCGGAGGAGGCGGAGGAGGCGGAGGAGGCGGAGGAGGCGGAGGAGGCGGAGGAGGCAGGGAGCGAGCGAGTGCCTAGGGTGAATCAATGGAAACCCCCTCACGAAGCCGGGAAAACACTTCAGCCGCAGCCAAATAGCATTGATTATTTTCCTTCACTTCCCTCACCGCCGTGAATTTATTTATTTATTTTTTCCATCTCCGTCCCCGACGCCCCGGAGCGAGCGCTGGAGGGAGGGAGGAGGAGGGGGGGAAAAGGAATCAACACATCGGAGAAGTCCCTTCCAAGAGCCGCCCCCTCCCCTCCCCGCCTCGCGCTGCTCGGCGGCCGCGGTTCGACTCCCGTCCCTGCTTCCAGCTGAGGTGTAAGTGCATCGATTTCCGATGCTGCTGGGGTTTTTTTTTTTTTTCTCCTCTCCCTCTCACTCTTCTTCCCTTCCTTGCTCTTTGGAAGCTCGAGACCGAGGGGAGAGGAGGCACTCAGAGACTGCTGCTGGAGGGGACGGAGAGGGACGGGAAGAGGCTGGGGGAGGGGACACGGACGGACGGACAGACCGACAGCCCGAGAGCCTGGGGAGAAGGGGGGCAGGGGTGGGGGGAGAGAGGGCATGCGGGTGAGGATGGGGACAGAGGGGTGACGGGGACGGAAAGGCGGGTCAGCCGACGAACAAACGGACGAAGGGTAGCGAGAGCTTGGACGGACCGCGCCGAGCCGTGCGGGGCTCAGGGTTCCCGGAGGGAAGGGGAGGCCGGGTGAGTGCAAGGACTCGGAGCTGTCAGCCCGGAGCGGCCAGAGTCGCGGTGGCCCCCCGCCGGCTGCGGGATGGGGGAGGAACCGTAGCCGGAGGACTGATGGATGGGCTACCTCGGTGGGGTGCGGGGTGGAGGGGACATGGATACCCTCTTCCTGCCTGAAGTTCAGCTGCCTTTTTTTTTTAAGGTGCGAATAGGTGAGGGGAAGCCCCATTCAAGGTGAAGCGTATTTGTGCAGCTCCTCCCTCACACATTCTCCAGGGCTCGGCTGCCCCACTCTGAGTAGTCCTATCATTTTTAAGCACTGTACCATGCTTCACGCTGTGCCTATAGCCCAGCTGATCCCTGTCCATATGTCCCTGGTTGGTGTTGCCATTCTTCACCATGTCTCCTCA
Source organism: Heterocephalus glaber (assembly GCF_053883595.1). Taxonomy (NCBI): domain Eukaryota; kingdom Metazoa; phylum Chordata; class Mammalia; order Rodentia; family Bathyergidae; genus Heterocephalus; species Heterocephalus glaber. The sequence goes on along the minus strand of NW_028258403.1, from coordinate 4,760,869 downwards.
CCCCATCCATCTGCAGTTTTGTGTGTTACTGTCACTGCTGTGAACCTTCCCATCCCAGTGATCCTCTCCCCGTATGTCCCTGTCACTGTGTCACGCCTTGGCTGCCTGACTGTTTTGCTGTCTAGGGCTCCATGCCCTTTCCTTCAGGGTCGGTCCAGATATTGCTGGTCTGTCCATGCTACTTCAGAGTTCGCTTATCAGCCATGATTGTGATTGTGGTAGCCACTAGTCAGGGGCCTGAGGAGTCAGGGGACGAAACAGATGTGCCCTCCTCCCAAGAATCGAGTCTTTTCAGCATGACCAAGCCAGCCTCCTCTTCCACCTTCACTAGGGAGGATTTGGAACTTCCATAGCATGGTTGACTGTCCTCTTTGCCATTTGTCTGTCTCTCCCATCAAGACCTCACCTCTGGTCTGTGTCATCTGCCCTTCTGGGAGCTTTCCACCAACCTCTTGCATGCTGCCTAATTTTCCTTCCTCTCTCCACTTTACCATATTGTACTTTTTTCATTTTCCCATTTTATTTCACTCCTTTTTTTCTATTTCTGTATCCTATGATCTTCCTTGCTTGTTCTCCACCTTTGTTCCCATAATCTGCCTTCTTCCTACCTTTTCTCCTTGATCATACCAAGTTCCCCTTATCCCTTATGCTCTTGCCCAGTGTTTTAACCCTAGCAATAGGAGATACCACAGACATGCAGCTGGAGAGGTGGGGATATGGTTTGTGAAGGCACAGAAACAGGCCAAGAAACCAATTTAATGGGCTTCCGGTGGCATATAACTCCGTCATCAATCAGTGCCATTATGTCAGTGAACTGTCAACTTTGATTTTGTAAGGGCACATTCTCTAGGATTCTAAGCTCCACCCTTCGTGTTTGCCCCATCTTTCAGTTCTATCTAGATATCAGTGGCTGTTTTCTTCACTTTTTACTTCATCTTCCTCCTAGGCCTCTGCTATTATTAAAGTTGGATTTAGCATCATTGTTTATGGGCACTTTTTATTATGGTGAGGGTAGCTGCCTTCAAGGGACCAGGCTCCTTCATCCTAAAGAAATGTAGTAAAGGTAGATAAAGGATCTGGCGAGTTTATCTTGGTTTTAAGTCCATCTTTGTTTTTTCTAGACCTCAGAGCTTAGAAGGGTAAAAGGAGAAGGTGGATATGTGCACATGATGGAAGATTTCAAAGCTGAACAGAATTACAGAAGGGAAGGGGAAGACGGGTACAATAAACACATAGGGTAGAGAAATGTATGACTTGAGGGATGTGTAAAGGAAGGGAAGAAAATCTGTGCAGAACAGGGGGAGGGGATGAATGCAAGGGTGATTAATGAAAAACTGAGAGAATGAAATAAATACAAGTTAATATCTCTGTAGAAGGAAAGGAGAGAAATGATAGCATATTCCCAAAGAGGCAGTCAACAAAAAAGCAATATGAAATGAATACAGTGTGGTAAAATGGGGGAAGGGAGGACTTGACGAATGAGGTGGGAAAAGAGTATGGTACAAAGAAGGTAAATGGATAGCAATGGCAGGAATGCTGAAGCAGATCAGAGCCTCACAGAGCTTGGTAGGGGGAAAAGAGGAGAGGATGAGGTATGAAAGGAAACAAATGCTTCTCCTGTGAGGAGGATGCAGCCTGACTGATGTAAAGAGAGCACTGCAGGGGGGTGGATGATTTGATTTTTTGGGGAAAAGGCATAGCAGAAATACTCTACTGGGCCCCCAAAGAAATACTGGGCCCCCAAAAGAGAGATGCCCATGAGAGGGAGAGTAGTGCAGCGATATCCAGTGAAGCCAGAGGAAAGAAAACCTCAAAAACATTCATTCCAGTAGCTTCGTTATCCTTCCCAAAGACCTTTCCATTTCATTCCCAAGCCAGGAGAACACAAGCAAAGAGATAAAAAAGTAGCATTCCCATTTACTTGTAATGACAGGAACTTGAATCTTCCTGGCCCCCTGAGAACCAAGGACCTTACGCCTCTGATGTCATAAATTGCTGCTGTTGCCTTGGCAACCTGACAGGGTTCCTCCCTCTGTGATGTCAGAGGCAGCTGGTGTTACCTTGAGACCCATACCGGAACAACTTGCTGCTTTGCTGGGGAGCTGTATCACATATGGGGCTGGGGCCCAGGCCTGGTCAAATCTATAGGATTCCTAGCCTGATAGCTTCCTTCCCTGGAGCTGTGCTAGCTGAGAAAAACAGTTGTCAAAAGCCACTCTTATTTGTGAGTGCCTAAGGATTGCTAGAGCTTGACAGGCGAAAGAGAAAGGGACCTAGGGAGCAAGAGACATTGGAGTCAGATGGTAGGGCTGAAAGGCAGGCAAAGATGGACGAAAACTGGAAATGGCAGTTACAGAAAGGGAAAGGAGAAGGGCTTTGTGAGCAGGGAAGAGAGCTGTTAAAATGTAAGATGAACCTGGGTTCGGGTTTAGGAACGGAGGCTAAAGCTGGACATGCAGAAGAGAAAGTATCAGAATGATGCTGGAATGTAAACTGATGCCTGGATAGAGAAAGGGAGGGTTCTGAAATGCTAGAGGGCACAGTGCAATTTAGCTGCAGAAGAAAGAAAAAAAAGGTTCCTTTGGTCTGAGAGATGAAGCCTTCTGATGTGAGTCACAGTGATCACCTGAACAGGGCCTGAGTCTGCCTAGTTTCTTTTTTACCCAGGGCCTTCACTGTAGGAACTACATTCCTACACCCCCTTAATTAATTTACTTATTTTTAGGATTTTACTAAGTTGCTAAGGCTGGGCTGGGCTCAAACTTGAGACCCTCCTGCCTTAGCCTCCCAGAGTGCTAGGATTACAGGCACCTGCAGCCATACCCAGCTAGTTTCTAATGGTTTTCCAGCACCAACACAGTGTCTGTTAACACAGAACAGGCTTAATAAATATCTACTAGCAAATGCCAACAGAGTTGAAAAACCAGAAACTGGAAGGAAGTTAAGCTGTGATGTTAGGTCTGAGACAGAGAAAAGAGACTCTGGGTTAGGGGCACACTTTGGGGCAGCCAGGGATGGCTCTCAGGCCTGATCTGGGAAGACTGTACAGAGAGAACAGGAAAAAAACATGAATGAAGTCAGTCCTAGGAGCCCCAGAGGAAGGTGTGGAGGAAGATAGTGAAAAGAGGCGGTTTCCAGGGAAGGCTGAGTTATTGCCAAAGAAAGTAGGCAAATTTGAATGGAAAGTAGTATCCTTACCCCATTCCCAATCATGCAACTATAATTGCATCCACCCACACACACACACACACACACACACACGCACATAGAATAAAAGTTCATAAATAACACCAGATCCATCCTAAACATCTGTCCCACCTATAAACCCAGGTGATGATATGGAAGTCATCCCTAAAGATGTGAGGGATGCTTGACATTGCCCAGGCTAGGCTTGAACCTGCAGTGCTGTTGCCTCATCCTCCAAGAGTGCTGGGAGTGCTGGGACTACGGACTGCAAGCCTGCGCCACCACACCCAGCTCTGACCGCCCATTGTTGAAAGAATCTCGAGGCACCTAGAAGAGGGAGAGATGAGATCCAGAGCTCACCACAACTCTGAGGGCGGTGTCTGCAGAAAGAGAGGGGTCTAAATATACAAGAGCTATAGAGGAGAAAGGTGTACTGACTGGAATCAGAGACAATCCTATACCAGTGACGGCGAACATTTTAGAGCTTTCTGGGATACTGTCTGCTACAGCACACGTGCCGTAGGCTCACCCCCACTGGCCTACCCTGTTCTGCAATAAAGAGTCAAAAGACCCTGAGTGAGTTGAGAAATGTAGGAATGAAGACAGGTGAGAGTGAGCTGAGAGCTCTGGGGAGAGTCTGGCTGGAATAAGAAAGGCCAGTGTGCGGGGGAAGAGGGTGGGGTTAGGGGGCCTGAAGGAAGGACTGAGGTGGCTGTGTGCACTGTCAGCCTCCGCTACAGACTTGGGCAGCTCATATTTTGCAGCAAGCGACAGGCTGTCGACACAGCGGTCCTTTACCTCACCGTTAGAAACTCATTTCATTGATTTTTCCATCTTTCTTCTCAGACTACTCACACTAAGCTCAGACCTCCCACCACCCACTTTCCCAGAGCCCCTTGCCTCTGTAGTGAAAGCCCCAGAGAACTGTCTGTCTGTCCCTCTTCCAGCCCAGGCTGGTGAGGCAGGGGTGAAAAATTTGGAGGTGACTTCCAGTGGGCTGAAATCCTGTGCTGCTGTGGCCATGTTACACCAGTGGTATGGGAATTGCATGTGCCTGGAAGAAGACATCTTTTTCTAATCCCCACCAAGACAGCTGAGCCACAGGAATGGTGTAGGCATAGAGATCTGGGCAATTAGGAGGACATAATTGGCCCAGGGTGTGCAAGAGCCCTCTGCAGAGAGAAGAGGGTGTGTACGCATAGGGTCTGGTCTTCTGTGGCATGTTGAAGTGCAAAGTCAATGGGGCAGGATGGGTGTGGGCCAGAAATCTTTACTTCCTGTGTAGACATTTCCCCAGTCACAGCTAACTGCCCTGGGCTGTTCCCTTTGGGCCTGGGTTTGCGCTAAAGGTCAAGAGTCAATTGCCAGCCATTTGGCTTCTCAGTGAAGGAGGGCAGAGGGTGGGACCAGTGTTAGATTGCATTTCCCTGGAGGAACTGATGGGGTAAATACCACTTCCACTCCCCCACACACATGTGCACATACACACTGTGTTTCATTTGTCTTTATCAGTGACAAAAGCCCAAGACCCCCTGCCTCTGTCTTCCATTCCATTTTCTTGGATCTTGAGTGAAAGTCTCAGTGTTCTGCACCCCTCCCTCCCTCCCTGTACTCAGGGGCTTTGGGCCTGCTGCTTTCTTCACAGTTGTCTCCAAGTGATTGGGATCACTTGATCAGTTTAGACTACAAATGCTTTTTTTCCATCTCTGGCTGCTTCAGACTTCTTGGCCTCCAAAAACCTAGAGATACATCCTGGTCCTTTAAGGAAAGAAGTACACTGAAGGTTAGGAAGAGAGACGAGCATGGAAGGACAAGAAAGGGGTTCACTATAGACTGGGCAGGGAGAAGTGGAGAGAAGAGGAGAGTGTGGCAGAGATGGAGGGAGGAGAGAGCCAGGTGTGGCGGTGCACGTCTGTAAGGCCATCACTGGGGAGGCTGAGACAGGAGGATTGCTGCAAATTTGAGCCCAGCCTGGGCTACATGTAATCCAGTCCAGAATACATAGTAAGACCCTGTCTCAAAAAAAGAGTTGGAGGGAGAGATGTCCACATTTTAAATGAAAAGGGAGAGGGTAGGAGGCTGTGAGGACTAGAATTTAAAGAGAAAGCCAGCCCCCCACACACAGGGAAATCAGGATGGGAGTGGGGCAACGTGCACAGCAGCCCTGCAGAGCCTGGCTGTGGCCTCAGCCTCCATGTCAGTCCTGAGTTCAAGCCATGCTGGCTTTGACCCTTGCGGGAGGAACTGAAGTGGCAAATTAACGATGGTAATGAAGTCACTGCTCCTTGTTTGTCTTTGCTGGTTTCCCCTTGAGATTTGTCCTTTGGCCAGACAGGGCAGTGTGGGGGAGGGGAGGGCAGCGGTGAAGGGCGGGGAGGCGGGTGGAAAAGAGGAAGGAGAATTGGAAATGTGGAGGACAAATCCGCGTGGGCGCTGAGTGAAGGGAAAGGAAGCCAGAAATGGAGAAGAGACAGAAGGGAGACAAGAGAAGAGAAGGGAAAAGGAGAGAGGAGTGCGAAGACGGATAGGGAAAAGAACAATGGGGACCAGGAGAGGGAAACCTGGAGGGAGGAGCAGAGAAAAGGAGGGAGAAGGCGAGGTGGAACCGAGCAATGGCGAGAGGGAGGGAAAGAATGCGGCCAAGGCTGCGAAAGCTGCAGCTGGTGGGACCCATGGGCGGGGCCTCATCTCCATCTCTAATGGCTGTGAAATGAGGTTAGCTCCATTAGAGGCAGCGAGAGTGTAACGAGATCACACTCATTAGGGCCGGGCCATCCCAGTAATTACCACCACCCCAAACACGCCCGTCCCAGCCGGCCACCAAGCACAGACAGCACACAGCAACACACCGCAAGCACGGGCGCCTGCACCGAGGGAAAGCCCAGGGTCCCCTCCGGTGTACCAGGGGCCCGGGGGAGCTCGCCTGGGGCAGGAGCGAGCACCTTAACTACTCCCTAAGAGGTGCCTGAACAGCCTTCAGCTCGCACATCCCCGACGCACAAAGGGCTATAAACACACCTACCCCGACTCGGGAAATAAGGCATCCGGTAGATAATTGTCATTTCCATTTATTGACCACACCAAAAGTGCCAGTCTCAATAATGATCAATCTCAATGGACACAACTCCATGAGGTGCGATTTCCCATTCTCAGGATAAAGAAACTCAGCTGAAGTCATTTACATATTAAGAATAGAACTAGTACCTGATACCAGATCTATCTGATTTTAAAGGCTGTGGGGTTTTCTAATTTGTTTTGTTTTAGTGCTGGAGATTGAATCCAGGGACCTTGCACATACTAAGTAACCCAAGGCTGTGTTTTAAATAATACCAGACTGTCTACCTGATGAAGATTATATAATATGGATACATGTCATGTAGACTTTCAATTTCCAGAGACATTATCACAAACAGGCACACATATCATCATCCAGATAATCTTCACCACCCCAACACTCACAGAATGGCCAGTAGCCCTGCAGGGACTGCAGTGTGAATGGCGCCCCCTAGAGTTGCACAAAGCAGTGATCCTGTTCTGGACCATCTTTGTTTTTTTGTTTTTGTTTGAGAGAGGGTCTTGTGTACTTCAGGCTGGCCTTGAACTCCCAATAGTCCTCCTGCCTCTGCCTACCAGGTGTTGGGATTACAGGAACGTGCCACCACACCCAGTTTAGTGGTCTATCTTCTACTAAAACAAACTCCCAATAGCCATCTAGCACATTCAAGCTCAGAGAAAAAGCATGACTACACATACGCTCAAGGGGACCCACACAAGGACAGGGTAACACACTCAAAGATCTCCTTCAAAATACAGCCAGAGTTCAGAAGCTTACAGGTTAACCCAAGAGTAGAGGTGCTGTGTTTAGGCTGCTGAATTCCACTTTTGCTTCCACTTGGGATTGTACAGTGGATGTGGACCACCACGCATGGCATGGATTTTTGTTTTAATTTTGGAATATGTGCATCCAGATACCTTCAGGAGGGCACCTAATCCTAAATCCTAAACAAAATTCATTTATGTTTATTATATAACATACATATAGCCTAAAGGTAACTATACAATATTTTTAGGCACCTCTGTTTTGTCTATAACTCATCACATGAGGCCAGGTGTGGAATTTACCACTTATAGAATTGGCATGTTGGTGCTCAAAAAGGTCCAGATTTTTGGCTAGGTGTGGTGCCACATGCCTGTAATCCCAACAGTCTGGGAGGCTGAGGAAGGAGGATTGCCACGTTACAGCCAGCCTGGGCAATTTAGTGATTTAGTGGGATCCTCTCTCAAAATTTTTAAAAAAGGCTGGGGATATAGCTCAGTGTAAAGGCCCTGGGTTCAATCCCGAGTACCACACACACACATACACAACAATGTTTTAGATTTGGGGGGAAAAGTTTCATATTTTGGAGCATTCTGGATTTGTTTGTTAGTTTGCAGTGCTAGGAATCAAAGTCAGTGCCTTGCACATGCTAGGCAGGCACACTGTACCACTGAGCTATACCTGTAGCCTGCATTTCAGATTTTGGGTTTCCAGATTAAGTATGCTCAACCTCTAGTAGTACTTGTTGTTATAGTATTTAATTGTACTATTACATCACACAGCTTCATCTCAAGTCAAAGAACCAGAAAGACTTAACAGTCCTTTTACAATGGTACACTTTCAAATAACTGTAGCAGGGCTGCTTGGGATTCCCTCCAGTCAGGGAGACCACCATCTTCTGCAGAGGTCGCCAGTGCCAGGACCAGACAGGATCCTGCATCTGAATTCAAGGGCATGAGGCACTGCCCCTCCAGCCCCAGTGCTCACACAAAAGAAGTGTGCTGAGCGGGCTTCCTGTAGCCAGCTGAGCCTGAGACCTTAGAACAGGAGCCCCTCTTACACCTCTCCAGGGCAGACAGCTCCACACTGCTGTCCTAAGATATCTAACACTCTCTGAGTCATCCAGGGAGGGAGATGCCTGGGCAGGAGGCTCCTCCCTGGACTCCCACCCCTGCCAGCAGCAGCCATTGCAGCACGGCTCAACAGCCATGCTCATGGGGCTCGATGTGGCGCCAGCCCACGGTTGCCCTCCCTCCTGTCTACTCCTCACCTACCCCCATCTTCCTTTGAGGCTCCCCTTTTCCCCTCACACCTGGCCCAACTTCCTCATGCCCACTGTAGGCATCTTGCAAGGTTTTAGACCCCTCTTCTTGCTGCCTCTGCTCTCGCTAGCTTACCTGCACAATCTAGTGCTGGAGCTGGAGGCCTGGGAGTGCCCCTGTGTTTTTATGCGTACATCAAGATCCAGTTTCAAAAAAAAAAAAAGATCCAGTTTCATCCCCTTCCTTACTTCCCGGTCTTTGCTTCTCCCTCTCTCTGCCTTAACTGCCCCTTTCTTTACCCTCTGTGACATTTCTTCTGTTTGTCTGTTATTATTTCCTACGATATTCATTTTCTCTCTCTTTTGGACAAAACTTATCTTTTCCGAAGTAAGCATTCCCTGAATATTTATAAGGGATGGAGGAAAGAGATGCAGAAGAGATAGGTAGAATTGAAATGGAGAAATAGGATTACTGCTTTTTCACTTTTCTTTTAAATACAAAAGGTAAAATATGAGGGTGGGTGTGGTGGCACAAGCCTGTATTCCCAGCACTCAGGCTGAGGCAGGAGGTTCACCAGTTCAAGACCACACTGGGCTATATAGTAAGTTCAAGGGGAGCTGAAATACTAGCAAGTTCAAGCCCAACCTGTGCTACATAGTGAGACCCTGTCTCTAAATAAAAAATAAATAAATAAATAAATAAATAAATAAATGTTAAAGAAAAGATTGAGGCCGGGGATTTAGCTCAGTGGTTCCACCGCCTGCCTCACAAGCGCAAGGTCCTGAGTTCAATCCCCAGTACCAAAAAAAAAAAAAAACAAAGAAAGAAAACAAGATTTAGAAAGAAAATGATAGTTTTAAATGCAGGGGGAGGCCATAATATTTTTTTTTGAGACAAGGGCTCACTCTGTAGTTCATGCTAACCTTGAACTCACTATGTAGCCCAGACTGGGCTTAAACTCTTGGTGATCCTCCTACCTACACCTCCCCAGTGCTGGGATTAGAGGTGTGTACCATATGCCCAGCTGAGGCCATAATTTTTTTGGTATGGATATAACATTTTATTTAATGAGGCCATAATTTTGATCCAGGTGTTAGCTTCTGCTGTACTCAGTCCATATGGAAATCTAGGCAAAACTTCCACTCTGCCCTGGGATAATGAGTGTTTCTAGGCCCAGCAGTGAAGAAGGCTAGGTAAGAAGTCAACTGTACTGTTGGGAAGACTATATTTAAATTCTGTCCGCCTGTGTTACTCTTATTTGAAAAGGGCAGAAATCTGGCCAGGCATGGTGGCTCATGCCTGTAATTTTAGTGCTGGGGAGGCTGAGGCAGGAGGATCACTAGGAGGATCACTATGAGTTCAAGCTTAGTCTGGTCTACATAGTGAGTTCAAGGCCAGCCTGAAGTATATAGCAAGACCCTATCTCAAAAAAAATAAAAGGAAAAGGGCAGAGATCAGAGGATGAGCCCATCAAGAAAGGGCAAAGCAAAAGGTGGCAGCCTCTGTGCATCCATCTTGTTGTGGTCCAGGGGAGGAGACAAGGAAAAGAATTTATCTCACTGACACCCAACATAGGCACTTTTCACACCTTTCCTACTCTGGTCTTTAAAACTGGAGGGCAGTATCATTATTCCCATTTCCCCAGATAAGGAAGCTGCGGTTTTGGGGGGTTTGTTTCTTTTGTTTTGTTTTGTTTTTTTTCTTTTTGGTACCAGGGATCGAACTAGGGACCTTGTGCTTGCAAGGCAGGCGCCGGAACCACTGAGCTAAATCCCCGGCCCCGAAGCTGCGTTTTCATCAGTACCTTTCCAAGGGATGGCAGAGCCAGGACAGAACCTGGGTCTGCATGGATCCAAAGTCCATGTTCTACTACTGTAAGAAATAAAGCTCAGTTGCTGAGCAAGGTGGCAGATCCCAGGTGCTCTGGAGGCTGAATCCAGAGGATCAGAGGAAGTTAGAGTCCAGCCTGGACAATTTAGCAAAATTCTGTCTTAGGGTAAAATAAAAAGGGCTGGGAGCTGGGCATGGTGATGCATGCCTATAAATCCCAGCACTCTGGGAGGCTGAGGCAGGAGTACTGCCACGAGTTCGAGGCCAGTCTGGGCTATATAGTGAGGTCAAGGCCAGCATGAACTAGTTAGGCCCTGTCTCAATAAAAAAAAAGTAAGCTTTTTCCCTGTAGTTGGGTTTGGAGAAAAGGAGAGAGGCAGGTTTTGCTTTACAATTTTTTGGAAGGGAATTGGGGAGGAGAAAACCAGACTGTCCAGCATCTGGTCAGCCCTCTTCTTGATGTTCCCTTGGTGACCACTGGGGAGCAGTAGTGTCTCTTCCTATCCTGGCTGGTCAGAGGTAGGAGGGGGTTGTACCAAGGGGAGCGTGGTCTTGTCGGTGCTCCTGAGGAAGCAGCCCCCGCACCCAGCTTTATCTGGGTTCTGCAGCCAACCCAAGCCCCACCTTGACTCCTCTCTGGGAAGGGCACATGCTCTCCACTCATTTTTTGGTCTTTCCTTTGCCCTTGCCCCCTGGGCTCCAGTAATTCTCCCTTTAAATGTCATCTAGTGTCCTCTGTCTTGCTGGGTCTCAGAGCCCACCTGTTCCGCTTTCCCTCTGCTCCTGCAACTTCACATCCAGGCCCTTTTGTTTCTCTCATAAGACACCTCTCTCTCACTCTCTTGGTCCTAGTGTATATGTTGTTGCCTCCTGGATCGCTCCCTGGTATCTTCCTTTTTTTAAGTACCATATCTCTGCTCACCTCTGTAGTTCAGTCACTGCGACTCTGTATTTTGTTTGCTTGTTTGTGAGGCAGTAACTCCTGCTGGGCTTGACGGTAGCACTTCTATCCTTGCCTTCTCCTCCAAAGGAATAACCAGAGATCTGGGTGCCAAGGAAGGAAGAAGGCAATTTGAAAAAAAGAAAAATAACCTGTCTCTGCAGAGTTCCCCCTCCTGTCCTCTTCACCCTTGTGAGGGAATGAAGCATTAGGGAGGGAGAACAGAATGAAGGGGTAGCTGGGGAGTTCTGGAGACCAAGAGCCATTTTGGAGCTGGCAGATTCACCTCGGGATGACTACGCCCTCGGAACTCTCCGCCTCCCATGGCTCCAGGCTTCCCTCCTCCCATCCCCCTCAGTGGCAGCAGCCTTGTAATTTAAAGCTCTCTCTGTCGCCTCTAATGTGATCCTCTCGTTTTATTGACTCTCTCTGCTGTCTGTGGCACCCCTTCACATCAATCTCCACTCTAATCACACTGCCGCCACTGCCTACTGGCTCCCCAGCCCCTCTCCTCCACAGAGGCCCCCAGCCCTGGCCTCTACCCAGGTCCTTCGGACAGTCCCTGGTTCCAGGGACCCGCCCTCTGTCCTCTTCCTCCTTTCCTTAAGAGGCAGGGATGGCAGGGTCTTCTCCCTTTACTCACACCTGAGATGTGCCCCAAGGGAGGAAGATGCCCTTGAAGAAAGCAGGACCTAAAGAGAGCCGTGGCAGTAGGTCTGAGGGTGAACAAGTTTGTTGGCTCATGGATGGGGGAATACTTTTAGGCCTGTTTCTGTGTCATCTCCAGTTCAAAGTGGGAAAGGTAAAGAAAGGGACGTGGGGATTCAAGGAGGAAAGGAAGAAAAGATGGAAGGGGGAAATGGAAGGAGGGAAAAAAGTAATTGCTGCAGCAAAAGATTAGTAATAAATGGCGGGTGATGGGAGAAGCACTGAGAAGAAAGGGGGAGGGTGAATTTGTGGCAGTGAGGTGTTGGGGGAGACGCACTGAGGCAGAGATAAATTTGCAATTGAAATTCTTTCCTGAAGCAGAGGAGGGGTAAGTTGGGAGAGGGGGAAGAGATTTGCAATTTTAAACAGCTGCCAACCTACCCTGCGCCCATCAGGGTCTCTCACAAGCTGGCCAAAAGCTCCTTTGGTTTCTATCAGCTGTTTCTTCCAGTCCTGGAACTAAACTCTTTGGAGAGAGCATCTGGGAGTTACTGCACAGTCTACCTAGGTCTCCCCTGAACTGTGAGGTAGAGTTCAGTTAGGAACCAGGAAGAAGCTGGTGACAGCAGCCAGGCCCACTGAGAGAGAGCACGCACTATGCTCAGCCTTCAGTAGCAAGGGTCCCCGCTCTTGCACCAGGTAAGGTGGTGGAAGGCAGTGGGATCCAACCTCAGGAAGGACAGGGGCAATCTAAGACACTCACAAATCACTGCACCTATCCCCTCCCACCACCAAGGATCCCTAGGAAGAATACCTATCTCCTACAACTTTAGGGTCCCTGATTTCCTTTTTCCAGGAAGCTACTTCCCTCAGTCCAGTTTCTTCACTTACCTTTTGGTTTTCAGACTCCCTGCCTGTCCCTCCCACCCACCCTCTCCTGGGTCCTGATTTGCATTTTCATTAGCATGGTAATCCAGCCCCTCTCAGAGCTCCTTAAAAGCTGTGACTTCATGCCTGGCTAGACCCCCTCCTGGAGAAGGGATGGAGGACAGAGGTCTGCCGGCTGGATGAGGCCATACCAAGGACCCATTCTAAATCTAGGAATTTGGAGGTGAGGTTAAAGGTGGCCAGAGGGCTGGGGATTTAGCTCAGTGGTTCTGCTGCCTGCTTCAAAAGGGCAAGGTCCCGAGTTCAATCCCTGGTACCAAAAAAAAAAAAGTGCCAAAGTTAGATCTGCTCAGATACACAAGGAGAAAGGATGGAGGCAAGTACTTGGGACGCTGGGAGAAGTAATGGGTGGAGGCCTGGGGAACTGGTGAGTTTGAGAGATGGTAGTGGCAAAAAGTTTCGGAGAAGCAAAGGAGCCGTGGCGAGCCTACTCAGATGGGAGGCAGCCCAGGGCTCCCAATTTCTCCTTTGGAGGCTTATTTGTGCTATTATTGTTTTGGTACCGGGGATTGAACTCGGGTCCTTGTGCTTGCACAACAGGCAGCGAAACCACTGAGCTAAATCCCTGGCCCAATTGGTGCTCTTATTGTGTCTGGCCAGTCCTTTTCTGGTTTCACCACTTTGGAGCCTAACGAACACCAGCGGCTCTCTTAGCCTGTTTCTTTGCTGCCTCATCTGTAAAATAAGGTTGCTATGAGATTAAATGAGATCACTGATAAACCCTTACCATGGGGCCAGGACCTTGATGTATGTGCTTCAATAGCTATGAATAATATGACTTTTTTCTTTTTATCTCTTTGGGAAGGAGGGAGGCAACATAAAAGCTGTTGTCTTTGAACTGGCAGGGAAACTCCTATTACATGTGTTCGTGACCAGAGATGGATCTGGAAGCATGCAGGGGAAGTTAGCTGTGGCCTATCTCTGGCAAGAAGACCTTGACTTGCACAGCTTACCTCTTCAGGGCTTGGAAAATCTGAGGTTATCTCCCAGAGTTCATTCCGTCAAGACTCTTACTGATTGTGGCAGGCATCATCCTCTATGCTGATGACAGTTCTTGCTTTCACAGAACTTACCTTCTAGGAGGAAGAAATAAGTAAACCAGGAAATATCTGGTGGTGAGAAATCTCTGAAGAAAGTAACTGGGGGCTTTGAAATTGGCTGTAAAATAGTACATGAAATTCGGAGACCTTGGTGAGGACACGAATGAAACAAGACTGGTCATAAATTGATTTTTTTTTAACTGGATAATGGGTAAAAAAGATTTCCTTATGTTATTTGGTGCAGTTTTATAAATGGCATTTTTCATAATTGAGAATTAAGTAAAAGATCTTTCTTGCTGCTGGGTGGAAGGAGACTGACCTGGAGGGGCAGCAGTAGGGATGGGAGGTCCATGTAGGTAGTTAGGACAGAAGTAATGGCTTGGGCCAGAATGGTGCTTGTGGGGAAGATGGTAAGTGCAGGCTTTGATGTGGTGTAGAGGTTGCTGTGGGAGAGCAAAAGAAAAATTTTGGACTTTTAGCCTAAGCAACTGGATAAATGATATCAACTTTTGATATAAGCAGTTAATATCAAAAGGAGCAAGTTCAGGGAGAAACAATGGATGTGTTAATTTTTGAAGCTTAGTGAACACTAAGTGAAGTTTCAGGTTGGGAAGTGGGTATCTAAGTCTGATGATGCTCAGGGAAGAAACTGGGGCTGGAGTATCCAGAGATTCAGCTTGACTGGTATCCCTGTGGCCTCACAGTACTGCTCTTTCCATGTTCCCCTGCAGGGTACTGGCTGTCACGCTGAAATGAACCTCCAGCACTCCTCCGTCTACCATGGCCACCCTTAACTCAGCCTCTGCCGCTGGCACCACCCCTTCCCCTGGGCACAATGCCCCGTCCCCGCCTCCGGACACCTCCTCCTCCAACTCCCCCTCTAACCCTGTCACCAAAGATGCCCCTGCTGCCCCCTCCACCTCTGAGAGCATGAGGCCCTCAGAGCTAGGGGGACAGCCTCTGGAGTCGGGCTGTGGTCTCATCCCACCAAAGGAGATTGGGGAGCCCCAAGAAGAGCCTGGCTGTGGTGGCTTCACACCAAAGGACCTGAGGATAGAAAAGGACAAGGAGCAGGAGGAAGAAGAAGAAGGGTTCCCTCCCATGGACATAAGCAACCACTTATTCTTTTCATCTGGCAGTGAGGCCTACCTAGTGGCCAAGTTGTCCTTGCCAGGCAGCAATGAACTCCTATTACCAAAGGGCTTCCCCTGGGGTGAGGCAGGCATCAAGGAAGAGCCCAGCCTGCCCCTCCTTGCCCACCCAACCCCCACACACCTCACTGCCCTTCACATCCAACATGGCTTTGACCCAATCCAAGGCTTTAGCTCTTCTGACCAAATTCTGTCCCATGATACCTCAGCGCCATCTCCGGCTGCCTGTGAGGGAAGGGATGGAGCCTTCTGGAGCTACCAGCTGGCTCCAAACCCACCCAGAGATCCCAAAGATGGTCCCACGGGGAGCAGTGGGGGAGATCACAGGGCACTCTTCTGGTTCTGCCTTCAGTGCCGTCTGGGTTTTAGCAGGCCCCAGGCCTTTATGGGGCACACACAGTCTCATGGGGTGAAGCTAACCCCTGCCCAATACCAGGGCCTGTTGGGCAGCCCAGCTGTGCTCCAGGAGGGAGATGAGGGCTGCCCAGCTGTTATAAGCTTTCTGGAACCAAAATCCCTTGCTTGTCCCCCTCTTGAAACACCCCTTGACAACAGCAGCACAGTGAACATAGAGGCGAGGGCAGCCCAGACTGAGGATGGCCCTCCCGAGGCAGAAGTCCGGGCCCTTGTCCTCCCCGCTGAAGAAGTCATGGCCCTCAGCCCACCCTCCCCACCCACAACTCCAGCCACCTGGGACCCCAGCCCAACCCAAGCCAAAGAATTGCCAGTAGCAGCAGGCGAGGCAGGGCCAGATTGGTTCCCCGGGGGGCAGGAGGATGGAGGGCTCTGTCCCCCACTCAACCAAAGCTCACCCACCTCCAAGGAGGGGGGCACTCTCCCCCCTCCAGGGGGCTCCCCTGAAGACCCCAACGACCCACCCCAACCCTACCGCCTGACTGACGACTACTCTCCAGCTCCTGCAGCCTTCCAGGGCCTCAGCCTGTCCAGCCACATGTCCCTGTTACACTCCCGAAATTCTTGCAAGACACTCAAGTGTCCCAAGTGCAACTGGCACTACAAGTACCAGCAGACTCTGGATGTGCACATGCGGGAGAAGCACCCAGAGAGCAACAGCCACTGCAGCTACTGCAGTGCTGGGGGTGCACACCCCCGCCTCGCTCGAGGAGAAAGCTACAACTGCGGCTATAAGCCCTACCGCTGTGATGTCTGCAACTACTCCACTACCACCAAAGGCAACCTCAGCATCCACATGCAATCTGACAAGCACCTGGCCAACCTGCAAGGCTTCCAGGCAGGGTCTGGGGGACAAGGAAGTCCCCCAGAAGCATCACTCCCATCCTGTGCAGGAGACAAAGAACCCAAGACCAAATCATCCTGGCAGTGCAAGGTGTGCAGCTATGAGACAAATATCTCCCGCAACCTGCGCATCCACATGACCTCTGAGAAGCACATGCAGAACGTCCTAATGCTGCACCAGGGGCTGCCACTGGGCCTGCCCCCTGGTCTGGTGGGGCCAGGACCTCCTCCCCCACCAGGGGCAGCCCCCACCAATCCCCCTGAACTCTTCCAGTACTTTGGGCCCCAGGCCCTAGGGCAGCCTCAGACTCCCATGCCTGGCCCAGGGCTGAGGTCAGACAAGCCCCTGGAAGCCCAGCTGCTTCTCAACGGTTTCCACCACCTTGGAGCACCTACCCGCAAGTTTCCCACACCTGGTAAGCTCCCTGAACTCTGTCCCCGTCCAGGATAAAGTCTATCCCCTGCTTTCTCCCAAAGGCCAGTTCTCAGCTTAGGTAACCCTTACTTCCCCTGAGTACCATCTGACTTATTAACCCTCCTCTCCACGTAATTGACCCTGCCCCATCTCCTTCTTAGGCACTAATCTGGCTCTGTCCCCTAGCCCCTGGCAGCCTCTCCCCTGAAGCCCACCTGCCTCCAAGTCAGCTCCTGGGCTCCTCATCCGATGGCTTGTCCACCTCACCACCCCCAGATGACAGCCCATCCCTGAAGGTGTTCCGCTGCCTGGTGTGCCAGGCCTTCAGCACAGACAGCCTGGAGTTGCTGCTGTACCACTGCAGTGTTGGCCGCAGCCTCCCAGAAGCTGAATGGAAGGAGGTGGCAGGTGACACCCACCGCTGCAAGCTCTGCTGCTATGGCACCCAGCTCAAAGCCAATTTCCAACTCCACCTCAAGACTGACAAACATGCACAAAAGTACCAACTAGCAGCCCACTTGCGGGAGGGGGGCGGGGCCATGGGCTCCCCCTCCCCAGTGCCTCTGGGAGATGGGACCCCTTATGGATCTATTTCCCCCCTGCATCTGCGCTGCAACATCTGTGACTTTGAGTCCAACAGCAAGGAGAAGATGCAGCTGCATGCCCGGGGCTCGGCCCATGAAGAAAACAGCCAGATCTATAAGGTGAGCCTGGGACAGGAAAGAGGAAAAGAGAAAGGAGATGGTGAAAGGAGGAGCTGCAGAGTAGGGAATTAATGGGAAAACTCAGGTCAGCAGAAATGAAGGAAAGGGAAATATGCACCAGGGTTAACTGGACAGACCTGGAGAATCTCGAGACCAAAGGATAGTGGACTCTGAGAAAATGAAACAAAGACTTTATTCAGCTCTTCTGGTATTTGGGGCTGGAGGGAGAAGTCTATGTCAGCTCAGTCCATCCTGTCACCCGAAGTTCAGAAAGATGGGAATAGATTCCATTCACATACTAGGCGAGAGCCTTGTCCAGTCCAAGCATTGATACTTAGGTAGTCACAAGAGGGAAACGAGGGCCCGGGGAGGAAGCACAGGGTGGGCGAGGGTGAGGCTCCCTTGGGGGAAGCGCAGTCTCCTGTGATCTGGCCGTGTCCCTTCAGGGTCTGAGTGTCAGCCTCTTCCCATGATTCTAGTTTCTGCTGGAAATGGAGGGAGCAGAGGCAGGGGCTGAGCTGGGGCTTTACCGCTGCCTACTGTGTGCCTGGGAAACACCCTCCCGCTTGGCTGTGTTGCAACACCTCCGCGCACCTGCCCACCGGGACGCCCAAGCCCAGAGGCGTCTGCAGCTGCTACAGAACAGCCCAACAGCTGAGGAAGGACTCTCAGCTCTTCAAAGCATCCTAAGCTTCAGCCATGGGCAGCTCCGGACTCCTGGTGAGGAAGAAGGGACTGGAAAATAAGGGCTGGGCAGGAGGGCAGCAGGATGCAGGGAACTGACGAGAAAGTGACACAGAAAGGAGAAATGGGTCTGTGGGCCATCTATACCAAGCAGAAAGGAGCTGTGGAGAGGAATAAGACAGGATGGGAGCTACAGAACCACAAGGGCTGCCCTATGAGGAAGAGGTACAAGAGGCATTTGGAGGAGGGCAGAGAAGGGCTGGGTGGAGAATAGAGAACAGGAAGGGAGGTGAGGAGGAATCACCCAGTGAGTCCCAAGTACTGACTAGTGTCCTAGCACCTGTGGCTGTGGGGGCAGCAGGCTAGAGCTGGTCAGAAAGGAGAGAGAAGGTAGAAAAAGTCGAACCTGATTCTTGCTGAGCCAGGAGTTGGAAGGGAGCTGTGGGCATAGTCCAAAGGCAGCAGAGTTGGGAAGAGGCCCTGATAAGCTTCCCAGCCTCTTCCTGTCTCGTAGGAAGTCTTCAGCCCTAAGGCTGGGCTTAGAGTCCCCCTTAGGCAGCTGAGGCTGTACCAGCAAAGGCCGGAAACAGCCAGCCAGGCGCCATTGATCCAGAGGGTGCAGAAGAGCCTGGAAGGGGCTGTCAGACAGAGGTGGGCATGGGCTTCGGGCTTTGGAGAGGCCAGCAGTGGGCGACGGTGAGGACACGGGCAGCGGGAACCGGGAACAGGCAGCATTGACTGGTGCTAATTGAATTGCCAATATGCTGGCTGGAGTTAAGTGCTGGAGGGGCCCAGATCAATAGCAAACGATCCTGGTGCAGGGCTGAATGGAGTTAAGGAACTTTAACACTTTAATTAGGCTGCCACTGAAAATAAATTCCTACACATCTGTCAATTCTTACTTGAGTGGTAATCTCCTCTCCCAGCTAGGCCTGCTGCCTCCTGCCCACCACCAATGCCACTCCCATTCAACTTCAGCTTCCCTCCTGAGTGCCCCTCCCACTATATTTTTGGGGTTCCCTGCTTCCAGAGTGAGTCAAGACAGGGGATCCCGATGTAGTCCAGTTTCTGTTGCCTATTGTAGGGCTTATTCCTATAAAAGGATAAGGGGACAGGACTGACACAAGATTATCTCTTAGACCTTACGAGTTCCATGACTATAATTTTTCCTTTTACCCTCTGGATGATGATTTCTTCTGGGGACTTTTTGTCCTCACTTGCCTGTTGATTTACCCATCCATTCTCTCTTCACTGACTGGCTGCTTGCCCTGCTTCCTCTGCCTTCCCTGATGCTTCACCTCTTTAAGCTGACTCTCCCCCATTCTACACAGGGAAGGCTCCTGTCACCCCCCTAGCCGAGCCACCCACCCTTGAGAAAGATGCCCAGAACAAGACAGAACAGTTGGGTGAGTTGCTTCTCTGGTCCCATTTTCTTTCTCCTCTCCCAGTCCTCATACATTCTGAGATGCTCATTGGACCTTGCAGAGATCCAAGCACCCAGCAAAGCCTCCTATGCTGAGAGAGCAAAACTGGTCCATGAAAGGGCTCATTAGAGGGAAGGGAGGCTGAGCCAAGGAGGGCTAGGTGCTTCTACCCTCTCTAAGGACCCAAACCTGGCCACCTTACTAACCTGCAGTCGGCCCCTGCCTAGCTTCTAAGTCAGGCCTCTCCTGGGTACTGAGTTTCTTGCCCTTTTCCCCTTTCTTGAGAGCCCACTCTGCTGCCCTGAAAATTCTCTGCTACAAATCACCTCCTTAAGGGCTGGGGGTGTCTGTGAACAGAAGAAGGAGGGCTGTCAGAGTCCCTTAATCTCCTCTTCTCTCATCCTCAGCTTCTGAAGAGGCAGAGAACAGGACTGGCCCTTCCAGAGACAGTGCCAACCAGACTACGGTCAGAACTGGAGAAACTGGGATGACTTGAAGGCGGGGGTCTGGCTTTGCTGAGATCTGCTCATATTCTAGGGGCTTTTAGTGTGCTTATGACTTATTTCACTCAGAATACCACATGTGAGAAATTATATCCAGGGCCAGTTACATATGTTCAGCACAAACAAGGCAGAGCTGGCCTTAAGGGATGGAGCATAGCAGCAGATGAGAGGAAAGGATGGTAGGAGTTTGATGGAAAGGTAAAAGAGAGGAACTGTATTAAAATAGGAATGACTGGAGGTAGATGAGAAGGACAAGAGGAGAGTGAAGAAATGAAAAGAAAGGGAAAAACTAAAAGACCAGTTGCAGAGCAGGGCGTGGTGGCACACAGTGTAATCTTAGTACTTGGGAGCCTGAGGCAGGAGAATCACCGTGGGTTCGAGGTCACCCTGGGCTACATAGTGAGTTCAAAGCCAGCCTGGACTACATAGGGAGATCCTATCTCAAAAAACAAAGCAAACATAAAAAACAAAAAGACCAACTGCAGAAAGACAACTACACACGGATATTCCCATCCTACAGAAAGCCCTGAGTCTGGATGGAACTGTCCTGCCACCTTCTTCTTGAAAGTAGAGGCACCAAGCAAATGATTCACCCTGAAAGCGAACCTCCAAACCCCTAAGAGTTGGACCTAGCAGGATCCAGAAGTGGTTTAGCTTTGTAATCTGAAAATGTTGATTCTGAGGGGATTCCCAACCTCTGGTCTTGAAATGCCATCCTAGGACTCAGTGTTCAGATTGCATTACATTGTGCAGTGGCAACTGTATTCTCAGCTTCTCTTCTTTTTTTTTTTTTTTTGGTACTGGGGATTGAACTTGGGTCCTTGGGCTTGTGCAGCAGGCGACGAAACCACTGAGCTAAATCCCCAGCCCAGCTTCTCTTTTTAACTCCTGCTCCTCCAACAGATATTATGAGGTCTGCCCTGAGGGCTAGTAGGTGCATTAAGATGAGCACACCTAGGTCCTCTCCTCTATAGCCAGCCACTCTAGGTGACGAGAGAAGTGAGCCAGACAAAAGCTTGCTCTGAGGCTCAGGCAGAATGCAGGCTGGACAGCTGAGTCAGGTGACAGTGGGCCTCTCCTCTTGAGGTATGGGCAGGAGTATGCTGAGGACCAGGCAGAATTTCCCAGGACCACTGGGGAAGATGTGGCATTTGTTCATATTGAAAAGACAAAAACAAAAAAGTGGGAGCTGCTGAGCCAAAGGGAGAATGAGCCAGTTTCTGAGCAGACAGGTAGGACCCCTCCACTGGACACATTCAAGGGCCCTGAGCAGCAAAAGTGGGCAGAGACCTCTAGGTCCAGAGAGTACTCAAAGGAACTGGAGACATTTCACAGAGAAGATACAGGCAGGAGAGGTGTGAGTAAGAAAACTAAATGTGAGATGGAGGGTGGTACAGGGCAATCTGTCAGCTGGAGAACAGCAGAGACAGGGAAAGGGGCGAATAAAACCCCAAACAAACAAAAACATAGAGGCCAGGATGAAGAGAGAGTGCCAAAGAATGGAGGAAGGCAGAGCAGTGGCCTAGGCGAAATCTTTGTCTCAGTCCAAGGGAGATGGGAGGGAGAGAAGCCAGCTTTCAGGACTTGGGGCTGAGATGCCTTCCCATCTGGTTTGTTCCTACTAAATTTGGAGGAGGGACAGTACTGCACTGACAAACCCAAAGGACCGTGTGACGGTGGATCCCCCTGCCTGACACCTCCTCCACTGTCCATTTGTGCTCCCCAGGTGTACTGCTGTTCCTATTGCAGTTTCCTGAGCTCAGAATCTGACCAGGTGAGGGCTCATACACTCTCCCAGCATGCAGTGCAGCCCAAATACAGGTGCCCACTGTGCCAAGAGCAGCTAGTGGGCCGGCCTGCCCTGCACTTCCACCTGAGCCACCTGCACAACGTGGTACCCGAGTGTGTTGAGAAGCTGCTTCTTGTGGTAAGTACAGGCTGGGTGAGGATAGCTCCGTGAGGCCCAGTCAAGGCTGTGCAGTGGACATGCAGACAAGTGTATGTGTTGGGGAGGAGGGTGAAGAAGAAAGGAGCATTTCACAGATTTGAAGTGGGACTTTAGAGTTGGAGGGACTCTCTGCACTGAGCCTGCCTAGCTTCATCTACTGGATGAGAAAACTCAGCATTTCTCTCACTTCTATTAAGTCTAGAGAAGACAGACAAGACAGCAGCCCCAGGTCTGCCAGGGCCAGGTGGCCTCAAGGAGAGATGACTTTGGCCTGGGGAAGGAGAGAACCTGAAAAATAAGGCAGCAGCCCAGGCCTTCATTGTGGAGAAAGCAGCCAGTAGGAGGGGTGTTCGTTCAGAGAGGAGGCTGATCCATGGGAAGGGGGAAGAGGGCTCAGCACAGGAAGAGCATGGCGGGAGGTGGCAGTGGGGTGTGGTGAAATCACTAGGGTTTCTTGCATTACAGGCTACAACTGTAGAGATGACCTTTACAACCAAAGTGCTGTCTGGGCCCTTACTATGCCCTCTGGAGGATGGCCCAGAACCTCCCACCCCTGGGCCAGAGCCCATACCCGGCAGAGACCAGGCAAGAGGTAAGGAAGGGGACAGCATACCTTCCAAGGGGGCAGGAAAGGGAAGCTCATCTCCATGGGCCAAGAAGGTCTGAAGACAAATGAGGCCAGGGTTTATTGCCCTGGATTTTGAATGGGTGGGGCACTCAAAAGTTCCCTGCTCATTGCACCTTCTTCTCTCTCCCATAGAAGGCCCCAACCTGACCTCAGAGGCCAGCCCAGATCCTCCTCCTGAGCCTCCCCTGGCCCCAGCTGAGGCTCCAGACAAGCCCCTGGGAAGCCCTGAACAACCCCCTTCTCCAGCCCCATCTCCCATCCCTCAGCCTGACACCTTAGCTGAAGAAGTAGCTCCTCCACCCACCCAAACTGAAGAAGAAGATGGGACCATGGGAGAGCCCCGCTCTGCAGAGCCAACCCCAGCTGATTCTCGCCACCCTCTGACCTACCGGAAAACCACCAACTTTGCCCTGGACAAGTTTCTCGACCCTGCCCGGCCCTACAAGTGCACTGTGTGTAAGGAGTCCTTCACCCAGAAGAACATCCTTTTGGTTCACTATAATTCTGTCTCCCACCTTCATAAGATGAAGAAGGCTGCCATTGACCCCTCAGGCCCTGCCCGAGGAGAGGCTGGGGCTCCACCAACCACTACCACTGCCACAGACAAGCCCTTCAAGTGCACAGTCTGCCGAGTTTCCTACAACCAGAGCTCTACCCTGGAGATCCACATGCGGTCAGTTCTGCACCAGACTCGCTCAAGAGGGGCCAAGACTGACGCCAAGGTGGAGGGGCCAGAGCGTAGTCAAGAAGAGCCCAAAGAAGGCGAGACCGAGGGGGAGGTGGGCACTGAGAAGAAGGTCCCTGAGCCCAGCGGCTTCATATCTGGATTGCCCTTCCTGTCCCCACCTCCTCCTCCCTTGGACCTGCACCGATTCCCAGCCCCCATCTTCACTCCACCAGTCTTGCCCCCCTTTCCTCTGGTGCCCGAATCACTGCTTAAGCTCCAGCAGCAGCAGCTGCTCCTGCCCTTCTACCTCCATGACCTCAAGGTGGGGCCCAAGCTGGCACTAGCTGGGCCTGCACCCATGCTGTCCCTGCCAGCTGCCACCCCACCTCCTCCGCCTCCACCCCCTAAGGCTGAGCTGGTTGAGCAGGAATGGGAGCGGCCTGTCATGGCTGAGGAGGGAAATGAGGCAGGGCCGTCCTCGCCATCCCACCCATCGCCCAATGAGGCCTCCCGCACCGCAGCCAAAGCCCTTCTGGAAAACTTCGGCTTTGAGCTGGTGATTCAGTACAACGAAGGGAAGCAGGCTGTGCCCCCTCCCCCAACACCACCTCCTCCAGAGGCCCTGGGGGGTGGGGACAAGCTGGCCTGTGGGGCCTGTGGGAAACTCTTCTCCAATATGCTTATCCTCAAAACACACGAGGAGCATGTCCACCGCCGCTTTCTGCCCTTCGAGGCTCTGAGCCGTTATGCTGCCCAGTTTCGCAAGAGCTATGATAGCCTATATCCACCCCCTGTGGAGCCCCTCAAACTTCCCGATGGTTCTCTGGAGACCCCTGCTCCTCATCTGGGCCCACCTTTCCTGGTCCCAGAGCCTGAGGCAGGGGGGACGAATGCCCCTGAAGAACAAAGCCGGGCAGGAGGATGCTGGCCTACAGAGGGGGAAGAGAGCTCCAGAGGGAACCTTCCTCCCCTAGCACCTGCAGGCCGCAGATTCTCCAGAACCAAGTTCACAGAGTTCCAGACCCAGGCCCTGCAGTCTTTCTTTGAGACCAGTGCTTACCCCAAGGATGGAGAGGTAGAGCGGCTCGCAAGTCTTCTGGGTCTGGCTAGCCGTGTGGTAGTAGTGTGGTTCCAGAATGCCCGCCAGAAAGCACGCAAAAATGCCTGTGAGGGAGGGCCTGTGCCGACTGGAGGAAGCTCCGGGGGAGGCTCTGGCTGTAGGCGATGCCACACCACTTTCTCCTGTGTTTTTGAGCTGGTGCGGCACCTCAAGAAGTGTTATGATGATCAGACCCCCGAAGAGGAGGAGGAAGAGGCAGAGAGAAGGGAAGAAGAAGAAGAGGTGGAAGAAGAAGCAGAGGAGGAACAGAGCCTGGAAGCCCCAACAAGGCCTAAGGGTCCATCACCAGAACCTCCAGAAGTGGAGGAGCTGAGCCAAGCAGAAGCAACAAAGCCAGGAAGCAAAGAACCTGAAGGGAAGGCTCCTCTCTCGCCTTCCCCAGCCCACACCTGTGACCAGTGTGCCATCTCCTTCCCCAGCCAGGACCTCCTGACCAGTCACCACCAACTGCATTTCTTGCCATCTGTGCAACCCAGCGCTCCTCCTCAGCTCCTAGATTTGCCCTTGCTGGTGTTTGGGGAGCGAAACCCGCTGGTAGCAGGCATTCCACCAGCACCAGGGCCAGCCCTCAAAAGGAAGCATGAGGACGGCAGCCTGTCCCCCACAGGCAGTGAAGCAGGGGGTGGAGGGGAGGGTGAGCCCCCGAGGGACAAGCGCCTGCGCACCACCATCCTGCCTGAGCAGCTGGAGATCTTGTACCGTTGGTACATGCAGGACTCTAACCCAACTCGCAAGATGCTCGACTGCATTTCTGAGGAGGTGGGGCTCAAAAAGCGAGTGGTACAGGTCTGGTTCCAGAATACCAGGGCCAGGGAGAGGAAAGGCCAGTTTCGAAGCACTCCTGGGGTGGTGCCCAGTCCAGTAGTCAAAGCCACAGTCGCACCCACCCCTGCACCCTTCCCCAAGTTCAACCTCCTGTTGGGCAAGACAGATGATGGGACTGGGAAGGAGGCCCCAAAGAGGGAAGCACCTGCTTTTCCCTATCCCACAGCCGCCCCAGGTGCTGGGCCACTGCCTTGCCTACCACCAGGGAGAGAGGCCAGGACAGCCACACCAGAGCCACCTCTACCTCTCCCACCTCCCCCTCCACCCAGTGAAGATGAGGGCCCCGAAGAATCTAAAGCTTCTCCAGAGAGCGAGGCTTGTAGTCCATCTGCAGGAGATCTGAGTGATTCATCTGCTTCCAGCCTGGCTGAACCAGAGTCCCCTGGAGCTGGAGGGACCGGTGGGGGCCCAGGAGGTGGGAATGGGGTTCCCGATGGGATGGGGCAGCGGCGCTATAGGACCCAGATGAGCAGCCTACAGCTGAAGATCATGAAAGCCTGCTATGAAGCGTACCGCACCCCCACCATGCAGGAGTGCGAGGTGCTGGGGGAGGAGATCGGGCTGCCCAAGAGAGTCATTCAGGTCTGGTTCCAGAATGCTCGTGCCAAGGAAAAGAAGGCCAAGCTGCAAGGGATGGCCGTTGGGGGAAATGGGGCCAACAGCGAGGGCTCCTTAGCAGCCCAGCGTACCGACTGCCCCTACTGTGATGTCAAGTATGACTTCTATGTCTCCTGCCGAGGCCATCTCTTTTCCCGCCAGCACCTGGCCAAGCTCAAGGAGGCAGTCCGAGCCCAGCTGAAGAGCGAAAGCAAGTGCTATGACTTGGCCCCAGCACCTGAGGCAGCCCCAGCTCCCAAGGCTCCACCTGCCACCACACCTGCCTCCATGCCCCTGGGGGCTGCTCCAGCCCTGCCTCGCCTGGCCCCAGTCCTTTTGTCTGGCTCAGCTCTGGCCCAGCCACCACTTGGCAGCTTAGCTCCTTTCAATTCAGGTGAGTGGGGCAGTTGCCCTTGCTTTTCCTTCCAGACTCTCCCATGTCCAGTCTCTTCCTGTGGCCTTCCTTTGCTCTAGGGCAGTGGCGGCGAATCTATGGCATGAGTGCCACAGTGGGCGGTTTGTTATTGAAAGCTCTAAAAGGGTTGCCCTCACTGCCTAGGCTCTTAGGGGAAAGGAGGGAAGGGAGTGTGGGAACTGGGTGATGGGAATGTGGGTGTGTGGCAGGAGGTGGTCCAAAGCTGGCATGTCAGTGGAGGCAGGACATGGCTAATCCTTCATCACCTTTTCATCTTGATAGGCCCTGCAGCCTCCTCAGGCCTCCTCAGCCTTGCTACTTCAGTCCTGCCTACTACCACAGTGGCCCCAACTGCTGGCCCAGGCCACCCCTTACCTCAGAGACCTGTGCCCGGCCAAACCAACACCGCCACAGCAAGCACCACTGACCCTGTCCCCGGCCCGCCTCCTGAGCCCTCGGGGGACAGGGTCTCTGGTGAGCGAAAGCCAGTTACAGCCCCTATCAACTCCTCCACTGATGCCCTCAAGAACCTCAAAGCATTGAAGGCCACTGTCCCAGCCCTCTTGGGAGGCCAATTCCTGCCCTTCCCTCTTCCCCCTGCAGGGGGGGCAGCACCGCCAGCTGTCTTTGGCCCCCAGTTACAGGGGGCCTACTTCCAGCAGCTCTACGGCATGAAGAAGGGGCTGTTTCCCATGAACCCCGTGATACCTCAGACCCTCATTGGGCTGCTCCCCAATGCCCTGCTCCAGCCACCACCCCAGCCCCCTGAACCCACAGCCACAGCACCTCCAAAGCCACCTCCTGAACTGTCACCTCCTGGGGAGGGAGAAGCTGGCGAGGCTGAGGAGCTGCTGACAGGCAGCACTGGCATCTCCACCGTGGACGTGACTCACCGCTACCTGTGCCGCCAGTGCAAGATGGCATTTGATGGGGAGGCCCCAGCCACCGCCCACCAGAGATCCTTCTGCTTCTTTGGGCGGGGCTCTGGGGGCTCTATGCCTCCCCCACTACGGGTGCCCATCTGCACCTACCACTGCCTGGCATGCGAGGTGCTTCTGAGTGGCCGTGAAGCCCTGGCCTCCCACCTGCGCTCTTCGGCCCACAAGCGCAAGGCAGCCCCACCCCCAGGGGGCCCACCCATCACCGTCACCAACACCGCCACTGCTGCCACGGCTGCTGTGGCTTTTGCCAAAGAGGAAGCAAGATTACCTCACACGGACTCCAACCCAAAAACTACGACTACCTCTACACTTCTAGCTTTATAAACAGATAAACCAAGATGGGGAGATGGGAGGGCTCCTACTTTTACCCCAAGGGGTGTTTGGTGGGAGCTCAGATCCCTGGCCCCAACCTTCGGCTCCGCCCACCTCATGGGAATCTTTCAGTTCCCACCCTCAGTGGGCCTCACACACCCCACCTCCAGCAGAGTCCTGCCTCCTCCCTTGCCCCACAGACACTGATCCTTATCCGCAATCCTTGCAGATGTCACCCTTGCCCCTATATCTTCACAGACACACACAGAGACCTTGGCATCCTTATTACTCATAACCTGTCTGCCTGCCATACACAAAATATACCCTTGGTTCCATCTTCATTTTCCCCACTGAATCCCAGCACTCCCCCACTCTAACACACTGTCCCCTGTATCCCACTGACAAAAAAAGAAAGAAGAAAAGAAGAAAGAAGAAAACCCAAGACAAAGAAGGGGGACAGAAAAGAAACTTCGCCACTCCCTCTTCTTCCCACCCCCTTGTCTAGAGCTTCATACTGCTCAGACTTTCCAAAAACACAGTGGGCTCCCAAGTTTGGAGCCTGGAATGGGCAGGGAGCCCATAAAACTCTTAACCAAACTGGAGGTTGGCAGGGGGAGAAGGGCTCCCAGCTCACTCTCCCCACCCCCTGCCCTCCTAACCCTCTCCTCGCCTGACAGGGCCCGGCCCCTTTGGCCTGGACTCTAGGAGAAGCCGCCCCAGGCACCCCTCTGCCAGCCCCACCCTGCACCCTGGGAACTACAGTAGTTTATTCTCAAAGGCTTTAAACACAGAGATCCTCTCAGCAGCCATGGGCCTGCCCCTTGTCGTACCCCTGCTATGGGGCAGTTCAGCCTCCAGGGACCGGCGCTGCCCACCAACGGCAAATCCAAAGTTATTTTAAAAAGACTGAAACACACAACCAAAAAACGAGAGCGAGAGAGAGTGTGTGCACATGCACACAAAAGAGAGATGGAGAGATCAGAGAAATGAACTAAAGAAAAACAAACTTGGAAAATACAAAAAAAAAAAAAAAACCTCTCCCATCAAACAAGTGGGTTTTTTTCCTGTTTGTGCCACCCCTCCCCCATCTTAAGGGTGTCTTTAAACCACTTTGTCTCTGGAGGACCAAATGGCTTTAACTTCTTGCTGGTGTCTGGTGATCCTCATGGGACTGGAAGCAGTGTGGCCTGAATCGAGTATTTACAAGATAGGTAATATAGCCCCTCATTCTCAGTTGTCAGAAAAAGTCAGTGTCACTGGAAGTATCTTGGCAGTCTGAGAAAGAAAGGGTGACTTTGTTTTGTGAAATGGAGGTATGCATCTCTTTCCCCTACCACCATTTCCACTCATTTACTTTTTCTACAAACCTGCTCTTCCCCTCCCTTGTGGCCCCATTACATTTCTGGACACTGAACCTTCTTTGTTTTTGCAGGGTCCCTGGCTCCCCATCCGCTTTTCCTTCCCCTTATCCTCAATCCTTGGTCCTGCTCTCTCCAGCCTAGCCCAGCTCAGCTCCTCCATTACACAGCAGGCATCCACAAAGGACCCAGGGGGGGTCTGGAGCTGACATCATTTGAGACAGTGGGTGTACAAGGAGAGGACTGAAGCCCAAAGTGAGTCTTTGATAGGGTGCTGTCACTAGGGGATCCCACACGAAGACTCACCAGGGAGAAGCTTTCTCACCTCACTGCCTCTATAACTCCCTCTCTAAAGAAGGAGAGAGAAAAGTCAACTCAGTCCTTGGTCCCCATGTATTCTGTGAATATTACTTCCTGTCCCATCTACTTTTAAAATTAAAAATTACTATCCTAGCCAATTGCAGGCAGGGTGGAGCTAGTTATTCTGATGATACCAAAAATGCCAGTTACAGATGTAGGCAACAGGAGAGAAATGACCTGCTGTGGTCTGGCGCTTGCTGCTGTCCTTTTCTTGCCTCTTGACACCTCTCTGGTACCCCTCCCTCCCTGTCCTTTTCGCTGTCCAGTTGAAGTTCTGTGTATAAAACTATTTTCTTAGCAGCATGTACATGAGGAAAGAAGCTTTTTCACTCTGCTTTCTGGGAATGTGACTCATGTATAAAACTTGAAAAAAAGGAGAAAAAGAGATGTTTTAAAGAAAACTTTGGCAAATACCTAGCACTGGATGATCAGAAGCATGGTATCATGCATCGTAGGGACTTACAGTCAGGATAGGTTGGCTTTATTTTGAACTGTGAATGTTTTCATCAAAAGTTAATACAGCCAGAAATTCTCCTCTTGCCCTCCAACACCTCACACCTAAACACTCTGGCCTAGGAGGCACTGTTGTAAATTCATAGTGCAAATGAAGAGCTGACACTAAACAACTATACCCTGGAATTTGGGGGGCAAAAGAGCTTGGCTGACTGCTGACTGGTCAATCAAAGTGCTTCTTGAGGGTGCACGGTTCCCAGGGAGCACATTCCCAGGGAGCATTCTTCCCCAGTCACTTTCTCATACTAGACATCCCTAGCAGTGACCTTGCTTCAGAGAACAACACATAGTGGTAGTTCTGGAGGACAAAAGGCTGAGTCACCATACCCTTGTGCAGAATACTAGAGGTGACCGCCATGTTACTAAGATCTTGTGGAGTAACAGACTTAACTGCAGTGCCTGGCACATCAATGCCTATTTTACAGCACCCCATCCCACCCTATCCATAATATAAGCCTGAACTGATGGCTCATAAGACTGATATTCCACAGCTTGGGGCAAAGAACTAAGATTTCTGAAATATGCAGTCCTGTGCTCACTTTGGCAGTACATATACTAAAATTGAAATATGCAGTTCTAAAGAAGCACCCAAATTCAGGTTTCTGCTTACTGCCAGAGACATTACTGAGAGGCAGGAAGTATAAATGATCTTGGCTGTCTTTGTTCTAGACCAGAATCTTTGTGAGGGTACCTTAAGGTGCCCAATTGTTAACTAGGAGCAAAAATAAAAGTCTGCTGAATATGAGAAAATCTAAAGCCTTAGTGGCCAAATGGGGCAATATCTGCAGCAGGACCACAAAAGGAAACCTGTTCTTACCCTCTCCCTTTACCCAGAGTGTACTTAAGCATGTGTAAGAACCAAGAAAGCCCATTATTCCAGGCATAGTAGTACCCACCTGCTTATTCTATTTGTTCCTCATCCACTTGCAGGACTTATAGACCAGATCATTTATTCCTCCAAATCTCCACATCCTGGCCAATTTTAAGACATGTTCATCCAATCATTCATCCTTGTAAAGATATTCACACCTGAAATACAGAGCTCTGTGTCTATAAGTATACCAGCAAAATAGGCCAACCCACACTCAGAAAGAGAAGCAGACCCCAGCTGGAAGGTCTCCAGGGATACACGCAAGTGCTAGCAAGGTATCCCTTAGAGAGAGGGAGACATAGGGGGGAGAGAGAGAGAGAGAGGAAGAAGAGAAGAGAAGAGAAGAGGAGGAGAGATTGTCCCAAGATCATACTTTACTCTCACAGAGTAGAAACACTCGCCAATACATGCTAGTTTTCCTCGAACTAAAGTAGGTAAGGAATGGGGAAAAGGACCTTAAATGACTCTGGAGTCCAAGTAAATGATTCTGGAGTCCAAGGAGGAGAGGTAGAAAAGACATTAAGAGGAAAGTTTTGGAAAGATTCTTACATTTTGTTCTTTGAGACAGGGTCTCAGTATATATTTCAGGCAGGGCTTGAACTCACTATGTAGCCCAGGCTGGCCTTGAACTCACAGTGATCTTCCTGCCTCAGCCTCCTAAGCACTGGGATTATAGGCATGTACCACCACACCTGGCTTAGAAAAATTCTTATATCACCCTCAATCAGGGGAAAGTGGGCTGAGACAGGTGTTACAGAAAGAGCCTGGCATGTGGGGAGAAGGGAAGTCATTTCTCTCAGACACTAGTCAAAAACTTGTATATGTGAGAGTATCATTTCTAGAGGACACAGATAATACCAAGAGAACACATGCTACAAAAAAAGGAGCAGACCAAGCATCAGGGCCTATATGATTATAGTTTGGATACAGTAGGAAAAGATCAAATGAAACAAAAGTTGAGAGAGACCATTGGTAGCAAACCTAGACCACTGTCCATCAAGTGTAGGGAAAGATGGGAAGTAATCCCAAGTGAAAGCCCCTTCTGGGAGAGACTACACTTCACAGGAAGGCATTGGGTGACACCCTGGGTGATCCAACTGAGTAACCATCCAGTGCAGTCAGCCCTCTGCACAAAGCACAGACACGGGATAATTGTCATTATACCCTGTCAGTCTGAGCCTAGTGTTTCTTTCAGTTCCCTGACCACAGAGCTGTGCATAGCTACTATCTAGTGGAGAAGCAGGTTGAGTAACACAGGTGGACCAGAAAGAAGCCTAACCCATCCATGTAGCCTTATCCAACCATACTCACATTCTTTGACAAGAAATAGCTAAAATACTGTAGCAAGTAATTAGCAGAGGCTCAATGCTGCTCCATACTGCAGTCCCTCCCTGATGTCAAAACTGCACCTTGTCTACTCAGCTTGAAGAATCCCCACACTGCTCACTTCTGGATCCCCACCAAATGCTCAAACAGCAGCAGCTCTGTAATTTGCTTAGCGTGAGCAGTAAGCTTGGCCCTGTACTCTGCTGACTCTACTTCACCACCCAGGATCCAGCCTTCAGGAAGCCATGTGACTAGGGCCTATCCTGTACCGGACACAAAATCCACACAAATCTCACTGGACCACAGAGAACAATCTCCTGGCAATGCTCCTAACCTAATGGTTTTCAATGATAAGGTTTCAGAAACACATGGGCAGAGAGCCATTGAGAATGGGGGTGAAAGGAAGAATGACTTTCACAATGTTTCCAAAGGGATTTTTCTGTGATAAGAACTGCCAATGAAAATCATTACTCTAACAAGTGACATGTGACTGATTGGACTTCACAATCCCTCCCATTCAAAACACATACCACATTCACACACACACTCCAAACATACACATCCAAACATGCCAGCATAAGGATGTAAATACAGCTGAGGAAGAAGAAGCAAAGGCAAGGGAAATCCAGACTAGATCAACTGTCCTACAAAGTGAATGCCATCTCTTAGGACAGTGTTTCTCAGAGTTTGTCCACAAGCATCATGGTCACCTGAACTAGTTTGAAATGCCCATTCCTGGACCACACCTCAGATCAACTGAATTAGAAACTCCTGCTAAAGTGATCTATGCTCTCTGGAAGTTGAGAATCACCAACTAAGAGACCTCATTCTCATATACACCTGTAACTTGCCACACTTTTCCAGCAGCCAGGACCAGCCCTGCTACACACACCCGGGGATCCTGCACAGTGTCCTGGCTTCCCCTCAGGTCTGTCTTCATTACAGGGACACTCACCCACCCTCCAATATATTAAAAATCTAACAGTGTCTTTGACTTGTGGTGGCTGCTCTTGAACAGGAGAGAAAATATAAACGTTGTCCACTCACCCCCTTGGCTGAGTGCCTTCTGCTTTCTCCTCTGCTGTGGAAACCACCTTACTTCTTCTGAAGCTGCCATCCACTCTAGAGATGCTGAAATCAGAACTCTCCCAGCCCCAAGCAGCTCAGTCCCACATGGGCAATGAACGGCTTCGCTTCCCTCTGGACAGGCCTAGCCTCCTCCTTGACATCACCCAGAGCCAAATTTTCCACAGAAGATCTTCCAGGCCACTGACCTAGAGCCTCTTTTTTTCTTTAAACCCAGAAAGCAGGGAAAGCCAATCCAACTGGAAACTCTTTCAGGTGACAGACAGCTCAAGGTTAAATTTTCTAAGGGACAGTCTCTATTACCACAGATACGGGGATTCTTCTCCAAGGGGCCTTTCCCTCTCCCAGAGTTCACTGCTCATCCTCATTCTCCCTTCCAGCACAGATTTTAAAGATATGGAACTCTATCCAACTCCACTTGAGATGTCATTGAGAAATTCCTAACCACAAAATCTCCTTGCATCCTTTCTGGATGGGCAAGTCCCAAATGCCATTGTCTTCCAAACACTTGCCTACCTCTCTAGGCTTAGAATACCTCTCCATCTTTCTAGGACAGTTATTGAATATGAATGAGTTCATCTCAACCATAGCTCAGCTGATCACAAGGTACAAGGTAATTTATACCAGTTACTATAACCCCAATACCCAACAGCAAGGTCTGACGTTCTCTCCTTCCTGCTTTATCCCTTTCAATCTCTTCTGGTATCTTTTCTTTTTCTTCTCTCTCCCAGTGCTGGGGATTGGCTCTAGGGCCTCATGCATGCTAGGCAAGTGCTATACCATTGGGCTACATTCCCAGCCCATTTCTGTGACAACTTAGCGGCATATTTCTCTCCCCAGGCTCTCATTTCATCCTCCTGTTCTTGCTGCCCAGAGAGGTATGCAGTCCATTGGCCTGAAGCCTTGTGTGTGGCTATAGCTGGTGTTTGTGTGCCTCTGTGCTTGTTTCCCTTGGCATGGCCATTCAAACACACTACAGTACCACGTAAATCCATTCTTGGAGGCAGTAAGGAAAAGAGGGAGGTGGATGTCTAGTTAGGAGAATGGCAGAGCTGGGGTGGTCTAAAGAATGCTGTCTCAGCCCAGCTGTTAAGGGTCTCCTCCCTGGCCACTTCCTAGCACAGGGCTCCACCCAATGCCTGCCACTTTGTGTGCGGCCTCCCCTCTCTCCTTGCCACCAAGTGGCGTTGTGAGCACGTTGGGCGGCTTTGGGTTTGCCGCAGTGCCAGGATATGAGGCACTGTTCACAAGCCAGTGCAGCGCTGCCAAGTGTGGCAGCATCTAGCTGGTTGGGTGCCAAGCAGTAGGACCCAGGTGGTGATGGAGAGATGAAAGAGGGGTGAGGCGAAAGGAGGCACCAGAAAGAAAAATCAGACACCTTACTTGTTAGAGTGAAGAGTCCAAATGGGATCGGCAGAAAGGTGCCCTACCTACTCTAGAGCCCAGCTCACCAAGCAAGCCCTGCCCCCCCACGCCTGCGACAGTGGCACATACAGACCAGACTAGAGGGTACGGCCATCTTCAGCGGGAACTGGCTGGAGGCCAAGCAGGACTGGCAGCCGCTCTCCACGCTGCTTCCTTGGGGTCTGAGCAATGGCGCGCTTCCTCTTTTGTGTCCTCACGCTGCTTTCTGTCTGTCATTCCACTCCTTATGCCTAAGAAGAAATGGGAAGGAGGTCCTGGCAGGAAAAAAAGTCTGTTCTCTCAAATAAAGTGCCCCCCATTGCACCTCCTCCCTTCTCACGCCTGGCACAACAATCCTTCCAACCACATTGGCAGGAGGCACTATCACCCATGCCTGTTCTACACCATGCCACAGCTCGTGCCAGTCTCCATGCACAGTGCCAACCTCCCCGCTTCATGCCCCATCCCCTTGCTGTCTCCTTCAGTGCTCTGACAAAGGGCCATGTTGCCAGCCCAAACAAGTTTCCCTGGTCAGTGGTGGCACAGCCCATCCTTGCCAGCTCTGGGACTTTCTTGGCACTTCTGTCTACTCTCCACCACTTTACTTCCCCAGGCTGGAACAGAACCAACCACCTCAAAGTCCAGCCATTTCTTGGAGCTGAGCTTCTAGAAGGACAGAAACACCAGCAACAATTCTTGTCCCTCCTCCCTGCCTCCTGGGTCCGCCATTCCCCACTGCTCCAGCACTGGGCACTGGCCTGACAGATGTGATGCCAACAGCTCCTGTGTACCGTGCCTTCCTCCCAGAGCACTGGGACTCTTGCCGCTGACCCCCTCCATTCACCTCCTCCCATCTCTATGGGCACAGGGATGGCAGCTGCAGTGCCAATGCCCGCAAGCAGGCAGAATGAAGCAACTCATGCACCCTCTTCTCCCCTCCCAGGCCCCACACCCTTCCCCTCCTTCTTCCACTCCATCCCTCTGTCCTTCTGGTTGGACACTAAATTGGCAACCGCAATGCCACCCCCCCACCCATGCCCAGGAGGCTCACACACAGCACACGCTTATACGTACATGTACATGCACGCGCGCGCACACACACACACACACACACACACGGCCCCATGAGTGCCAGGCAGCGGTGGCAGACACACAGCAATGCACAGTGACTGGTACCCGAGGAGGCAGCCAGATTCGGCACCTGATCCAGCACCCATTTGGGATTGGGTGGGTAGGCGGGCGGGCGGAGGGGTGATGGAGGCAGACGATGGCCCTAGGTTGGCAGCCGATGGAGCTGGGAGAATGGAGGGAACAGATGCTCTTTGCCCAGCCTCCCTCCCTTTCCCTCCGAGATCAGTGCCAAGCTGGGGGGGATGGGGGAAGGGGAGGATGGGGGAAGGGTGGCATTTGGAGAGCTGGCAGGCGGGGGAGCTGGGTCCGCCCAGGCTGGGCAGTGCCGGCGCTGGCTGCCGCCTCTCCACTCTGCCATCTGTCTCGCTTCTCTCCCCACCCCCTTTCTCTCTTTTTCTCTCTCTCTCCTTCATCTACAGCAAAATGAAAGAGGAAAACCGGGTCCTCATTCTGCCCACCCCCAACCTCTGCAGACCCCCCTTCCTCCCCACGACTCACCACACCATACCACCACCAAGCCATCTGTGCTCTCTCTCCTCCCGGCTCGGTCACCTTCTTCTACTCGCCTTCCCCCTCATACCAACACAGGTGCAGTTTTAAAAGGTACATACATATCTGTGTATATACATACATAGATATGTATGTATATACACAGATACACATATGTATATATTGTAAAGCAACTAAGAAGAAAAACTATTTTCTTTGGAACGTCCTGTCCTTCGTAGTCTAGGTACTCAGTGCCAATATTTATGGCAGGCGGAGGGAGGGGACCCTGTCCTCAGCTGGTGCCCATGAATACCATGCCAGGGAGGAGGGGTGGCTGGGGTGGGGTGGGGTGGGGTATCGGGAGAGCTCTCTTCTCTCTGCGCCTGTGGTTTCTTTTTTTCTGCTCTTCCACTTCCGGAGCAGATTCAAATGGATCTAGAGCCTTCCCCACCCCTAGTCCCAGTTCCCGGGGCCCCTGTGCCCTTCTCCCTGCTTTTGATTTTATTCCTCGATCACCCTTTCTGGGGTTTTTTGTGTGTACGTGTGCGTCCGTGCAAGTGTGTTTGCATCCATGGTGGTGGGCACCGTGCCAGCCACCACACAGCCATCTGCGATGCCTTCTGCAGGCTCTGCTATTTCTCCCTACCACCTCCAGCCCCCAACCCTTCCTGTACCCCAGCTCCCCACTCCCAGTCCCCAGTCGTTAATTAGCTACTGAATTAATTAAATCATGAATGCTAATTAACATTCCTACAGGGCACGCTGCCAGGCTGGGGGGCAGAGGGGATAAGAAGACAAGTGGAGATTAGGAGGAGGAGGAAGGAGAGCTTGTCTGCTGCTTAGAGGAACGCAAGGGAGACAGAAGGAACGCAAAGGAGGGACGAGGGAGAAAGAGTGGCAATGGGCAGGTGGGGTAGGAGGTGGTCATGGAACGCGGGTTTAAAACCTGAGGTCCAAGCGAGTGCAACCCAGCCCTTACCACCCAAAGAAGACACAGCCAATTCCTCGTCTGCAAACTCGCCTCCACCTAGCCCAGCCTAGAGTGGCAACAGCTAATATCCATCAACCAGCCATACTGACCTTCAGACGCGGTCACCAAGAGACTGCTCTCAGTGTGGCCCATCCATGCTATACCTCTGTCCAGGTGAAGGTGTCAATTCAATGGAGACAATCACTAGTGTTGCCTGCATGGCTGCCTTAGAAAGACCGTGAAAAAACAATGCCTGCCTTTGGGGTTTCAGAGTAGAAAAGTAGGCATTCCTACCCATCTGGAAGGTCAAGAATTTGGGGAAAAACCAAGAAAAAGTCATCTAATTTTGAACTGCTACAGTTGCTTTTAAAGAGAGAGATGCCAGTATAGTGAAACTTCTTTCTAGGGGTATTCTGTGAAGCACTAATCTGGTGAAATCCCCTAAAAAAACAAAAGGACCCCTCCAATCAAATTAGTTTGGGGAATATCATATATTTCCTCTTAGGAAATGCATAATGCATACTGGTATGTTAAAGCCTTGAGAAGTCTATTTTAGAGAAAGAAGGAACAGGAAAAGGAGAAAAGGAAAGAAAAAAAGGAAGGAAGGAGGGAGAGAGGGAAGGAAGAAGAGAGGAAGGAGAAACTATTTACAGTATTTAACCTATTGATTCTCAAACTCATTTGGTCATGGAACCCCTACTTTACAATATTTTTTTTCCAGTTAGGGGATCCAACCCAGAGCCTTGGGCATGCTAAGCAAGCACTCCACCACTGAGCTACAACCTCAGATCTTAATTTTTTTCTCATATTAGTATATGTTTGCCAGACCTTAATTTTTATTTGTATTCTCACAAAGTGTTCTGCATTGGCATCATTAAGGGATCAGGGCAGGTTCTATTCTAGAAGCCCCATTAGGAGGATTATTTCGTTTGTTTTGTTATATTTTGCTTTTTGGTGATACTGGAGATTGAACTCAGGGCCTCAAGCATGCCAGCCAAGCAATCTACCACTAAGCTCTACTTTTACTTTTTATTTTGAGATAGGGTTTCCCTATATTTCCCAGGCTGGTCTCAAACTTGTCCTCCTGCCTCAGCCTTCTGAGTAGCTAAGATTACAAGTGTCTGCCACTGCGACTTGCCTATCGGCAAGGCTCCAACTGTCCATAAACAGGGATAGCAGAAAGGCTGTGTATTCCAAAGTCAGCCCATCTTTTCTATGTGGAGACCAATGGTAATAGCTCATTTTAAAGTCTATAGAACGTTATTAAATTGTTTTTGCATTCTGGGTTCTATTGCATGGGCCTGCTATATTTTATACCCACCCTTCCAGTATACAACAATCCCGGTCCCTCTTCACAAGATAATTCATCACATCATTTTTTTTTTTTTTTGGTACCAGGGATCGAACTCGGGTCCTTGCGCTTGCAAGCCAGGCGGTGGAACCAGAGCTGAATCCCCGGCCCAAAGGTTGTTTGTGTGTGCTGGTTACTTTGGGTTTTTTTGGTCTTTTTTGGTTTTTTTGTTTTTTGTTGGGTTTTTTTTTTGCTTTTCTTTTTTTTAATTTTTTGGTGCCGAGAACCAAACCCAGGGCCTCATGCTTGCTAGGCAAGCATTCTACCACTGAGCTAAATCCCCAGCCCCTCATCACATCATTTTAAAGAGAGAATAGAGCTTTGAAATACAATTTTCATTTGTCAAAGACATGTACATCCACATTTCCAGGTTACAAGTTTCCTTCCAGCTCTAAAAGTCTATGAATATGTCATCTGACCCCATCTCCTCCTTCCCTCTCTAACCCTTTCCACAGAAGCCTATACTCCTGATGGCCCTGTGACACTGGGCTGGTAAAGCAACCTCAGGGTATGACCCACTGTCCACCTGCTGACCACTCCTCTAGCCAAGAAACCACAGGATTAAGAGGGACAAAGTGACTCAGGTGCCCAACTAGAGAGGAAGAGACAAAAACTTAGATATTCTAACAGGGCAAAGTTTTTAAGGAAAGCATTTCAGGGCTGCTTTTATCCTGAGGTGGCATCTTTGCTAAATTATCCCCTCTCAGTATCAGTGAAAGAGACCAAAGTCCACCCTACCAGAGTCATGGATTTCAATCCACTTGGTGTTCCCTTCTAGAGTCTGTTTTATCTCTCCAACACCTACGCACAGAGCCACCATCAGTAGCAGAGGCACTATGGAGCTGCAATATAAATGATGATTATTAGATTATCAGACAACATTGCCAAGCCTTGCCAGCTCCCTACGATGGTGGCAGCAGAGGCGAGCTACAAAACTCAATACTGATAAACTGTATATTGTCTTCTGGAACCATCACTCTGCCCTGACAGCCACTCTCTAGGCCACCCACCATTAGCACCAATGAGCGGGAAAGAGACTGATTACTGATGCCCTCCCCCTGGGGGCAGGGAAACTAGACAGAGGGATGAAAAGTCCTTAGTCCCACCACTGTTACAGCTCCCCAACATGAACAAGACTACTTGGACCCACATATGATCCCCACCTTAAGGCCTCTGTACTGGCTGTTCTCTGGGCTCAGTGTGCATTTCCCCAGATATCTGCACAGCCAGCTTCCTGCCATCTTCTTGCTCTTTGCTCAGAGAGGCTTATCTTGACCACCCTATTTCATGCAGTTTGGCCCCCATCAATCCCCTTTACCCTGCTCTATTGTTTCTTTTTTCCACTTCATTCATTATCTTCTACCACACTGCATAATTTACTTCCTTATATTTATTGTTTACTTTCTGTTTCATACCTCTGGCAAGTAGCTCCACAAGGGCAGGGATAAAGCCCTGTTCACTGAGGTATCCTAATGTTATTGCTTGTGTCTACATGTCCCCCTGAAGACTCATGTGGTCATAAGTGGCCTTTTCAGAGGTGGCTGGATCTAGTGTATGATGCTGGAATTAAGGGTGTGTGATTAGTAAATTAGTCCACTGATTGGTTTGTCATAGTTCTAGGTAGGATTAAGGGTGGCCCACCATGGGTGTGAGTGCTACCTGCCCTAAGGGTGGGAAGCCTGGATAAAAATATAAGGGATAAAAAGGAGGCTAGTGTGGTACTTGTCACTTGTAGCTCGCTTGCTTGGTGCCTTCTGCCTTCTGTCTTCTGCCTGCCATGAACTGTTTCTCCTCTTTGATGCCCCTTTGCCATATGCCACCCTGCCTTGGAGCCAGCCAATTATGGATTGAAACCTCTACAAACTGTGAGCCAAAATAAACCTTTCCTCCTTGCACTTTGGGTGCTGGGTATTTTATCTCAGCAATGAGCAAAGTAACTAAGACATTGAAGCACGAGTAACAGCGCCTGACACAGAGGAAGTGCTCAAAAATACTTGCTGAGTGAATGAAACTAAGATTCAATGTACATGTTTTACATGTTTCGGTCAGACCTATTTGCTCAATCCTGTCATTTGGAGTTGGGACCAGGGCAAGAGATAGGCCATCATTTTGAGGTTCTGTATTTTCTGGCAAGATGGCTGATACACACCACATTCCCCTCTGTCTCTATCACAGCCTCAAGAATGTGCCAATTAGGGGAACCCGGATGTTTCAGTAGGATGCTAAACCCTCAGCACCTTCCCAACCTGTACTCAGTGAGGCTGCTAGGTCCTCCACAAGCTTCAGTCCCTACTCCAGGCCACCCCAACTGAAAAACAACTTCTAGAGCATGAATCTCCAATTTAAGCAACCATTAAGAATCACCTGATAGGGCCAGGGATTTAGCTCAGTGGTTTTGCCACCTACTGCGCAAGCGCAAGGACCCGAGTTTGATCCCCGATACAAAAAAAAAAAAAAAAAAAATCACCTGATAAGCTTATTGACAATGCTTATTTCCAGGCCACCTTCAAGACACTGATTTAATAGAACAGAAGAAGGATTTTTAACAACTCTCCCCACCTACCTACCCTAAATGTGTTGCTGTTAATAATTATTCTTTGTGCCACACCTGGGGAGTTCAGGTGCAGACAGACAGCTAGGTGACTTTATCATTAAAGGTATCCACTGCTATTTCTTCACTGCAGTATGTGGCTTTGTCCAGGATTAAGACTAGAAGAATTGGACCTGAAGATTAGGATAGTCACTTTTTTTTCCCCACCAGAGGTATTAAAAATTAAAACAGCACTTAGACAAACATGGGGAAAAAACTGAGGAAGTGGAAGAGGGCAGTGCTGAGCTAAAGTGAAGATTGTATCTCCAGAGTGTCTTGACTCCGCACCTTGTAATATTTTTGACAGCCTTCCTTTAGCAATTAAGTTCTAAGTTTAAATATCTCATCCTGGAAAGTAAGCAGATAAAAATGAATGTCTGGAATGATGAAAGTTATCTCCTTCTGTCCATTTTACATGAAGAAATCCAGCAGAAATCAGCCGAGTGGCCTGGGCCTGAGCTCTGCTGGAATGCCTTCAAGCGGCAGGCACAACAGACTCTAGCCCAGGCAGCTCTAAAGGTTGAAACTGAAGGAAACCTAACATTCCTACCACTGAGGGCACTATTCCTCAAGGGGCTCCTTTCCAGGAAGCAGATGTTCCTAAAGGGATGATGCCTGAGCATCAGTCAGACCTCAGTGGAAAGGCTCCTGGGCTCTCTAAGATAAGATGCTTGAAGGCATGGAAACAAGTCCGAGGCAAGGTTGTCATAGCCCTGTCCCAGGGCTAGATGCAGCAAAAAGATTCTGGAAGGCAGTCTTTTGCTCCTCCACTTTGAGAATATACTAGAGGCAAGCATTATTCCTGCCCATCCCACATACAGGATGACTGAGTCACTCAGATGTAAGACATCTAGATCAGACCCAGGACTAGGGATTGAAAAGGAGCCCTGGGTTCCTTCTACTTCCACTATGTTAAGCTCGTAACTGTCTGTCACCTAGGGGGGGTCTCCAAAGTCCAGCTTTATGTCCTTCAACAGTAACAATCATGCTGGGTGTGGTAATGCACACCTGTAATCCCAGCACTCAGGTGGCTAAGGCAGGAGGATCACTGAGAGTTCAAGGCTGGCCTTGGCTAAGTAGTGATTTCAAGGCCAGCCTGAACTACATAGCGAGACCCTGTATCAAAAAACCAAAAATAAAACAAAACAAACAAAAAAGTAATAATCATATTAGCAGGCAACTTTCACTCAGCATTTCCCTTTTATCAGACACTATATTAACTCGTCTAATTTAATAGCTCTGTTAAATATGGGCTTTTTCCCTTTTTTTTTGCAGTACCCGGGATCGAACTCAAGACCTTGCGCTTGCAAGGCAGGCGTGTTGCCAATGAGCTAAATCCCCAGCTCCTAAATACAGGCTTTTATTACACCTATTTTACAGATGGAGGGATTAAGGCAAGGAAAGGTTCTTTAGTGAGAGAAAGTTAGGATTTTAAACTGATTTCTGGGTTATAGAGCCCTCTCTTTCAACCACATTGCTTGCTAACTGATTTGGGGCCTAGCCATAGGACCTTAGTTGCCTCTCACGACAGATTCAAGACAGGCTCTGAGTCTTTCTAATTCCTGAACAGCTCTGGGACTTGAGCCCCCATCCTCAAATCAAGAGAAAAAAATAATTTTATCAAGTCTCTAGGGTTCACATTCCCCTCAGTTAGGGAAATTTTAAATTCTCTAGTTAAGGTGGTAGACTGATGTCCTATTCTGGAAACTCTGAACCCAGTGGCTCTCACATTTATATATTTCACCATCATCCTACATACAACTAATAAGCTTCTACTTGACACCAGGAATCATGTTAGGCCTGCAAAACAGCTATAGTGAGCACAAGAAACTAGAAGCAGATTTTTGCTGTGCAGCGCAAAGTCTGAGGCAAAGATAAGCAGGGACCGGGGATTTAGCTCAGTGGTTCCGTCACCTGCCTTACAAGTGCAAGGTTCCATGTTCGATCCCCATTACCAAAAAACAAGAAAAGAAAAGAAAGGGCCTTACGCATATGCCACTTAAGAAATGTGTTACTCTGAGGCTATTGAGAACAACTGAAAGGTTTTAAGCAGGGGAGTATTGTAAGATTTATGATTCAAACAAAAGACTTTGGAGGCTACGTGAAGGACAGATTTAAATAGGGACAAAACCAGAAACAGTTATACCAGGAGGCTGTGGCTGGTTGAGGTTTCAGATGATGAGTAAGTAAATAAAAACAGCAATAATAGGCAACATGAAGAATTATCAGTCTTGAAAAATAGATTTGAGAAAATAGCTGAGTTTGCTATAAGGAATGTTAAAGTGTGTTCGGATCATCCAAATGGAAGCACCCATAAAGCAGATGAATATAGGCGTTAGAAGCTCAAGGAAGAATTCCAGACTGATGATAAGAGACTCAGGAATCATGAAAACGTGATGCAGTTAAAACTGGGAGAGAAGAACATCACTCAGTAAGAAAACTGAGTGAGAAACAAGGAAGAGAACAAACTCATCTAAGAGGTAGGAGA
The DNA here is from genome assembly GCF_053883595.1 of Heterocephalus glaber. NCBI lineage: Eukaryota > Metazoa > Chordata > Mammalia > Rodentia > Bathyergidae > Heterocephalus > Heterocephalus glaber. The sequence continues at coordinate 4,717,670 of NW_028258403.1, read as the reverse complement.
AGGAGTTGAGGCAAAAGGGTCCAAAATGAAACAGAGAGGCACAAAGTCAAACAGGAGAATGTATGTCCCAGAAGCCAATGGGGAAGTTTCAGGAAGAAGAGGTCAACAGCTCAAACGCTGAGATGCACCAGTTTGTTTCGGGCAGGGTCCGCGATCTTGGGATCATCCTAATCTATCCCATCTAGGCTACTGACTCGGAACACTGCTTAGGATGGCCATGTTTGATGACCCCCATTTTACTGTCACTGAGAAAGAAGCACAGCAGAGAACCCTGCCCATACAAACAGCAGTGCTCCAAGGGGGCAGCTGGGGCAGCGTCACTTGGAAGTCTCTGTGGGCCAAGACCCACGACTGCAGAACCCTGGAAAAGTTATCAACTCTCTGAGGACAAATTCCCTTAAGCTTCAGTTCTCTCATCTATAGCTTTGAAATGGCCCAAGGGTTGAAAATTAAATGAGTTAATCTTGCTGATGAAAACCTCTTATGCTATTATTGAGTAGTACTGAGGAGTCAACCAATAAATACTAACACATGTTCATTTCCTTTCTTCCTTTGTAACCTTTAGTCTTTTAAACCTATGATCTCACGTGATTCTTACAATCAAGAGTGAAATAAGCAACTCCAATTTCAGAGAAGTTAACTTCCTTATCAACAGTCACCCAGATAATTAGCTGCCAAGCCATGACTGGAATGCAGAACTGCTAAGCCTTAGTCTAGGATTTCTCTTTTGTTTGTTTTGTTTTTTTGGTACCGGGGATTGAACATTGAACTTGGGTCCTTGCGCTTGTGCGGCGAAACCACTGAGCTAAATCCCCGGCCCTAGGATTTGTCATCTACAACACATAAATGCCCCAAATCTTTTTATAAGTATATAATCCCTCTTTCATTGATCATTATATTTTGTATAAATCTGATTTTTTTTTGTTATCTAGAGATCAAACCCAAGGCCTCATACATGCTAGGCAAGTACTGTACCAAAAAAGCCTCATCCCTAGCCCCTGCATTTTTCATATAGTAACCTTATTAGTAACTGCATCAATCTACAGAGAATTCATTCTAGGGAACAGGAGTCCTGAGAGCCCTCCTTGGCCTCCCCTAATATGACAGAGCCAAGCACAAAAGCACAGGAATCCAGGAGCCTATTTCCAGATCTCTTCTTCCAAACATTATTTACTACTGGCTTTATCCTTGACCTACAAGCTGAACCCACCTGAGCCAACTACCAAGATTCTTTCATTGGGTGAAGCCCTGCGCAGCCAGAAGACAAGGTACAAGGCACACGCACGGACAGGGCTCACTAGTCACTCTACTTCCTTCCTGTGCTTCTGAAGTGACAGTGGGAAATGTACCATCAGGTAATGTAAGTAAGTACTTATACTACATGGATGGTCATCCTGCTACAGAGAAAAATAAAGCAGGGAAAGGACATAGGAGTGTGTAGAGAAGGAGGGGCAAGGTGCAATTTTAAGTACAGTGGTATAGAGAAAATGGTACTTGAGTAAAGATATATTTCTCTGAAACTAAGATAAGAGTAGGTCAAAACAGTCCATGAGTCATTTAGCCTCTATAGGCCCAGTTACTTCATCTGAAAAACAGATACTTTAGGCCAGTGGGGGCAAACCTATGGCATACATGCTGCAGCAGGCATGCAGAGCCCTCTCTGTCAGCACACAAGCCAAGTCACCCCAGCAGCCGAACATAGGATAACAGTTTTTTTCTAAACTAAAACCTCAGTATTCAGGTTTACAGTAATTGCAGTATTGGGACTTTGCCATAAATAAGTGGGTTTTGGGTTGCAGTTTAGGCACTTGTTCTCTGAAAGGTTAACCATCACCACTTTGGGCCCTGTCTAAAGTCAAGGGAACAAATTCCATGAGGAAGGTGTTTTTACGGGTTTTTGTTTGTTTTGCAGTACTGGAGATTAAACCCAGGGTCTTCGCACTGAGCTATATCCCCAGTCATCTTTATTTTTTTATTTTTTATTTTTTATTTTTTTGGTACCAGGGTTCGAACTCGGGTCCTTGTGCTTGCACAGCAGGCGGCGAAACCACTGAGCTAAATCCCCGGCCCTCATCTTTATTTTTTATTTTGAGGCAAGGTCTCACTAAGTTGCTCAGGCTGGGCTCAAACTCACAATCCTCCTGCCTCAGGCTCCCAGAATCCTCAGATTATAGGCGTGCATCACCAGGCCACTGAGAAAGTTGTTTTGGGGATGTGAACATATTAGACTTTAAGCTTCACTTTGGGAATTTCCTGCCCCATACAGCAGTGGAAGATTTCCTCTGAAGATGAGGCAGCTGAACGTAGGCTGACTCTTCCAAAGTGACCCTGCTGATAAATAGCAGAAGTGGGAGTAGAACTCAGATCTGATTTGTGGCCCAGGGCATTTTGGGGGGTCCCGGGAATTGAACCCAGCAATACTGTAACGCTAAGCTACACCCTCAGCCATACTTTTTTATTAATTTATTTTTGAGACAGGGTCTCACTGTGTAGTACGGGCTGTTTTTGAACTCACAGTCATCTAGTACCTCAGCCTCCTGAGTGCTGGGATTACAGGCGTGTGCCACCACACCCAGCTCCCCTTTTTATTTTCTGAGGTGGAGTTTCACTATGTTGCCCAGGCTGGCCTCAACTCTGCAATTCTCCTGCCTCAGTTTCTTGAGTAGCTAGGATTCAGGCATGTGCCACTGTGCCTGGCTCAGGGCACTTCTCACTATATCGCATAGCCTGCATTGAAGCCATAGGCCCCTCACATCTCATAACAGGACATGTATATCCCAGTGGCATGGGTCAGACTAATGATGGCATCCTACATTTAGTTCAACATTTCCCTCAGAGGATCTTAAAGCACTATATATACTTTTAAGAGCTAAGGAAGTTTTATTTCATCAAGTAATACAACATCATTTCACCAAGGCCTTAAGAAATGGCTTACTTCTTAGTCAATCAATTAATATTTACTGAGGGCTCTGCTAAGTACCTAGCTAGGTCCAAGCAGTTGGGTGGGGGAGAGAATGAATTATCTGTATCCCAATTCCTGCCACTGGGTTATTTCGATAGTAGTTACTAAATTACTTATCCTTCCTCCTGTTAACCCCTGTGAGCACTGCCCTGAACCTTGACCACTGGCTCTTGGGGTCAGGAAAGGCGTTCTCCACCCCTTGCACATGGGAGTACTCAATAAAGTTGTTAACTGGTCTAGTTCTAGGTAAGAGAACTGGGACTGGCACTGATGTCTTATTATTAGCCAGTTAGGATTCTTCCACTTTACCACATCACATTGGATAAAAACATGTAAAGTGTTTCTGTGCCCTCAGATGTAACTAAACAATGCTATCAAGTCTTCTGCTCCAATAAACTCCTCTGAAGTTCTGCCTCCACTACTGATCAAGTTTCCATATGACCCCGAGTCCATAGCTTAAGTGTGGGCTCCCACCACTAACTTGTAGGTCTGGATGAAGGCCTTCAAATCTGACCAAATAGATCTGCTCAGCTGATCTCATGTCCTATTTCCCCAAACGGCCCACCTCAGACCATGCCCTACATTGGCAATGACTATTTGAGCATGCCCAACTGCCTTTCATATTATAATTACTCTGTGAGAAGCTCATGCTTTATCCCAGCACCTAACACAGTACCTACTAAAAAAAGCAGCACTCAAAAAGGGCTAGCTGGCAAATGCTACCTGTTGCAGAGACCACGCTGCCTGAATTAGCCATGCCTGCCTAGTTATTCCCTTGTGGCCTTCTGCAGACAGATGTGCTTCTCTTATCTAGGTTAAACCATTAGGTCACCTAGGAAGGGTACCATGAGCAATCAAACTCATTAGCAGTGGTTAGCTGATGTCATTTATTCACTGTCTCTGAACAGAAAATACAGCCTTTTGGGAGTGGAAGTAGGAAAAGATAAAATATGATCAAGAAAGGGAAGTACAGGTCCAGTGCGCAGGGTGCCACAGTAAGAGGCTCTGGCAGCTGTGCTGGTTAGCACAGGCTAGGCAGTCCCTAAAGCTGGCTCAAAAGGAAGTGGGTAAGCACTCCAACTTAATCACAAAATTCAGCAATAATGGAGCTAAGCATTCCCGGAGATACTGTGTCCTTTCACTGAGGCCAGCATCTCAGCCTCAGACCTTTCAGTTTTACCCTCTTCTCCTCCCTTCTTCCCTCTGCACATTGCAGACAACAGTCTCAAAGATCAACCTGCTGTTTTTCTCTCTGAGCAGCTCCTGCCTAGCAGAACACGGACTTGGCAACACAGTATTTGCTCAAGTCAGCCTCTTCCCTTTGGAAGTCTCAGCCAATCAGAACCTAATCAGAAGCTGAGAACACAGAAGGAAATAAGGGGTAGTGGTAGAGGAATTCTGAGTATACCTTCCCGGCTTACAGCCAGAGCTGGACCACTGGTTTCAGCCTGACAATAAGTTTTGATAAGCTTGTGAGTTAAGTCTCCCCTGCTAGATACTTCCTCTTATCCTGTAACTTTGTAGGGTTCCTGTCTCAATTATCTGCCCATACACAAAGAAAGACAAGAAATGTGTACGTTAGAGTAAGAGGGATGGTGAAAACTATTGGCTCATTTCTACTGTTTCCTTTTTCAAAATGAAGAATGAGAAGTGGCCCATATGTCCTTGAACAGATGAATGAAGAAAATGTGGCATTTTCACACAATGGAGTACTACTGTGCCATAAAGAAAGGTAAACTTGAGCCATTTCTAGGAGTATGGATGCACCCTGAGACCATAATGTTTTATTTCAGGGGTTTTTGGGGGTTTTTGGTACCGGGGATCGAACTTGGGTCCTTGCACTTGCACAGCAGGCAGCGAAACCACTGAGCTAAATCCCCAGCCCTATTTTGTTTTTTTTACAGGCAAGTAATTGGAAGGTGATTTTGTGTGTGTGTGTGCCGAGGATCGAACTCAGGACCTTGTGCTTGCCAGGTAGGCTCAGTGCCACTGAGCTACATCCCCGGCCCTAATCTATTTTTCTTTTTTTTTTTTTTTTAATTGTGTACCACTCGATTATATTTAATTTTTTTTGCTTAAATTCTTTTTTCTTTTTTAAAATAAACTATTTTATTTTATCCCATTCCCCTCCTCAAGCCCCCTACCCTCCCTATGTACAAAAGCTTTGTTTCCATTTTGAGACAAAAATGTTAAGTGAAATAAATCAGATACATAAGCTGAAATATCACATAGTTTCTCTTATATGAAAAACTCAGAGTACAAATAAAGAGCAAAATAAAAGATGATAGGAAGTAGGGAGATAGATGGTTCTCAAAGGGTATGGGGATCAAGAGAGGGAGGGAGGGAAGCAAGGAGGGAGGGAGGAGGGATTAAAAAAGAGAAATTGGGATATGTTATGTACACGTACCAACTCCACACAAGGAATGTAAATATTATGTACGGTGCACATGTACTAACAAACAAAATTTAAAAATAAAGACCTGGAAAAAAAACACACAATAAAATAAAGAATAAGTCAGGCATAGTGGTACATGCCTGTAATCCCAGCACTTAGGAGGCTGAGGCGCAGGAGGATCACCAGTTCAGGGTCAGCCTGTGCTACATAGTGAGTTCAAGGCTGGCCTGAACTACATAGCAAGATCCTGTCTCGAAAAAAAAAAATATATATATATATATATAGAGAGAGAGAGAGAGAGAAAGAGAGAGAGGGAGAGAGAGAGAGAGAGAGAGAGAGAGAGAGAGAGAGAGAGAGAGAGAGACTGCATTATAGACTAGTAGAAAGGAACCTGAATTAAGAGTCAAAAAATCTAGATCCCAGGCCTGGCTCAGTTATTCATGAGCTCTGTGAATGAGGCTGGCCACTTGGTTTACCTGAGCCAGCTTCCTTACCCAAATGAGGGTGCTTGACAATAACCTCTTGATAATAACCTTGGGTACTGTACCCCACATACTGGGCACTTGAGAAACACTTTATACTTCCTTCTACTACTCATAAAAACCTTAGGAAGCAGTTATTATTTTGACTTTGCCAATGACGAAATCAAGGTTCAGAGAGGATACATGACTTGCCCAAAGCTGTACAGCTAAGAAATGGATGAGTTTCAGGGTCAATTTTTCAAGTTTCCAGACCCATTAGGCCATAGCCACTGGAAATGACCTCCAAACTTCTTTTCAGCTCTGATGCTCTGAAATTTCTTCATCTCTCAACATCAGTTTTTCTTCATTGATCTCTTTACAGTATCTAGAAGCAAAACTAGCTTTTTTATTTTAATAGATACTCCTAATAACTCAAGAGTCCTAGACCCCTGGGGCTGAAAGAGATCTCTAACTCCCTTTCCACATTTACTCTCACACAGGAGAAAAATCAAGGAAGGCCTTAAAGGAATAGAAGGCTTCCTAAATTCATCTACCTCTTTCATTTTCTCTGTAAAAAACGAAGGCAACTGAACTAAATAAAATTTATTTCTGCTCATTCATTTTTAGTTTTTTGTTTGGTTTTGTTCTGTCTTTTGAGACAGGGTCTGGCTCTGTAGTTCAGGCTATCCCTGAGCTCACTATGTACTCCAGGCTGGCCTCAAACTCACGGCAATCCTCCTGCCTCAGCCTCCTGAGTGCTGGGATTACATGCATGAGCCACCATACCAGACTGCAATTTTTAGTATTATTTATTTATTCCTGTATGTGTGATCTGAAAGTCAGCAGGGCTGAAGGAGCCTACCCCTATTATTAAGGCAGGCCCATCTTCACCCTGTCAGCCAGTGTTGCCCTGAACTCAAGGGGCCTTTTGAGCTCACACAGACACAAAGATGTACACTGATCCAACCCATTAATGGCTTCCATGCCAAGCTAGCCTGACCCACACATTCTAAACAGACCATAAATAATAGCAAAGAAAACATTAAAACAGAAAATGTGTTAAAATGAATGATGGCAATTCTTCTTCTTGCCTCTCATCTGCCAATATAAAAATGAGAAAAGTCATTCTGACTCTAGGCAGAGTTATGCTCAAAACACTCCAGGCATAATGGTGACTACCAAAGGGAGATGCAGACAGGCATGAGGAGGCTCCAGAAGAGGCACAAGATTTAGACACTTAGACTCTTAGGAAGAAACAAAGTCTATGAATCTCAGACAACAGAGGTCAGAAATAATACAGGAAAGTTATCCTAGAGTTTAATCAAAGGAGATCTGTCAATATTTGGCTTTTCTGTAAGAGATAATCCAGTAGGGCTGGGGATTTAGCCCAGTGGTGCCACACCTGCCTCACAAGTGCAAAGTCCTGAGTTTGATCTCAGGTATCCAAAAAAAAAAAAAAAGAGAGAGAGAGCGAGATCATCCAGTACAAGCAATTAACATACAGCTCATTCAGGGGAAGAGCTGGAATTGGCCTCTGCTGGCAAGGGCAGGGGCACTCTCATACACACTAGTGGAAGTCTAAACTGGTTAGCCTTTTATAGAACAACCTCCATTTCCATTAACATTTAAAACTGCGGATATAGCTCAGTGGCAGAGTACTTGCCTAGCATGGGCAAGGCCCTTAGTTCAATGCCCAGCACCATAACAAGAAACCAAAAAAAACTATTCAGCAACTCTCATCAACAAGGAAATACTTATATGAATGGTAGACATTATATACCCGTTTTTAAAAAGTCAAGGAAAAACTTTAGGTAGAGAAAGATTTTCAAGGTATGGCAAACAGCCCATGGCTATAATCCCAGGTATCTGGGAGGCTGGGGTAGGAAGATCACAAGTTCGAGTCCAGTTTGGGAAACTTAGTGAGACACTGCCTCAAAATAGAGTTGAATGGGGTATGGTGGCACATGCCTGTAATCCCAGAATTTCCCAGCATTCAGGGGGCTGAGGCAGGAGGATTACCCTGGGTTCAAGGCCAGCCTAAATTGAACTACATAGTGAGACCCTGTCTCCCAAATAAAAAGATAGATAGATAGATAGATAGATAGATAGATAGATAGATAGATCTGGGTATACAGCTTAGTGCTCCCTGGGTGTGGGGGGGGGACAAAAATAACAAGTACAAAACTGTATATTCTCATTTATATATAAATGCACAGAAAAGTGCCCAGCCAAGATACACACCAATTTGATAACCATGATTAGAAGAGTTTGGGGAATGAAGATCAAAATCTTCCCTTATCTGCATTATTTGAAATTTATTTAAAAATTTATTCATGTATAATGAAATAAATGTAAGGACCACCTTTCTCTATGAAATGATGTTCAAGATGTTAGCAAATACTAAGGATAGTATAATCTCATGGCTGGGGGCAGGGAGGGGGGAACGAACTTGGAATAAGAGATGTGGGTTCAGATCTTCACTCTGTCACTTACTGGCCCCAGGATCACAGGTAAACTGCTTAATCTCTCCAAGCCCTGGTTTAAGAATTACTTAGCTGGGCTGGGGATTTAGCAAGGTTCCACTTCCTGCCTCGCCTGCCTTGCAAGCGCAAGGACCTGAGTTCGATCCCCAGTACCAAAAAAAAGAAAAAAAGAATTACTTAGCTGGCTCATGGGGTGCTGTGTTTAAGTGAGAACATACAAAGCACTTTCCACAGAGCCCACCAATAAATGGTAGCCTTTATTTATATTAATTATAATAAATTCAGTATCAAAAATCAAATCCCTGAGATCACTTCAAAGAGAATCATTATTACATTTGATTATGATTTAGTCTTTATATTAATCATTATTCCATTTTAAATGATCAATTCTGTGAGTTTCAGTCATTAAATTTTAGAGCTGGGAAGGATCCCAAGAATTCGTCTCAACTAGTGATTCCCAAGTCGGGCTGTGCAGTTGAATTAGCAAGAGAGCTTGGATGCGGGAGAGCGGTTCCAAGGCTCTGCTTCAGACTGGATTAGAACTTCTGGGACAGGGCCAGGGGTTTAGCTCAGTGGTGGTGCCACCTGCCTCGAAAGTGCGAGGTCCTGAGTTCGATCCCCGGTACCAAAAAGAAAAATAGAGACTATTCAGTCACATCTCCCAGAAGTTCTTTTCTTTGTTTTTGTTTGTTTATTTGTTTCTGGTACCAGGGATGGAACTCCGGGCCTTGCACTTGCTAGAAAGGCAGCGGAACCACTGAGCTAAATCCCCGGCCCCTCTATTTTCTGCACATCTTCTATATCTCCACACCTACTCACCCATGAATACATCTCTACAGAGGGACTATGAGGGACAAAGGTAGAAACAAACTTCACAAAGGTAGTGCTATTCCCTTTTGCAGTATTTAAAATTTTACTTATTCAAAACATAAAGCCTTTTAAAAAGTTAATAATAAGCTTCCTTGGGTCAATTTAATGTAGTTAATCCACAGACCAGAATGGGGTCTTGGCCAGATACAGAGGTTCACGCCTGTAATCCCAGCACTTGGGAAGCTGAGGCAAGTTCAAGGACAGCCTGGGTCCCGCAGTGAGTTCAAGGTCAGCATGAACTACATATTGAGACTCTGTCTTAAAAAACCAACCCCCACCCCCAAAATCCAGAATCGGGGTCTTTATGCCCAGCACAACCAATTCCATTTTAGAAAACAAAGGTATATCCAAAAGATGTGAATCTCCATCACAGAAGAAAAAGTAAAATCCAAGTAAACAAGGAAAGATAAGAAAAGAGAAAAGATAGCTATTCTACACGTTCAACAAATAAGAAATGGTTTTATAAATTATGGTAAATCCATGATAGGATATTACATGTTCATTAATATTTTTACTCTGAATTTTAATACCATTGGAAAATATGACAACATCAAGTGAACAAAACAAGTGTTTATCAGTGCCCTAATCATAATTTTGGAGTGCGAAGATGGTGGGAAATGTCTATTAAAAGGTAAAAGGAGGGCCGGGGATTTAGCTCAGTGGTTTTGCCACCTGCTGGGCAAGTGCAAGGACCCGAGTTCTATCCCCGGTACCAAAAAAAAAGTAAAAGGAGGGCCATAGATTTAGCTCAGTGGCAACGTGCCTGCCTTGCAAGTGCAAAGTCTTGAGTTCAATCCCAGGTACCAAAAAGAAAAAAGTAAAAGGAGCCGGGATGTAGCTCAGCGGTACCGCATCTGCCTGGCAAGCACAAGGTTCTGAGTTCAATTCCCGGTACTAAACAAAAGAAAGAAAGAAAGAAAGAAAGAAAGCAAGCAAGCAAGCAAGCAAGCAAACAAAAAAGTAAAAGAAAACCAGGAGTGGTGTCACACACCCGTAATTCCAGCACGCTGGGAGGCTGAGGCAGAAGGATCACAGGTTAGAGCCCAGGACAATTTAGTGACTTAGCAAGATCTACTCAAAATAAGAAAAAAAGGGGGGAGGGCTGCTAGTGATATAGCTCAGTGTGAAGGTCCTAGGTTCAGCCCCCAGTACTGCCCCTAAAAAGAAAAAAAAAGTGAAAGGAAATACAACACAGGTGGCAGGTGGCTGTGCCCTTTTCTCTGCACCTACTCCTTTTCCTCAGGCCTATCCGTCTTTAGGACTTGGCTTCAAATACCATTTAGGAAAAAATCTCTTACTCAGCATTTAATTTTATCTTACATCACACTATTTGCAATTTTTAGAAAAATAAAAAGCACCATTTAAAAAAGGCTGTGGGGGTGCAGCTTAGTGATGATGCCTGGTTAGCATGCATTAGGCTTTGGGCTTGATCCCCAGCACTAAGGGGGGAGAAAAAGAACTCTCTTCTGAGGACAAACATTTGCCATAAGTAGATATGTTACATGTTACAGACTCTAAGCAATGATTTCACCATGATGTGTGGTTGTACAATAATCAACACATTTACTCCGTGGCTGTCAATGTGTAATCTTGATGCTTAGTGCAATATGTACCCCGCTAAGGACCCAGGTGTCTTAGTCACTTTCTTCATCACTGAAACAAAATACCTGACACCCACAACTGAAAGGAGGAGAGGTTTATTGTAGCTCATGCTTCAGTCCAGGGTCAGCAGGCTCTAAAGAGGAAACAGCATGGCAGAGGGGCGTGGTAGAGGAGAGCTGCTCATGGCATGGCGGAGGGGAAGCAGAGAGAGCCAAGGGAGGAGCTGGGGAGGGAGATACACCCCACCAGACCACACCCCCAGTGACCCACCTCTTCTGAGCAGACCCCACACCCTAACAGTAAGTCAGCTGTAAGTCCCCCTAATCCAAACACCTTCCAAAGCCCCACCTTTGAGTGCACGAGGTTTCGGGGGAACATCAAGACATAAACAATAACACCAGGTTTCTGATGTCAAGGAACTACCCAGCTCAGATACATGAAAAAGTATAAATATAAGATACTTTTTCTTTTTTGTTTTGGTACTGGGGATCAAACTCTGGACCTTGTGCTTTCGAGGCAGGCAGCAGCACCACTGAGCTAAATCCCCGGCCCAAGGTACTTTTTAAATATAAGATACATATAAGTACCAACATAAGCTACATGAAAAAGTATTAATATAAGATAATATTATATGAAAGAAATACACTCAACAGTGCTATGAGTTCACACGCATGCACATATAGTGAGTTACTGCACTTTATTGTCTATTTTCCCCCTAATCTGGAATATAAACCCTTTAGATGTAGTAGTTCTGTTTCATTCCTTGCTTTTGTATCTAACCCTAATGCCCAATGGCCTGGCAGAGAGTAGCTGCCCAACAAATTAATGATACTCAATGTACAACACTGAATATGTAATGTACATGTAATTTTATTTACTTATTTATTTTTGTATTAATGAGGATTAAACACAGGGCCTTTACAATAAGCTATATTCTCAGCTCTTTTTTATTTTGAGGGAGGGTCTCAAGAGTGGCTGAGTTGCCTAGGCTGGGCTCAAACTTTTGATCCTCCTGCCTCAGCCTCCCAGAGTGCTGGGACTACAGGTGTACCCCACTATGGCTAAATATGTACACATTTTTGAGTGGGTTATGACAGCAGGAATAATGGAGAGAATGCCGTCAGACTAAGTTAATGGTGGTCAGGGTAATACATAAGATAGGGCTGCCCCTGGTGTATTTCAGACTGGAAAAGGTTGGGGTAGCTGCCACTAGGAGACTCCACAAACCTGCCAGACACTGTACCGAATAGTTTTCTTTACTTTTCAGAAGAGAAAAATCAGATTAAATAAGCTGTCCCTACTATTTCAGGCTGGGCCATAGTGCTGACCTCAGTGGAGTCCTCCCTCTGTGGCAGCCACACCCCAGACAGTCCACACCCCAAACTCCCTTCTTCCGGCTCCATGTGGAACTCCAGCCATTCTGCCTTTAACCCCCTTGGCCAAAGCCAGAGCCATGCCAGCCAGCAGCGATCTAAACCTCCCCAGGAAGGCTTAAAAAGCTGTTAGAGGGCCAGGGATTTAGCTCAGTGGTTCCGCTGCCTGTCTCACAGACGCAGGGTCCTGAGTTCAATCCCCAGTACCAAAAAAAAAAAAAGCTGTTAGAATCACAGAGAGTTTGCCCTAGGTGCCATAAAGAAAGAACTGAGATCAAACCCTAAATTTTCCCATTCTAGATTTTCTTGGCTCTCTAGGACACAATACATTGCTGCAGGATTAATATTTGTCTATCTAGAAAAAACACTTCAAAGTTCATCACCCCCAACCCTGACTTAGGGCAAACTCTACCCATTCTGAGCAGGTAAGAATTTACCCCCTCATGCCTAGAATCCCAGCACTTAAGAGGCTTAGGCAGAAAGATCATGAGTTTCAGGCCAATATGGGTTATACAGGGAGTTGAACGGCAGGCTGGACTACATAGTAAGACCCTGTATTTATTATTTTATTTATTTTTTGGTACCAGGGATTGAACTTGGGACCTTGTCCTTGCAAGGCAGGTGACGGTACCCCTGAACTAAATCCCTGGCCCAAGACCCTGTATTTAAAAAAAAAAATTACCTTCTAAAAAGTTTTTTAGCCCCGTGTGGTGGCTCACACCTATAACTTCAGCGCTCAGGAGGCTGAGGCAGGAGGATCACTGCAAGTTTGAGGCCAGCCAGGGCTATATAATGAGTTCAAGGCCCAGATGGAAAATATAGCAAGGCCTAACTCTAAAAAAAACCAGGTTTCTTCAGTTAAATATCCTACTTCTTTGCAAGGAAGTCCTACTTTCTTTCTCACCTAAAGCACTCCTATTAAAATTATCATTTTTTTTCCTTTTTTTTTTTGGTATCAGAGATCGAACTCGGGACCTTGAGCTTGCAAAGCGGGGGCTGGAATCACTGAGCTAAATCCTCGGCCCTGGAATTTTTTTCTTGAGAAGACAGTAGTCAAGGCAGCAAACTGGCATCCTTTGTATCATTATTTCTCAAGGTATTCACACATGCCAATACTGGAGACTCACAGATCTCTATCTTTTAACCTTTAGAGGCTTCTAGAGACTTTCATTTCTCCAATGTTTTGTTTTGTTTTCTTGGTACCGGGGATCGAACTCCGGTCCTTGTGATTGCGAGGCAGGCGGCAGAACCAGTGAGCTAAATCCCTGGCCCTCATTTCTCCAATGTTAATAATTCTAATTATTTTCCTCTCTAATAGGTTCCATAATTTCCCTTCTCTGTCTCTTCATAGCTCTTTTAGGTTTTTTCCCACTTTTAGATTGTTCTTTCCTTATGAACCCTTTCTTCCCCCTTCCAGTACCTTCTCATCCCTAAATCTTTTTTGCTTCAATGGACAGAAGTCTTCTTGTCCCTTCTTTCCTCCCCCCTCCCCCATCCCTTGTTCCTCTTCTCATTTGAAATTTTCTTCCCATTTCCTAATATCTATTATACATTTTGGTCATGGACAGAAGTCTTGCTTTAGCACCCGCCATTTTTCTGACCTGGCATTTCTCCCTGTAGGAATGTTAATTAGCATGCGGGATTTAATTAATTCAGCAGCTAATTAAATATGGGAGAGGAAGAGTAGGAAAGGAGGAGGGCAGGAGAGACGGGCCTGCTTCAGTGCAGAAGGCATTGCAGATGGTTCTGGGTTGGCTGGCACCATGCCACCATCCTCCAGCCCCCTCCCCTGCACGCACAGCGAGGGGGAGGGGCAAAAGTGAGGGGCATAGGCTGGCAGTCTCTAGACAGACTCATTCAGTCCTGCTGCTGCTTTGTGTTGGGAGAGACTGAGAGCGAGCAATGAGAATGACGGGGACAGACTCAGACAGACCCACACTCAGGAAGAGCCAAGGAAGGGGGCATCCGAACCAAGTAACTCCTCTCCTCTCCAACACTGGATGGAGCCAAGAGCAGAGCTTGTTCATCCCAAGAGACAGCAGCATCTGAGGGTTCCTTGGCTCACAAGGATCACTGAGGACAAGACGGGAAAATGTAGCCCCCGATTCTCTGGAGAAAAAGGGATAGCTTACTATCTCTCCGCTGTCATTCTTCTCATACCATGCTGAACCTTCAGCATGAGCAGGCGATGAGGAAGATGGTTATTGGAAATGAAAATGGGTTCGAGAGAGGGACTGGGCATGGATGGGCACCGGTGAGCAGATGGACAAAAAGGAAACTGAAAGGAATGAAGGGTACACATGAGAAGAGAAGGGAAAAGTGGAGAAAGGCAAAGAAGAAATAAGTAATGGAGAAGGAAGAGGAAGTTAGGGGCAGAGCCACGCTTTGTTTGCCAAGATGGATAAAGAGGGATGGGATACTGAGCAGAGGACTTCCATATACTGATCCTACCCATCTAGGCCAGGCAGAGGGGAGGGCAGTGCTGCAAGGAGAGGGCAGGAGCACACATCCTTGGGGGGGGGGTGTCAACCGAGCTGCCAGAGACTGGGAACTCATCCCAGAGGATCCTCCTAAATACGGATATTTCTGCCAAACCAGGACTTATCAAAGGCAATGGAGAAAAGCTTCCAAATGAACAGAAAAGGAGGCTAGAATGACAGGAGGCTGCAGGATCTGATTCCAGGAGCTCCAGCAGGGAATGGGTGAGGAATGGGATTTTCAGCAGTCCCCAGTGGCTCTCCAGAGGTGTCATCTGATACCCTGAGGGGAAATACACCCTTTAGGGGATGGACTTGAGGATTTGAGGGTAAAAAAGAGCAAAAGGGCTAGGTCTCAGAAAGTACCCTCTGTAGGAAGCTACATCTAGGAAGCCTCAGGCAGAAAGCCTTGGGAGGGGCTAAACAAGGAGGGCAGAAAGAAAGGTCTGCCTTCAGCGACAGATACCTAAGCCTCGACTGAAGGAAACTAAGAAGCAGGGTGTAAAGCCAGATGAAGGTTCCAGGTATGAACTGCCGCAGAGCTGAGTACAGTGCAGAGGAGGTCACTACAGCTAAGACATGGGGTTTTCCTGGCTACAAATTCTGATTCAATCTCTTTGCCACCCAGGGCTTTCTGTAACAGCCAGCAGTGAGTGAATCTAAACTGGGAGGGAGGGAAGTAGAAGCTCAGGGGCTTTCAATCTTCTGGACTTCCCTCCCTAGGGGGTGGGATGGTGGGGAGGGGCGAAGCCCAAACTGGGAGATAAAGCAAAGCAGTTCTTATAGTAAGTTGCCTCAGGCTCAATTAAAGGGGAAACATACAAACACTTTCTAAGCCTCGTGCTAGGTTTTACTTAACAAAAATTATGAGAATGTTTACTAACATAGCCACAGTGATGGCCTGACTGCTAGCAGGGAATTCTGTATGAGTGAAGCTCCAGACAGTGAGCAGCCCTGGGACTGACAAGTGTGCTGCACACGAGCAGTAAGGAAAAAACAAGAGCCCAGAGCTCCAGTGGGCACCACCAAGCTCCATCCAGCCCCGTGATACTCCTGAAGGGGAGAAGGTTTAGGAGAATGGGCAGACTAGTCACAGTAAGGTCAAATCAAACCTGGAAGAAATTCGTCCCCCGCTGTGGCAGTCTCAGCCCCCAGGCCCCTCCAACAGGCTGACCTGTGTAAGTTCTGGGTGATGCTCCACTCACCCCTCCCTGGTGAGCCAGGCCCCTTGCCTGCCAAGCCCACCCACCCTAGCCCTCTCACTAATCCAGCAGACTGACCAGGCCAGCAAGCTGACCAGAGTGCCTCACATACAAACAGACCATGCTGCTGGCTTCAAGGCTGTCAGTGACCCTGGGGACAAAACGGGGACACTAGTTTCCAAGGGGTAGTAAAGGAAAACTCAGACACAGATGTCAGGACATAGATTCTTATGCCAGCTCTGCTAATTATTTGTGTGGCTCTGGGAAATCACATCCCCCTCTAGGGTGTATGAGTGGAAGAAAACAAAAATCGACCAGTACCTTCAGTACCTAGAGAAGAAACTGTTGAAATTTATTACTGTTTCAAAGAATTCTAAAGCTGCAACAAGAATTTACTGAAGTTTGCTTTTGAGAGAGGATCCTTAGCAGAGATCACTATTCCATAGGAGACTATGACCCTAACTAGAGTTGCCTAAATAGGACAAGAGAGAGGACTAAGAAGGGGAGGAGGAAAATCAGTTGAGAAAACAAAGAGGTCTCTGGCCCATCAAGCTCCACCAATACACACACACATACACCTTAGGAAGGCAGAAGAGGCAGGCAGGCAGGCAAGAAGGCCATGTCTTCACGGGCATGTGCACAGGTCCGATGACAAAGCACGATGACCTCGCCCCATGTTTCACTGTAGCTATTGCCAGGACTCTGACATACTCTCCCTCCTCCTTAGTCCAGGAGTCAGCCTTGGCTCACACATGTTGGGGGAATGACTGCCACGCAAGCCAAGGAAGATTTCCTCCCACCAGCAGAAAAGATGCCACACTGATCACACTGTGGATAATTCTGAGGACATGTACAAGGAAAAGACTCAGCACTACTAGCCAGGGAGGTACTAGGATGTATTAATTTCTAAGGAAGAATTTGATAAGAGAAAAATTAGCCATCTTAGAAACTGGGTAACTTTTACAATCAACAACACTGCTGAATTAGCTGGGGTCTGTGACACACGTGACACAATAAGAAGTCTCCAGATAAGAAGCAAGGTAAGGGAAGAGCCAGAATGGTTTGATGAGTTTGGGGAATATTCTGGAAGAACTAAACAATAAAGGGAGCTGCGGGCTGAGCGGGGCAACCATGTCAACTCAGTTGAGGTAAAGCAGAAACATAGAATAGAAAGTAGCAGACTAAAAGAGCAAGCAGAGCTCCTGCAGCCAGGATGTGCTCAGTAATGACCAGACAGCCACGGTGCTCACAGGCATCATAGCTGCCCCAGCAGGACCTTCTGAGGCCTTAAAAGATCAGTAACAGGATATCTCCTAAGGGACCACAGAACAGGTGTTAGAGCACAGTGTCCCTCCAGCCTTCAAAATAAAGGATAACAGAAGTACAGCCGTCCTTAGCAACCTAAACCTCATGTTTCTGGATGAAGCCCTTAATATCTGAGTTCTCATTATTCTCATTTTCCCAGCCTATAGACCCAAATTCTGTAGATCTACATAACACTATCCCTTGCCAGTGAAATGCTCACTATCCAAATCCAGAAACTGAATAGGTACGGACAGTAAAGGATACCTTTCCAGTCTCCGTATGTTCCCTTTACAGTCTGTGACTCCCCGAACAGTCTCAGTGTTGATCCCTTAATTTTCCTCACCTCATTCTCCTCTATAGCCCCTTACATTAGAAGAGTCATCTATCTGTAAGATGAGAAGAGTAAAAGGGATAGGGAAAAAGAAAAGGGGTAAGATACAGCTTTCAGATAGGGGAGATGGAGCTCCTGCAAACAGAGAGAAACAGAGAGAAAGCAAGAAAGCTAGAGCAGGGGGGAGGGGAGGAAGACGGCACTGCGGAAAAAAGAGCGCCACAAAATTAATTTGAGGAAGGGAACAGTAAAGGAGACGTTGGTGGAATAACAATCAGGCAGTAGAGGGCTGGGGGAAGGGGGAGGGTGACCGGTGGGCAGGAATGATTCTGGGGAGGAGGGCCCTGCCTGCAGAGCAACAGCAGCACCACCTATAGGTATGGTGGAGCATTACAGACAGCAACAAAGAGGCCCCCGCCTGGGCACAGGAGTCTGGGGTGCAGGTGGGGAGGGAGAAGCCATGGCTTCTGCCCTACAAACCTCTCAGCAGCACAACATGCAGGCTAGAAGAATAAATTGTATATGGCTCTCCTGGGAAGAGAGGGACTTAACAAGGTAAGGGAGGGAGGAGAGCGAACTCTTGGCTTTTTCCATTGCAAGGGGGTCTCCCCTCAGAATTCAGGCAATAGAAAAGAGAAGGGCTTGAAAGGGGAGGAATGCCAGGTACAGAAAAGGATGTGAGCAGCTGCTGCTTTTTTCATTAGCTGGGGAAAGGATTTTATCTTTATTTCTGAGTGATTTCCTTTCCTCACTGGACATTAGAGTACAGCTTCATCCCTGGGGCAATGGATGCCCCTCACTCAGCTGCTTCCTCTTAGCATTGCCTTGAAACTCCCAACCACCATTAGAAACCCCCAGGGAGCCACCAAGCTCCAGAAGGAAAGGAGGGGAAGGGTCCCCCCTTCAGGCAAAGAGACCTGGGGGGGAGGACAGGGTGGAGAGTGGAGAGAAAGAGAATGCACAGGCTCTGCACAGGGAGTGGAGAGGAAAATGTGATCAGTAGTATTTGTTGTGCTTTCAGGGAGGATGGATCGTCACATTTTTAATAATAATAAATACATGAAGACAGATTTGCCAGCGCAGCTCTGGCTAAGGAAGGGTGGGGGAGGGGAGCCAATGCAGCTGCAGCACAGACCAATATCTTCCCCTCCCCTCCCCTCCCCCATGAGACAGGCTCAGTATTGCAGCCGGTTACCCCTCCCCCTCTAACCGCAGTCTTTCCCTTCACAGCCCACCCTTTCCATGGTCCCCTCTCACAGCTCAGCACGCCCCCCAACCCTACTCCATCCTTTCAGGACTGGCTCTCATTTAACGCAGCCATACCCTTGCTCAAAGAGTGCCCACATCTTAGATGTGTTCCTAGTCTTTTCAACCAGTGCCCTTCTCCCCACACAACACTACACAGAAGAAACTCAGTACATTTCAGCATTTCCTGGATTCTACCAAAAAGGATTGCTTTTCTCCCCATTTCTATTTCAACGTGACCTCTTTCTCATACCCTTAAAAATATAATGGCTATCAAATGTTCTTGTGCTCAGGGCCTCAGGACTCAGTAACTACTGCCACCTATTGACCCAAATTTGTTCAAGATAGACCTTTAATACACTTCTTACACAGCAACACTCTGTTATTTCAAAAGCATCAATAGCTTAAACATGCAAAGGCATGGCTCTTGGGGCTGCTCTGAGACCCTCTGAACAATGAGATCAAAGAAATACAAAACCAAGACTGGGCAGAGAGCCAGAGTAATGATGCCTTTCTCTATGCAAGGCAGAAAAAGAGACCCAAGGAATGAAAAAGCAACTTTAAGTCTCCTCAAGGGTCTGTAAGCAAAGAAAAATAGAAGACAGAGTATTTCTCAAGTGCTGGTAAAAATCTTGTGCATCACAATACCAATGATGTTGCCAATAGAGCAAAAGGCAGGGTTTCATTCATACACCTTCATCAAGTTGGTCAAATCCTTGGCATGAATCTGGGGCTTAAAGAGCTAACAGATCCCAGGGAGGATGAAAGACATTGAAGAGGGTGGCAACTCACATCCAATCTGTACCAATCAGACCTGGAGTCTGGACAGATAAACTGTTCTGTGAAAAGGGGCAGGACTTCACCATGCAGCGCTGAGTTATGTAGCTAACCACCAACCAAAGGCGAGGACCGAGAGCGTGAACTCTCCGTGGTGCTGAAAACTAATGTCCTGCAGTCCGACCATTCCTTCCTCATAAACAAAGTGTATTTTTCTAATAATGTATCCATGGAGACTGCTGTGAACCCAACAGACACTTCTCCAAGCTTTCACAAAATCCTAACAAAGCTTCTGAGGTAAAAACAGGCCTTTGACAATCTCTGTTCCGCACTCCATAAGATGAAACAAATAAGGCAGAGATGCTGAGTTGTCTAGGGCTTTTACTATCACCTGATAACAGTGGACAAGTGCTCGTGTGTGCTAATGACAAATATTTCTTAGTGAGCATTAGAAATGGTCTCTGTGGTCTGAAGGATCAGAGAACTGAACCTATGGGTAGGAATAGAAAAAAAACGTGAACAAAGAAACCCTAACATTTTCAGTTCTCCAGCTCTACTACTCTAAAAGTGTTTCTCAAACTAGGATCAGTGGAATTCTAAAGGTTCTTTGAAGATCCTCAAGAATCTTAGGGAAAGGGGGTCATAAGAACATGGAACTTAGCCAGGCCTAGTGGCACACACCTGTAATCCCAGCACTCTGGGAGGCTGAAGCAGGAGGATCACAAATTTGAGCCCAGCCTGGGTAACTTACTTATCAAGACCCTGTCCCAAAATAACATAATAAAAAAAAAGGCTGGGGATATAGGCCAGTGAAAAAATCCTGGGTTTACTCCTCAACACCAGAAAAAAAAAAGGAACTTCAGGACCTCTTCATGTTCACTTCAAAGTAACCCCCACTTATGCCTGATTTTCACATTAAAAGTCCACATAAAATATGCTCTAAATATTATTTGGTGACTCTGGTGCAATATCCTCAAAAATGATTCTTTTTTCAAACAATGGCAAAAGGTCAAGAAGAACAAGATGTCCTGGAATTAAAAACTCAATATAAAGTACACAAAGGCAGGGATTTTGTCTGTTCTGTTCACTGCTATACGAGCAAGAGGCCAGCACAGTGCCTAGAGTTTGAGATTTCTTTGAAGGCAAAGCCTCTAACAGAAACGTGGCAATAGGGAGAGGGAGCTACAGATTATAAATTACCTACATTTTTAAAAACAGAACAAAAATCCTGGAGACTCATAAACCAAAGAACGCATGAAGTTCCCAGTTCTCTGTGCTCCTCTGGAACTGGTTCTCTAATGTCCCAGACAGATGCCTCTGGACAAAGTCCTTAAGCTGAGGGTCTCAGTTTCCTCACTAGTGAAATGGAGATACCATATATTTTGCAATGATTAAGTATAAAGCATTTAGCTCAGCATATAATACAATATAAAATTTTTCAAAAAAAGAAATCCCCTAATCCAAAAATCTTAATAAATTAGAAATAAATGTGGTGGTCCTAAGAAATTAATGTGCTGGTTCCAGTCAGAACATTTTTTAATCAAACCACTTACCCAGTTACTTTAATCTAGAAAAGGAAAAGAATCGCCACATCTGTTTTTGTGGCTTTGTTTAGACTCACTTGAGGTAAAGAAATATAAGGGCACAGGGAATGTCAGTGAGCTCCCTCAGATCTGCCAGGGTCTAGAAGTTAGAGGCAAGCCCATCCTGGTGCCATGCAGAAAGCTGTAGGCTCTTTAATTTGGAGGAAAATCTGAGATATGTTCACTTTTTAGCTGAGCAAAATTAGAGGCCAGAGATGTTAAGTGATTTGATCAAGGTGACACAATTAGCACAAGGCAGCCAGCCATCAATCTTATCTTCTAACTAACTTCTACCAGGCTGCAGCTGACTGAAAACAGACCCTTGCCCCAATCAGGCAGAATAGTATAAATCCATACTAATAGAATTCACAATCAACCAAGTATATTCTTGCTCATGATATAGGCCAGGAAAGCCAGACACTGAAATTAAATGCTCATGAGACCAAAACCCTTTTTAAAAATTCCAATGAATTCTATGGCCTGTCTCTCTTTTTATTCCTCTTTTCATCTTCTGCATTATCTAAGGCCTGCAGGATCTCTCACCAATTAAGGTTACTCACTAGATAAAATATCTCAGATATATGTAACTCCCACCAGTCTCCTAACTTGGACTTGGCTGATGTTTCTGTGGGACTTTCCTTCTTTTGACTATTAAGCTAGGAATTTTCTGCCTGCCTGTTTGCTGGCATTCTTTTGCAGCTCTCTGTAAAAGGGATGGCCTTTATGAACTCTAGCAAACAGAGACCTTAGTTATAGGAGGGTCAAAGAGGCTGAAAAACACAGGACTATTGATTCTTCACTCTAGTCTTCTGTTCACTCTACTAATTCTCTACAAATGCTCAGTAACTGACAGATAATCAAAAATATGTTCATGTTATTTCTTTTTTTATGTTCATGTTATTTTAGAAAGAAAGTATCCAGAGTAATGGAGACAAAAATAACTAGCGCTGGTGTAGAATGGCTCTATCTTGGTTTTCATTAAAGTCAAGTAGGAAAGGTTTCCTGAATCACTAATGCCACCTGGTGGCCAGACTAGGTACATTAGCAAATCTTAAAATAGTTGTATTACATTTTAGCAAAACATACAGGAAGTCAGGGAAATATGGACTGGGAAGAGTTGATTACTCTAAACTGTCAAGTTTTTTGTAAAATAACCACTTCCTAGTTTCTGGGAAAAATATATCATCAAAGAAAACTACAAAGCCAAACTTCTTAAATCATTTCATCTTTTCATTTTCACCCATTCACCAAAAATACCTCACACATCCAACAATTCCAGTCATACAATACATGTGCAAAAGGGGTTTTAATTTGTAAGCAAAATCAGTTTTATTAGTAAAGCTCTTTCCATATGTCCAAAGCAAACAATTAATGAATTCCAAGGGAAAAAACTAACATACAATGAAATTAGAAATATCCCAAGGATGATAAAAAATACATAAAATATGTACACCCATCATCATCGTCGCCTCCGAAAACCTGAAAGGAAGGGAAACCAAGAATGAGGCAAAGGACAGTTGGAAAAACCAAAGAAAGGGGAAAAAGGACACCTAGAGAGAAGGGTTCAACAGAGGTGGTGGCTTCCCAAGCAATATGCTCTACATCTTCCCAACTGGTGTTGGGAAGGAATGAAATTAAAATAGAACAATGGTTCCTTCAGGTAACATTTTTATAGTTCTATACAAGGAAGGCTAAACAGGATCTGTTGGGCCTTAGACATGAAATCTAAAGATCCTTTTTGGGAATGATGCTGATTTTGAGCTTGGGAAAGAAAAAAAAAACAAGTAAGTCTACCGAAAGAGATTAATATCCAGCACAGAAGAGATATTATGGGGGTTAGTGAGACCAGGATGACAGTTTGAAGTCCCCACCTTGTTTGTACCTGATCACCTAAGTCCTAGCAGCTCACTGACCTTTTCTCTTCCGCCCTTTCTTAGATAACTTCTTCCGCTTCTTAATAGGATTCTGATCCTGAAAACAGATGGAGAAGTGAAGGAACGACGGTGTGTCTCCAAGTGCCAACAACCCTCCCCAAGTTCCTCAGGGTAATAAGCCCCCCATGCATATGGGTGGAAGCCTGACAGTTGCTTCCTACCACTGTATCTTGAGCTCACCTCATCAAGATGAGCAACTCCTCCTGTCAATGCACTGATATCGCTGAAGTGTGTGAGGGAATGAAGCTGTGAGCTCATAACATTTGCCCGTTTTCGCCGTCCTTTCTCTCGCTTACTGACACTTAAACGCACCATCATGCTCTCCTCATAGTTAATCCTGTCAGAAAAAGACAGACACTGTTTCCAGCAGGCTCAGACCAAGGTGATGGAAAGCTATAGTCCAGAACCTGGGGCCTGGTTATTTACTCATCAAAGTTCAGCAAGTTTGCAGAAAATGTCACAACTCAATACCACAGTCAGTAGGGACACAGAGAATGCTCTGTGTCAAGCTTCTGCAGGGAGGGTTCTCTGTGCTAGGATTTCCCTCATCCCTAGAAATAAGCCCATGGCCCATCATTACAACTATGTAAAACATCATACCAGAAAATCCTATTTCAGCTCTCTACAGTCTGTCAACTGTACAGACTGTACCTGAGCAAAGCTGATGAACCGGCACTCAAGCCACAAGTGTGTCTCTACTTCTCTTCCCTGAAGTTATACAATACTTTCAACGCCACTATAAAAAACTTGCCTTTATTGCCTCTGCACAAGAATAAGAGCTGTGACAGTAAAACACAGGATACTAAAGCCCTACTAAGCAGGTGCAGTAATCCTAGCTACTCAGGAAGGTGAGGCAGGAAGATCGTAAGTTGGAGGCCATGGGCCAGGGATTTAGCTCAGTGGTTCCGCCACCTGCCTCGAAAGCTCGAGGTCCCAAGTATGATCTCCAGTACCAAAAAAAAAACCAAGTTGGAGGCTACCCTAGGCAGCTCAGCAAGATGCTGTTTTAAAACAAAATTTAAGGGCTGGGGATTTAGCTCAGTGGTTCTGCCGCCTGCCTCTCAAGCGGAAGGGCCTGAGTTCAATCCCTGGTACCAAACAAAACAAAATTTTAAAAGAGGTTGTCAGGCACATTGGCACATACCTGTAATCCCAGCACTTGGGAGGCTGAGGCAGGAGGATTGTTGTGAGTTCAAGCCTAGCTTAGGCTACATAGTCAGTTCAAGGGCAGCCTAAACTACACAGCAAGACTCTGTCTCAAAAAGGGATCAACAGACAGACAGTGCTGAGATGTAGCTGAGGGGAAAAGTACCTGCCCTAGCATAAAGGAGGACCTGGGTTCGATACCCAGTACAAACAAAGAAATGGACAGACAAACAAATAAATACCCTACTACTGTAATACATTTCTCTCTACATAGCATTTGGTTGAGCCTACACAGAAGGGGGGGGGGTGCAGGCACAGTGTGCACACCCGTAGTCCCAGCATTCTGAGGCAGAAGAATCACAAGTTTAAGCCCAACCCAGGTAATTTAGTGTCTCAGCAAGACACTGTCTCAAAATTAAAAAAAAAAAAAAATCATAATAAAAAAGGCTAGGATACAGCTCAATGCAAACAAAGGCCCTGGATTTAGTCTCCAACACCAAAAAAAAAAAGGAAAGGAAAGAAAAAAATACTTTTTTTTCTACTTCAAACTCCTTAATTCCTAGAAATATCATTTCAAGTCTTTAACTCCACATTCATCCAAAGTCTGAGGTCAAGTGTCTACAGAGTGGAAATAACTTCTTTTTTTTTTTTTTTTGGTACTGGGATTAAACTCAGAACCTCATGCTTGCCATGCAGGCACTGTGCCACTGAGCTAAATCCCTGGCCCAAGCGGAAATAACTTCTACCTGTGTTGGTCCTCTTGACTCTGGCGTGTGACATGGGGATGGCGAGCATCACGGATCTCCTCTGGTGCATCCGAGTACTGCTCCTTAAGTTCACGAATAACAGAGCTGCTCAACGCCCGCCTCTTGGCTCGTTCCAGATGCTTCTTCTCCCGCTCAGCTTCTGTTTCATCTATGTGATAAAAATACATAAGGGTTATCTCAGAACAGAAAAAGGAGAATGGAAACACAGCTCGTGCCAAGGAGTCAGCAGCCACAATTCATACCATAATGCACTGGAACCAAGCGTGGTGGAACGTATTTCTTAGATACTCCTTTTGTAGCTTTCTTCCCTGAAGCCTCAGACTGGCCATCCTCTGCTTCATCTTTCTCTTCATCCTCAGAGCTCAACTACGAAAGAAATGATGCACACAAGGGGCCGGGGATTTAGCTCAGTGGTTCCAGCGCCTGCCTCGCAAGCGCAAGGTCCCGAGTTCGATCCCTGGTACCAAAAAAAAAAAAAGAAATGATGGACACAAATGTGGGAACTATTAGACAAGTGAGAAAAAAACCCAAAGCTGGAGTGCTCTGGGGAGATGAAGTATGAACAAAAGGAAGAAAAGGGAACCTCATACTGAAACATCCTAAGGTACAAGCTAGAAAATCAAGTCACAAGAGAATCCCAGGAAATTCAGGACCACCAAGGGGTTCCTTTTCCTTCAGGAAAAGCAGGAGGAAAATGTACCCCTTACCTTGCTCATCATATTGCTGGGATGAGGTTTAAAACGAAGTGGGTCATTCTCACCTGAAATACAAAATCCAAGAGATTTTGCAAGATTTGGAACTTTATGATGATCCCCACACCTTTATGAGGGTCCTCCTACTTACTGATGCTGCCTGTCACTGCAGTCTTCACCAGTTTGTCAATTTGGTACTTCAGTTTTTGGTCCAAGGGACGAAGCTTTTCCAAAACCTACAATGTAATAACTTTAATTTTTTTTTTTTTTTTGGTACCAGGGATCAAACTCAGGACCTTGCGCTTCTGAGGCAGGCAGCGGAACCACTGAGCTAAATCCCCAGCCCTACAATGTATTAAACAGGATTACATTCCCTTCCTCAAGTCAAATATGCCCCAGAGGCCCTGTGCTGTTGGCCAGTAAGGTACCTAAAATATGCACGAAGTAGAGCAAATGAAGAGCAAAATACCTTTTGTTCATTGGTTTTCTTAAACAGGAGAACTCTCACGTAAACAAGAGCTACTGTGTAACAGTTTCGGAGTTCAAGATTTAGAAACCTAGCATTCCACGACACCAAAGCCCTCATACCGTGCGAATCTCTACTAGTCTCAAAACTGCTGTGTGTCCCTGAAGAGATCCTCCTGAGGCTTTGTGCAGGATGAGGTGGCTCAAATCCATAAGGTACATGAGCAGCAGCTGGTCTTTCACTTCCAACAAGCTAAGACCCTGAGTTAAACAAATGAGTAAGAGATGCAAATTCAATTTTAGTCAAAAAAAGAATTTTAAGTGCCTAAAGCAAACAGGATGATGTTTTTTCAAGCTCAAGTTTTTCCCATGTGGTTAATACAAGGTATTAGAAGTACATTAGTCCCTTTTTATCTGTGGTCTTGCTTTCTGTGGTTTCAGATACCCACAGTCAATTGCAGTCCAAAAATACTATATGGAAAATTCCAGAAATAAACAATTCATGTTTTAAACTGCCCACTGTTCTCCACAGTGTGATGAATCCTGTGCCATCTCACTCTGCTCCACCAGGACCTGAATCATCCCTTCATCCATGGTATCCAGTGAACATGCCACTTGCCATTACTTAGTAGCCACCTCAGTTTTCAGATCCACTATCAAGGTACTGTGAGCTTTTGCTCAAGTAACCCTTATCCTACTTAATAATGGTCCCAAGATGCAAGAAGAGAGATTAATAAAAAAGAGGCATCAGGGTATAAAATGTGGAAGCACAGATTAATTTTGGTGCCACGTGGCAACACTACAGGGCATACAGAAAAAACACAATATATACAGGATTTAAAACTATCCATGGTTTTAGGCACCAACTGGGGTGCGGAGGTCTGACCTTGTCTCAAAATTTAAAAAAAAAAATTTTTTTTTTTGGTACCGAGGATCAAACTCGGGACCTTAGGCTTGTGAGGCAGGCGCCGGAAACACTGAGCTAAATCCCTAACCCTGAAATTTAAATTTTAAGACATATCTGAGGCCTCTTTTTTTTTTTTTTTTGGTACCGGGGATCGAACTCAGGTCCTTGCGCTCGCACAGCAGTTGGGGAAACCATTGAGCTAAATCCCCAGCCCTTAAAAAATTTTTAAAAGAGCTAAGGATGCAGCTCTGTGTAAAAGCCCAGGGTTCAATCCCAGCACCAAAAAATAAATGAAATATACATACATACACACACAGTCAATTTTAAAATTAACTTAAAATAATAACTGATCTTATCCTAATATAATTATATAACACAGGTTAAAACAGTGCTTATATATATAGACATGAAATTGTAAACCAATTGTCAGCAAAAGTTGTACAAAGTGTTTATGATTCCAATGTGGGGCAGGAAATATGATATCCACATTTTTATATGCATTAAAAAAATGTGAAGACAACACACAATTAACTAATACCTTTGCAGAGTGAGACAAGGATAGGAAGGGAGTGCTTACACCATGAAAAACTATTTTTCCAACAAGCATATAGTGTAACAAAAAATATCCCAATTAGAGTATCTCAATTAAAAAAAATTTTTTTTAAAAAGAGTATCTCAATTATAATTTTAAAACCTCAAAGAATGCACCCTAGTGGTTATCTTAAGGTAGTAATTATATTAATTTTCATTTTCTTCTTTGTGCTTTTATGTATCCACCAAACTTTCCAAAACTAAAATTGTATCACAGGTCTGGAGGTCTAAATGGTAGAGTGACTGTCAACCTTGGGTTTTCACTCCCACCACCACAAAAAGGAAACAAACCAGTATTATACTTATAGGCTGAAAATCAAGCAAACAGCCCTGGGAAAACTTATTTCAGACAAGCTAAATACTCAGGCCAAGATCACGCAGTAATAGAAATAGAGGTGAGAGTTGGGGATTTAGCTCAGTGGTTCCGCCACCTGCCTCGAAAGCACAAGGTCCTAAGTTTGATCCCCGGTACCAAAAAAAAAAAAAGAAATAGAGGTGAAATTCAAATTCAGTCTGACTTGGACACCTAAGCCCTGGGCATCTTTATACCAACATGTTTAGCCCTTGAATCTGCCCTAGTACAGTACTGGAGGATGAGCAAAGGATTTAAAGGCTGCCAAGCTGAGCTTACATTCTGAATTAGGCATCTGGTAGCCAAATACTAGTTAAGTCACTTAACCTTGTGACCTCAGTCTCCTCATCTGTAAAATATGTTCAATATTTCTTTCTTGCTCCAAGGAATAATTACAAGGCACAAATAAGATACCATAAAAGCACCTGTAACCTGTAAAGCACCTTGTAAAAGTCTTTGGCCATAAAAGATAAGTTACTAAACATCTGTTTTATGAATAAAATAATATATGGTGATCTAAAAAGACGGTAGCAGCCCAAAACTGAAATGTATCAACATGGTACTCAGGACATAGGCAGTAAAGAAATATGAACAACAGGCTTTTCTGACTTGCTTGGGTACCGTCAAGTTCAACCTGGTTAGAAGCATGTACGGAAAAAACAAAGACTAAAAAATTAGGAAAAATGAACATAAGCAATGAGAACAAAAGTGAACTATGAGAAAGAAAAGTCAAGAAGCCCTTGGGGTTAACAGTGCCAAGGGCCAAGGATTTAGCTCAGTGGTTCTGCCACCTACCTTACAAATACAAGGTCTCGAATTCGATCCCCGGTACCAAAAACAAAACCAGTGCCTGCTTCCTTACGACTCCCTGCAAGGGCCAGGGATGTAGCTCAGCAGCAGCACGCCTGCCTGACAAGCCCAAGGTCCTGAGTTCGATCCCGGTACCAGAAAAACAAAACAAAGACTCCCTGCTCTTTCTCCACCTCCTCTTCCACTCTGCCTCTGAAAGAGAGGGGTTTACTGAGTGGAAGGCAGCAGATGACCTTAGGAGGTGGGGTGAGGCTGTAGGTAGTTGACCGGGGTCAGCAAGAAAGTCTGGGCAATTGAGGCAGACAGCACTGCAAGGATACGAGAAAGGGAATGGAGGCTCAGGAATCCCTGAAGGTCAAAGGAAGAAAGCGAAACACCACTCAATGTGAAGATGAAAGGGGAAACTGAAACATCAATCACATGCAGGAGTAAAAGTGGAAACCCAAGGCTCTAGACTGATTTTATTACAAAGAAGGGGAATGATGGCAGGAAGGAAGAGGGGGAAAAACAAGCAGAGCCTAGAGGTTGAATGCACAGTGTTAGAAAGCAAGGACAGAGGTCATCTGAGGGAACAAGTAATATCCAAAGGCTCTCGGAGGAAATGGAGAGATAAAGAAAACAAGAGAAATCAAGATAATTTAAAATTTGTTATCTTTTTAAAAGCACAAATCTACTACAACTTCTATGCTTAAAAATCCTTCAATGATTCTTTTTTTTTGGTACTTGGGTCCTTCCGCTTGCAAGGCAGGCAGCAGAACCACAGAGCTATATCCCCAGCTATCCTTCAATGATTCTTAATGACCCACTACAATTATTTACACACACGCACACACACAATTCTGAGATAGGGTCCCACTATGTAGTTTGGGCTGGCCTCGAATTCTATGCAGCCCAGGTTGGCCTGGAACTCATAGCAATCCTCTTGCCTCAGTCTCTAGAGTGCTTGGATTACAGGCATGTGCCACCATGCCTGGCAACCTCTTTGAACTGGGATACATTTTTCAGTCAATGGTATTTTAGCATTATGCCACATATTAATAGGGTTTTTTGGGGGGGCGGTTTTTTGCAGTAGTGGGAATAGAACCCGCAGTCACTCCACTGAGCTATATCCATAGCCCTTTTTAGTTATTTTTGGTTTTTTGATACAGGGCCTTGCTACGTAGTTCAGGCTGGCCTTGAACTCAGTGACCATCCTGTCACAGCCTTCCAAGTGCTGGGATTACAGGCATGTCCCACAATACCTGGTCTTTTTTTTTTTAAGACAAGAGTCTTGCACTAAGTTGCCTAGGCTGGCCTAGAATTTGTGGTCCTCCTCCCTCAGCCTACAGAGTTGGCAGGATTATAGGCATGTGCCTGGCTTAGCATACTGGGATACATTCCGAAGAACCAGTGGATAGCCACAATGGCAGATAGTACAAAATCCTATATATGCTGCTTTTCCTATGCATACATATAAATGATAAATTTTAACATAAATTTGGCATGGCAAGAGATTAAAAATAACCAATAATAAGATTGAACACAAGGTCCCAAGTTCGATCCCCCGTACCAAAAAAAAGAAAAAAAAAATTGAACAAGTGTCTTAGATTAGATGAAACACAACAGTAAATCCTGCTGGGGATTTAGCTCAGTGGTTCCGCCGCCTGCCTCGCAAGTGCAAGGACCTGAGTTCGATCCCCAGTACCAAAAAAACCCACAGTAAATCCTTAGTTGACCTACAAGGCTCTTCAGTGTGACTACCTTTCCAGTCTTATTTCCTACCCCTATGAAACAAAATGTATATCCATTCACAAAAATCACTTATCTCTTTCCCCAGAATATCACCATGCTTTCAGGCCTTTGTGCCTTTGCACACAGTGCTTCTTTCTGTCCCTCTAACTCCTATTTATCCCTCAAAGTCCCATTATCTTTCTGAGAAACTTTATTTTACTCCCTCTGCTCCTCTGGCAGTTAATGTCACTCAGTGGCTGGCACTGCACTTCTGTAACATGGCTGCCACTGCTCATATCTATCCTTTTTTGTTTTTGGTACCGGGGATCGAATTCAGTACCTTGCACTTGCAAGGCAAGAGGTGGAACCGCTAAGCTAAATCCCTGGCCCCATATCTATCCTTTTGATTATCTTCCCCACCAGACTCCAGCTCATTCATCCTTTGATGCTCTAGCATTTAGGAAACATAATATACAATAAATCTATGATCAAGAACTACTGAGAACATCAAGTCAAGGGATGCTAACTCTTCCAAAAGTACATCTTACCTTCTCTGTAGGATATGCCCCAGCTTGAACTTTTTTTGTCAGTGCCTGTACTTGTGCAGTTACAGCCATCACCTGAAATTAGCCCAAAAATAAAGGCTGACTAGACTACAAATCATGTCTGTGAATTGAAATGAGTAAAAACTAAACAATGCTACCAAAAAGTTATCTGACACGCAAAATAACAGTACTATCTTCTCAGTTCTGAGATGGTTTCTGATAGTTCTTCAAAAGGTAGAAAAAAATTTTTTAGTTTCTTCTGATAGCTAAAGAGAACATGTTTACCAAACCATAGCGAAAGGGTGAGGGCTGGAACAGTGGTGGTGGGAGAACTATAACTTTATCTGTACTGATTGAACTTACAAACCTCAGAACTACATAAATGTATATTAGGCACCCAAAGTGCCAATCATATCACTTTACCAGCATTCGTTTCCCTAGTTGTAAGACTAAAGGAAATTGATTATGATTCTTTCCTTTTGCAGTTTTCTGTATCTCTTTGGATGCAAAAATCAATTACTTTGAATTCTAGTCTGAAAAGATTTTCATTAAATCATGTTACCCTAAAGGTACGGTAGCATTCAAATCTCTGCCTCAAATCACCAAAGTTTGGGTATGACACACAGAAAGTTAAAGCCAATCCGTGACTAATCTACTCACCTGTTCCTGGAGATTTTTCAAAAGTGTCACGGCATTTGTTACCTCTGACTCCAGTACCTCCTACAACAAGGAGATGAAAAATCATTCTTTTTTTTTTTTTTTGGTACCGGGGATCGAACTCGGGTCCTTGCGCTTGCGCAGCAGGCGGCGAAACCACTGAGCTAAAATCCTCGGCCCCGAAAAGTCATTCTTTACACAGGATGATGAGCCAAAACATCTAGAGTAAGAAACTCCCCCATCTCTTCCGAACACCCCAGACACTTCGGGCCTTCTCTTTTTGGTGCAGTGGGAGCTCGCCTCAGCCAGTCCCTCAGGTTAACTGGAAAGCCGCTGTAATTCCAGCCCTAAGTTTCCCTACTGTTGCTCTTGCCCCGCTGTGCCAGGGAGGCCATCTCCCTGAAGCAGCTTTTATCACCTTCACTCCCTGGTGCCAACAGTCTGTCTCGAGCCGCTGAAACAAAAGAAAGCAGCAACCATAACTGCGAAAGGAAGAAAGCACAAGGCACTTACCGGCGCAGCCATCTTGACGGGTCCCGCCCCTTCCGGTGCCATACTTCCGGAGTGCTAAAGCCGACTTCATAAACTTGATAGACAAGCGCCGCTTGCAAATTTAAACCAATAGAAATAGGGACTCTGTCACTTCCGCCCTAAACAGGATGGGAAGAAGCAGGGGCTTGATCTGGCCAATGGAATGAAAGGAACCGGCTAAATTCGTCAGACTCGGGAGTAGCTCTAATGACGTGAAGGTGATCTTGGAAAGAAGCATGTTATTGGTAGATTGTGGAAAATGATTCAAGGCAAGCCAACAAAAGCTGCGTAAATGATTTGACTGAAAGTTAGATAAGCCCAATAGGAAAAAAGAGTTAGCTGAGCGAAGTGAGAGTATTGGCTGCTGGATGCCGCAGTACCAGTGTCTTTTTCACCTCGCCTCCCTTGTAATGCCCAAACAGGCCGCTATGTGGCATGCCTCGACTTTGCTGGGAAGCAGCCACGTTGCGGAGCCGCCATTGCCCGGGACACCTCCAACTGGCCTTTGGATCGATAAATAACAGTGCGTGTGCAACCATGGGAAGGTTACTTGGTCTCTGAGCCTTTCTCATCAGTAAATAAGAGTTGGGCCAGAGAAGCCCAGAGCTAGAGTTTAGAAGCCGATTGTGAGGATAGTCTCCCGCCCCTTTGCTGTGTACCAGGTGCCGACTCCCTGACTCCCCTCACCCTTGCCAGTCTGGGGACGTGAAAGGGAATTCATTTTTACAGTTGAGGAAGTAGTTCAGAGCTACATGACTTACCCCCTGGTCCCACAGGGCCGCGGCAGGACTTGATTCAAACCCAGACTGTGCTACGCCCCCGTCATCTTTTCTCAATACTGTATTTTCAAATATGTCAGCCCGCTTGCTTCCCGCAGGCTGGTGAAGTCGATTGGGTGGATATTAATTGTTCCCATCATGTGTAGTAGAAAATAAAACAGTAAAAGGGCAGACGATGATCTTGGATTTTCCCAGTACTGGAATCATATCTGACTTGGAGATATTTTCTGCAGTTGAAAGAATAACCTTCTAACCTTGGTAGCGCGGGTGGGGAAATCTGGCTTCTAACTTGTCTGGACTCCAGAAGACAGTGGCAGGGTGCTAGCCCAGGCCTGAAGCTCTAGGCGCTGGAATAATCTGATTAATCAGTTAACCATTAGCTTTTGTTATGTTCATCAGGACTTGTTTTCTGTAGTGTCTATTTCTCTCTCTCTCTTTTTTTTTTTTTTTTTTTTTTTTGGTGCTGGGGATCGAACTCCGGTCCTTGAGCTTGCTAGCCAGGCGGTGGAACCACTGCGCTAAATCCCCGGCCCCTGTAGTGTCTATTTCAACATAATTGCTCAAGCTCATCTAGTTAGTCACAAATAAGCTTTTCCTGCTTAGAACTTAAAATTTAGCAAGTTTATATGCATTATGATATCAGTGAGAACACATTACATTGCCTTGTTTTATTTTTATTATAAAAATACATATCAACTATTCCTTGTGTCACAAGAAAATCTCCGAGTTAATAAAAGGCTAAATCTTTGTAAAGCTCTTCCTCTCAACCAACAAGCTCAAGGAACACAAGATGATTAATTAAATTTGTCTTCTATTTCCTTTAACCATTCCATAAACTGGCCAGCATTTGTAACATTTACAAGTATATCCCGAGCAAAAAAAAAATTGGAGGGGAGTACTGGGTATTGAACCCAGGGCCTTCACACTGAGCCACATCCCCAGTTTTTTGTTTGTTTGTTTTGTTTCGTTTTTGTTTTTGAAAACAAATTGTGTTTAGAGATGGGGAATCTCACTGTGTTGTCCTGGCTTCCCTCCAATTTCTGGATTCAAGCTATCTTACCTCAGATTCTTGAGTGCTGAAACTATAGGCACACACATCAGCCTGAACAAAAACACACACTGTACAACTAATCATTGAAGATACAATTTAATGATTTTAGTGTAGTCATAGAGTTGTCAGATATTACCATAATCAGTTTGCAGTACTGGGGACTGAACCCAGAGCCTTTGGTCTGAATTATATCCCCAGCCCTTTTTTAAAATTTTTATTTTGAAGCAAGGTCTTGCCAAGTTATTTAGGCTGAGTTTAAACTTACTATCTTCCTGCCTCAGCCTCCCAGAGTACTGGGATTGAAGATATGTACCACTGTACCCAGTTTATTATAATCAGTTTTAGAATATTTTTCCACTCTAGAAAAACAGAACCCATTAGTGGTCACTCCTTTTTTTCCAACCTCCCCAACCCCACAGTGGACAACCACTAATCTATTTTGTGTTTCTGTAGACTTGCTTATTCTGACATTTCTTTGATATGGAATTATGCAGTAGTAAGTCTTTTGTGACTTGCAGCTTTCATTTAACATGTTTTCAAGGTTCATTCGTCTTGTAGCATATATCACTACATGATTCTTTTTTATTGCTGAATTATACTTCATTGCATGGATATACCACATTTGATTATCCATTCATCATTTGATGGACATTTGAGTTGTTTTCGCTTTTTGGCTATTATGAATAGTTCTGCTATGAACATTTGTATACAAATTTTGGTGGGTATACATGTTTTCATTTCTTTGAGTTGTATATCTAGGAATGGAGTTGCTAGCTTATATGGTAACTCCATATTTTTTTAAAGCAGGTTGAACAGTGTTTTTATGAGATGGTGTATGTTTTTGTGTACACAGCACACAATGTTTAACACATTTTATACATAAGCATACAACAGTCTTCAGCAAAAACTTTAGACTTCTCTAAATGAATAACAAAATAAAATAATAAAATAAATAAGGAGAGGGGCACAGATCCATAGCCCACCTAGAATTCTAACAGAATGGGAAGACGTTAAGGGCCAATTTTCTTAGCGCTACACTGACCACAAGCAGGTCACCAAAGCTGATTGTTGACAGAGGCAACAATGGCTGCTTGTATCCCAGACACCTTAGCAACATGGGCCCACAACAGTATGTTTGAGAACACACACACACACACACACACACACACACACACACACAGAGGAAATCTATGCAAGTCAGAAATTCATGGAATTATAAGCTAATTACAAAAAATGGAAGAGGACTGTCCTCATACAAGGGGCTCACAATTTGGCCCTGTAAAACGGTAAGTAGTGTTACAGTAACATTGTAAACTAACAACTCAAATACGAAAAACAGATCATGTCAAACACAACAAATAATTACTGAACTTTTACATAAAGTTATTAGAAAACCCAGGAACTGATTTTATGTCACAAAATGGTCCATAAAACCCAAAAATGTCTTTTGACTGAACAGTAAAATAGTATCTGGAGGAAGCAAAAAACTGATAAAGTACAGGCCATTGGGAGTGGTGAAGTTTTAATTTCTCCAATTTTCTTCCAAATCAACTTATCATTAGTGTTCTTGTGGCATAGGAAGAGGTGGTAGCTTTCCACAGGAGCACACCTGGGGTCGATCTTGGTGATGTTCCAGGTTAAGGCGATGGCCGTGGGTCTTAGCGCCCACTTCACTTTCAGCTCAGGCTTCTGGGGAGGGAGCATGTCTCCAATTTGGTCCATCAGTTCAGGCGGTGGTGGCAATGGTTCTGGGGGAGGTGGCAGGTGCTCAAAGGAATCCAAATCCTCGGTTGCATTTTCTGCCACCGGAGTTATTTCTTTTGAGTTTAAAACAGCCTTCGAAGGTGACTGCAGGGTGAATACTGGACTTTCTGTGTTGTAGTTGGATAGGCTTTCTTTTGTCAAATCAATAACAAAATCACTTTTCTTCTTCTCTAGAGCCTTAACTTCAATTACATCATTAGGTGACTTGCTGGAATTTGTTGATTTAATAGGTCTAATATCTGTTGGATTTGATGTAATGGAGTTGTCAAATTAGAACTTTGCACAGAAATCAACATAACATCATGGTAACTCCATATTAAACCATTTGAGAAGCTTTCAGACTTTTCTGAATTGATTGCACCGTTTTACATTCCCACAAGCAATAAATGGATTCTGGGCCAGGGATTTAGCTCTCAGTGGTTTTGCCATCTGCTGCGCAAGTGCAAGGACCTGAGTTCAATCCCCGGTACCAAAAATAAATAAATAAATATATATATATAAATGGATTCTGATTTTTCCACACCCCTGCCAACACTTGTTATAATCTATCTTCCAATTATAGTCACAATACTTCATAGTGAATATGAAGTAGCTTTTTATTTTGGTTTTGATTTGCATTTGTTGGTGGCTAATGATGTCAAACATCTTCTATTAAATGATCTCTTTAAATGATCTCTATTGAAATCATTTAAATTTTTAAATTTTATTTTCTTGTACAACAAATAGCTTTTTTCTCTTCATTTCACTTTTCTTCTGTAAATTGCTATTGCCATTCATAGTAAAATTTACAACTTTTTTTTTTTTTTGAAACAGGGTCTTGCTGTGTAGTTCAGAATAACCTTGAGCTATGTAGTGCAGGCCGGCGTCAAACTCTCTCTCCTTTTTTTTTTTTTGGTACCGGGGATGGAACTCAGGACCTTGTGCTTGCAAGGCAGGTGTGGTGCCACTGAGCTAAATTCCTGGCCCCAGCCTCAAACTCTTGATGATCCTCCTGCCTCAGTCTCCCCAGTAATGGGATTATAATCATGTGCTACCATGCCCAGCTACAGCATACTTTTTTCTCTACTATTTCTGTGGTAGTACTAACTTCTGAATCTCCATTGGATTCTATATTCCAGGACTTTTGAGAAGTTGCATTTTCATTTTCATTTAATCCAAAATATTAAAAAATTCATCTTGAGTCTTATTCTTTAACACACATGTTATTTAGAAGTTGTGTTGCTTAATTTCCAAATATTTTGAAAATTTCCAGTTATCTTTCTGTTATTGATTTGTACTTCGATTCTGCTATGGTCTAAGAATGTACTTTGTATGATGCATATTCTTGTGAATGTGTTCAGGTGTATTTTATAGCCAATAATGTGGTCTATTTTGATGAATAAGATTTGATGAATAAGTTCATGTGAGCTTAAGTTAAATGTGTGTTCTGCTGTCATTAGGTGAAGTATTTTATACATGTCAATTAGATCCATTTGACTGATGGATATTCAGTTCAACTGTGCCCTTACCGACTGTCTGACTGCTAGGAGTGTTGAAGTCTTCAACTATAATAGTGGATTTGTCTATTTCTTCTTGCTGTTCTATCACTTTGCCTCGTGTATTTTGATCATTTCTTGTTAGGTACATACTCAGAAATGATTCTTATGTCTACTTGGAAAATTGGTCCTTTTATCATTATGTAATACCCTTCTTTATCCCTGATAATTTTCCTTTCTCTGAGATCTTCTTTGTCTAAAATTAATATTGTTGCTGGGCTTGGTGGTGCATATCTGTAATCCTAGCACTCAGGAGACTAAGGTAGGAGGACCACTGAGAGGTCAAGGCCAGCTTGGTCTGCATAGTGAGTTCAAGAACAGCCAGAACTACATAGCAAGACCCTGCCTCAGAACAAATGTAAAATCATTATTGTTACTTCCTTTTTTTATTTGGTATCAGCGTGGTCTTTCTCCATACTTTTACTTTTACTATATCTTGCCTTTACACTGAAAATTGATTTCATGTAGGTAACATATATAAAGATGTATGTCCCTCTGCTTCCTTTGTGTGTCCTAACTGAAAATCACAGTGCCTCAACCCCCCTTTTTATTATCTCTTTTTATAAATATTAGTAGAATATCTGGTTATAAAAGTTATAAGATTGTAGAAACATGGAATGCCACTTAACAGACTACAAGATTGTACACATACATGTCTACCCACAACAGCCATAACAAAAAGTATATCACACACACATACACACACACACACCTTGGAGAGAACTGGACATATGAGAAGAGTTAATATGATTGTGTAGGAGATCTTGGATGTCATTTGTACTTAGAAAGTTTCAACAAAGTTGTGTTTGGTTTATGTGTTTCAGGAGTAGCTGTATCAGGTTGGAAAGAGCTTTCATAAAGAGCCACTAAGCTGGGCAGGAAAGGGCGGGCAGGAAAAGCCCCACAGAGTCAGGGAGTGGGGAAGCCCTACCTGAGATGAGTGTGCTGTGCAGACCCATCAGATCTAGAGGTGGGAGACTGACAGGATGGAGTGGAACAATTAGACAGTTTATGGAGTGGCTTCAAATGACAGCCAGAGGGGTCCAGGCTTTGCCTTGGAGACAACTGAGAGTCTAGGAAGTTTTATGAATGGCAGATATGTAAGAAAAGACACTATAAAATAGAGTCTATCAGCTATTTGATGAAATGGGCACTTATGATACTAGTTGGGTGATACTACAATTGTCCAGGCATGAGAAAGGACCTTGTCTAGTGTTGACAATGAAAATGAAGGGAGGAGGTGGAATCTACAGTACAGTAGAAATAGTGATGAATATCTTTCTCCTTGGGACACTTTCCCCTCTCTCTTCTCTAATACTTAACTTTTTGGGGGAGATGGGGGAAATGAAACAGGATCTTGCTGTGTAGCCCAGGCTGGCCTTGAACTTCCAGAGATCCTCCTGCCTCAGCCTCCCAAGTGCTTACAGGGGTTACAGGTGTGCACCACCACACCCAGCAATACCCAACTTCTTTAGACAACTTTCTTCATTTCTTCTCTGTGGTCACAAATTGAAAATCCCTCATCCAAATAAATGAAAAAAACTAAATGTCACTTTTCCAAAAAATGATTGGCTTTAACACTTATTCTACAGAATCAGTTAGTGTC
Source organism: Heterocephalus glaber (assembly GCF_053883595.1). Lineage (NCBI taxonomy): Eukaryota > Metazoa > Chordata > Mammalia > Rodentia > Bathyergidae > Heterocephalus > Heterocephalus glaber. Next base: position 4,678,762 of record NW_028258403.1, on the reverse strand, counting down.
ACTTCCCCTCTTAAAACACATTAACAGCACTGGGGATGTAGCTCAGTGTTACAGTACTTGCCTAATATTCGCAAGGTCCTGGGTTTAAACCCCAGCACTGCAAAAATCCAAAACCAAAGCAAAACAAAAAACACATTAATAGCAACTCGGCGCCTATAAGTCAAGGCCCAGACTCCCTGAACATGCTTCACAGGGTCATTCGTGACCTTCCCCGGCCAGCCTTCCAAGTTCTTGGTTCCCCCTCCCTTCACTCCCATTGTAGCCATATTGAATCAGTCAGGCTTTCCACGTGCTGATCTCTCCACCCAGCTCCTTCTTTTCTTGATGAACTCCATCCTGTCCTCCAAGTCTCACCTTAAGTGTGGTTCTCCCTGGAAGACTTCCTGATCTGTAGTCAGATTAAGTGGCCATGCTTCCTGTTCGTAGGGCATGAGGATCTTCTTCCATCATAGCACTTGGTACTTCTGCCATCATAGTGCAGTGTGCATGCGTGCATGCTGGGATTGAGCCCAAGACTTCAAGTATGCTGGTGAAGTGCTCTCTAACATTGAACTATATCCCCAGCCCCAAAGCAAAACTTAACTTGAGCTACTTCTTGAAAAACAGAACATAAGCTCAACAACCAGAAACTGCCAACAAACTTACATGATTAGAGACCTTCCAACGGGATAGACCAAAGAAGACAACTTTGTAACTGTATCCAGTCAACTATTTGCTTTGATTTACTTTCATGTTCACCTCATAAAAGCCTCTCCCTTACATTCCCTCACTGGATTCCCAAACCATTTCTGGTTTGGATTTGTCTGATTAACATATTAGTTTGTTCAAATAAACTCTTTAAATTTTCATTGTGCCTCTGTTAACCTTTTTAACAACAGTAACCTGTGAGCTCCTGAAGTCAGAATTGCACCTGCCACAAAGTTGGTGTTTGATCGATAGTGGTGGAATATCGAGATGAATTCTTGGGTGTGGTGAGGGATAGTCCCACTCATGGGACTACTGTCATGCTTATTAACTCTGGCTGAAGAGTCAGCCTGGAAGAAGCAGCGAGTAAGACCCCAAGATAGGGCAGGTCCTAGAGACAATTCTCAGTGGGGAGATTGGGAAGAAGTCCAGACCAGCCTGGCAGCACATAAAAGGAGTTAGTCCATTAAAGCAGTCAGAATCAGGACAATGGTCTAACAAGGGGGCAGTGGAGCAAGTCCGGAAGACCCAGCAGGCAAGTGGCAGTAACATATGTTCATAGATGCCCCTCATTCAGCATTCACTTTTTGTTGGGAGCTGTGCCTATAACTGCATATACATAATCCTCAAGGTAAGTACATGAAGTAGGTATTAACCACCCACATTTTACAGACAAGACTGAGGTTTAGAGCTGGGATACAAAGTGAGATCTTCCTGGTCCCAAAGCTGAGCTCTTTTGTTTATATTAGTGCTTCTCAAACTTTAATGTGCACTAAATCACCTGGAGGTCATGTTACAATGCTAATGTTTCAATAGACCTAGGTTGGGGCCTAGATTTCCACAGATCTAACAAATTCCCACTGATGTCAGTACTGCCAGTCCACAGATTGTGCTTTGAATCAAAACACTGTTAATTTTTTTTTTTCAAAACTGAAGTAACTCACCTAGGCCACGTAGCCAGGATAGTCAAATCCAGATCTGTTTGACTCTAAAACCTACACTCTTGCTGGACATGGTAGTGTGAGAGCCTGTAATCTTGACTACTCAGGAGGTTGAGGCAGGAGAATCTTGAATTTGAGGTCAGCCTGGGCAACTTAGAGCCTATCTCAAAGTATAAAAAAAAATTTTTTTTTTCAATATTGAGGATTCAACCCAGGGCCTTCACACTGAACTACACCCTCAGCCCTTTTCATTTTGAGAAAATGTCTCTCTAAGTCATTAAATTGCCCAGGCTGGGCTTAAATTTGCAATCCTTCTGCCTCAACCTCCCAGCGTTCTGGGATTACAGGCATGGGCCACCACTCTTTTTTTTTTTTTTGGTGCCAGGGATCGAACTCCGGACCTTTCCCTTGCAAGGCAGGCGCCGGAACCACTGAGCTAAATCCCCGGCCCCCTAGGCCGCCACTCTTGTAAAAAAAAAAAGTAAGGGCTCAGCCCTCCCTGAGTTCAAGCTCCAGTACCAAAATAACTAAAGTTGTAAATAGAACCTATATTCTTAGTCAATAAGGCAAACACTTCAGGATCTCCCTCTACTATCAGGAAGCAGGCCCTCCAGCTCCCAGACTGGGGCTTAAGAGAAAAATTCTACTCCCTGAGAAATAGATAGGAACCAGAAAACCCAAGAGGGTTACTAAGACAGGGCCTTGGGCAGAGGGACTAAAACTAGGGCTCAGTTACCAGACTGTGGCACAGGGTGGGGCCCAAGTCTTAGGAACAAGACAGAAGCTAAATTTCTAGAACCAGGGCACAGCGACACAGGGCTCAGTGATTTGAAGCTGAGGCTCCAGGTGGGGACCAGAGCCTGTTAGATTCTCCTCCTAGGACAGTGATGGTGAAACTTTTAGAGACAGAATGCCAAACTGCAACCTAAAACCCATTTGTTTATCGCAAAGTGCCAACACCGAAATTAAATCTGAATACTGAGATATTAGTTTAGAAAAAACAACTCTATGTTAATATCTTTTGTTTTAAAAGAAAAAAGCACAACAACACACATGCCATATGCTCACCACCACTGTCCTCAGGCCTGAAACAGGGTCAGTTGCTGGGGCAGGACCAACTCTGCAGCTGTGATGAGAGTGGGAGAGGAGAAGGTCAGAGGGGCCGGGAGTCAGGCCACTGCATATTCTCCTCCCCAGGATCCTTGGCACTGCCCAGAGAGGTGAGGCCTTCCTAAGGCTCAGCAGTATCTTTTGGTGTGTGGACCCCACTTTCCCATCCTTCCCTCTTTTTTTGGTATGGGGGATCGAACTCGGGACCTTGCGCCTGCAAGGCTGGCACCAGAATCACTGAGCTAAATCCCTGGCCCCTCCTTCTCTTGATTTTCTGTCTTGCTCCTCTGCTTGCACGCTCCCCGTCTGTGTGACCAGATTGGTTCTGTATCTCAGGCCCTAATCCTATTGAGGGAGCTCTGTCCAGATCCATAATAACTGCCTTATGTTTTTATCTCCTTTTTTCCACTCCTGCCCATTCCCTTTGATTGGTCAGGGCCTAGGGTGGGTCTCCAAGAAGTTCAGAGAGCTGAGGAGCCAGTGTTGGCCCAGCATGGGGTGTGCAGCCAGGAGAAGCCGGGAGCAGGTGGGGAGCAGGGTGTTTCTGATGCTTCTGATCTGCTGCCCTGGCACAGGGGCCCCACCTGCCAGAGCACGGCTGCTTCAGTCAGCGACTATGTTAGGATCTTGGTCAGAACTTCTCATTGACTCCTGTCCACCTCAGAACTTCCGCAACAAAGGACATACATTAGAGTTCAACAGAAATGACTGGGTAAATTTCCGAACATGAAATGTGAAAGAAATTATCAGGTGTCATTATATCAATGTTACGGCTGTAGAAGAAAGTCTTTTTCCCAGGCAGAAACAGGTAACAACCTCACTGCCATATAGGATAATCTCCTACAACAGGAGAGCCACCATGGGCCCATTGTCACTTCTGCTGCCAGACAGAGTCTCTGTGTCCAAGCGACCCCTCTCCCAAGAGGGAAGGCAAAGAAAGACTGTTGGCAGAAAGGAGCAGTGTCAGCATCCTCTTACTTATCCTTTCCTGGCCTCTTTGATTCATTTGTATATTCATTTTTTATTGATTTGTATATTCATTTTTATTCTTTTTATTCTTATTTTCTGGAGCCTCTCATGACCATCTTGAAGTGGACCCCTAGGATTATTCATGACATGAGACGTCTCCAAAAGATTCAAACATTTCATTTTTATATAACCCAGTTAAAAAAAATAACTTACATCACGTGTGGTGGCATGTCGGTTAGCTACTCAGGAGACTGAGGCAGAGGTATTGCTTGAGCCCAGGAGTTCAAAGCATTCCTGGGAAACATAGCGGGACCCTGTCTCATAAAAGAAAAATGTCAACATCTATGTTATACATACACACAAGAGATTTCTGATGTTTATCTTTGGGATGAGATTGCAGAGTGGAAGGGGCTTCATTTCTTTTGTCTTGTAGAAGATTAATAATTTGAATTTTTTTTTTTTAGACAGGGTCTCACTATGTAGTTCAGGCTGGCTTTGAGCTCACTGTGTACCCCAGGCTGGCCTTGAACTCAAGGCAATCCTCCTGCCTCAGCCTCCCAAGTGCTGGGTCAGTTATTTGAATTTTTAGAGTAATGAACATTACTTTTATGATTTGAGAAAAAGGAGAGAAGGAAAGGAGGAAAGGAGGGAAGAGGGAGATTTGAGGAAGAGATTTGAGAGGGAGAAAAGGAGAGGCAGAAAGACAAAGAGAAAGCAGCAAGCTACGTTCACCCTCCTCCTCCTCCTCCTCCTCCTCCTCCTCCTCCTCCTCCTCCTCGTCCCTGAATAAGACCCAGGGAAACTCATCTGTGCCCTATCCTTCACGAACAATTGGAGCCCTCTTAGAACAGCAGCACCTCACCCACTTTGGTACTTTATTCATCACGCACTGATTTTATTGAGATTCATCAGAGTCAAAAGAGCACAAGATCAAAATATGCACAATAACTTCTGGCCATTTAAAAAATCAAAATAATGAACAATATGTAGGGAGATTGAAGGCAAGAGGGAGACCAAAGGGAAAACATAAAGGAACAAAATGTGCAAGAAAGTAGACAGCAGTTCCAAGCAAACAGCGGGAAATCCCAGTCCTCCTTAGAAAACCCAAGGATCTGCTACTTCTTGTTAAAGTATATGGCCACCCTGTCCCCTAGAGACAGGGCCAGAAAAGCAGACATAGAAGCCACTGTCTCCAAGTGTCCCTCATTCCCTTCAGAATGACATGCCATTGGCCAGCAGCTGTGGACGTGGGTCCTCAGTGTTCAGTTCTTTCAGGATCCACCTCCAAGCTAACATGCCCCAGGAGCCTTCCCTATGCCCTCCTCTTCTGCATCCCTGTTTGTGAGCTCAGTTTTCCAGTTATCTTGCACATGGCAACTGTTGTCACTCTGGACTGGGTTACCATGATGGTTGTGTGATCATTTTATTGATCTGAAAACTTGGCACACAGGCTGGAAGTGTCCCTCTTCACCCCTCGGCTCTAGGTGCTGCATATCAACAGGGGTGTCCACTGACCTTCCATCTGCTTCCTGCCACCCCTCCACGCTCTTCTCCAGTGACATTGCTCAGAAGCCAGAAAGACAATGCTTAGCAGATGACCATGCAGGCATGCATGTCTAATTCTAGCCAAGGGCACGAAGGAAAGGACAGGGCCCAGGGACCTGTGGCCTCTCCACATCTAATAATAGGAGGAGAGATTAGGGAGGGATTTGAACTGCATTGTTATCTCACAGGAATGGCCTTCAAGAGTCTTTTTTCCAAGTCTACAGAGAGCTACACCATGCCCTCTGCCCAAGTGGCTATAGGAATATCGCTATCTTCTGCCACTTCTCTCTTTTCTCCTTCATCTGCTCTCCTGTCAACTCCCATCTCTTCCTTCACTATCACCCTGTCCCCCGAATTCTTTGTCCCCTTTCTTTCCGTGTTCTGGTCTCCTGCATTTATTTCCCTACTCCTCTGCCATGATCTGCTTCCTCCCACCACTTCCACCAGCACTTCCATGTGTGACATCCGCACTTATTCTGCCCCTGGCCTTTTTTGGACCTTCATCCCACCTCCTTTCTTCCCAGGAGCCTTACTGCCTTTAGCGGAAGGCTCTAGATTTTTTTCCCCAGGCCCATGGCCTTTGTCCCCAGTTTTGCGCCCACTCTTCCTCTGCCCCCATCATTCTGCCTTCTCCCGTAGCTGAGCTGGGCAAGCACAGGTAGGTACTGGAGGCCGAGGTGAGAAAGAGTGGGCTGATGGTCTCTACTCCCCCAACAATTAGTAATCTGCACCTCCGACAGCAGGCACAGGGTCACCTCTGAGAACAAGTGGCGGGATGTGTAGGCTGTAGGAGATACCTTCTGGAGCCCAGCCACAGCTATTCTTAGGAACTGAGCACCACAAAAGGGCCTTTGCTTTGTTTTACTCCACCCCCATGGAGCTGCTCCTGGCAGCCAAGAACATAATCTCAGAGACGAGGGGCCCAGCACGGAGAGGCCAGGCTGGAGCCTGTGCCCCCTGCTCTGCCTCTCCCAGTCATCAGCCTCTGCCCTTGGGCAAGGTCATCTCCCCCACAACACACAGACACACAGCGCTGCCACTCTTCCTGCCATCTTGGCCTATCCCTGCCACTGACTTTGGTCCCATGGTGGGAGCTAGCTCTGCCAGCCCTTCCCATGCTACTCTGCAGACCCCCTCGTTTGTCCCTCTCTTGGGGGCCCCTATGGACCCCTTTCCTGACCCTTCCCTACCCCCAACGAACCAACCACTCCACTCCCCGAATCCCTTCCCTCTCTTCTGCTCAGAATGGCTCAGCTCTTTTAACCTAGTAAATTCGAAGCCTTTGATGAAGACCCTTCTTTTCTTGCTGCAGATGGGGATAACCTCACCGTGATCCCTTCAAGGAGCCCAGCCAGCTTTGAGGCCCATGCAGCCATCTGTCCCTAGGCTGCCTGCCGCCCCCAAAATGCTGCCTGTGGGGAGAGCAGCAGCCAGCTGCCAAGGCTCTGTCCTTTCAAAGCTGATTTTGAGGGTGGCTTACCACCCTCTGCTATGCCCAGAAGGACCTGCATCATGTATGTCTATTTGTCAACTTAATCAACTTGTAATTTCTCTGGAGAACTCTGGGCATGGGTAGCAACAACTGACTTTAAAGCTCTGCACTAAACCCGGGCTTACATACACAGTGGCAAGCAGAGAAGGATCTGTTTTCTACCAGACTCTTGGAATACCAGCAAGAACCCTGCCCCCCAAGACCAGGAAGGTGCCCTGGGCCTGGGTTATGGATTGGCCTTGAAGGGGCACTTGTACCTGCATACCAGGAACTTCATCTTTCTAGGTAAAAGACATAAAAATTTGAGGCATAAGCAAGCAGAAGACACTGAGATACCAGGTTCTCCCTAAGTTCCAGATTACGCACTGGGGCTACTCCCTGCCGCCAGCCCTACTTGAGTCCTCTACTCTGGACCTCAGGAAGCCAGTTGGTGAGAGTTGCAGGCTGAGAGCTGCGGCTGCCACAGGCTCTGCCCTGAGCCCTTGCATGCATATCTGAAGATGAGGAGGGAGCTGGCTGAGCCCACCTTAGGAGTGATAGGAACCCCAACCCTCCAGGTATTTCCAAACTATCCTCCGGACTTCTGAGAGATGGGAGTAAGAAAACAGAACCAGAAAATGTACCTGAGAATGGGAACAAAACAAAGCCCATTTTTATCACCCCTTCTTCCCATGTTCAGGACTGTCCTATCTTCAAAACAAAATAAACCCTGTTACTTGGCCGGCTTTCCTTTTGGTTGCTGTCCAGTCTCATTTACTTCACTGCCAAAATCCTCAAATGCACAGCACACACCTACTGCTTCCACTTCCTGTCCACTCTTCTTTTACTAATTCGAGGCAGTCTGACCTCGCCCTGTGACTCTATGGAGGCTGCTTGCTCCAAGATCACCCAAGTTCTCTCTTCTGTCTTCCTGACAGCCTTTCTTTGGAATCTGACACTTCTGACCACCTGCTTCTCTTGAAATACTTCTTATAGCTTCTAGGAAACTTCCCCTTTCTCATTCTCCTTGGCTCTTGAGTCAGTCGCCTTCTCCATTCCCTCTGGGCTTCTCTTCCTTCTGCCATCCTTGTATTGTGAGATCTCTCTGGCCTTTCCTCTTCTCCCCAATCTCAGGGCATCTGGCTCTCACTTATCAGCCCTGCCTGCCAGCCCTATCACTCCAGCTTCCTATGGGGATCCAAAACCTCTTCCATCTGTTGCCGCACTGTTACCCCCAAACCAAACACCGTCCTGCCCGCCTAAGGGCTTGCTCCCTTTTATCACTGTCCCCATCCTGGCCAACATCAGGCAATCACGACTCCCTCCCCACTTCCTGCCTTCCCCAGTTACCCTGCCTGACCACAAGGCATTTTGCTCCTTCCTTAGGAATGCCTCCTAGCCTTGTCCTTTCCTCTTTATAACTCTCAGCCTTGATTTCTACTATATCCTCATCTAGGATCTGCCTCCCCCAGCCTCTTTACTCTCAAAGCCCCTCACAGTACCCCACTAGGCCTCTTTGCTTCCCAGACAATGCAATAACTGTCAGAGTCTAGAGTCTTAGTCGTTCTTCATTGCTTCTGGGATATTGTCCATTTCACTGGTCTGGGAAATACGGCAGATCAATAGAAAGCACTTGGAGCAAAAAAGACCTGGGCTTGAAACCCCATGTCACATTTGCTGCTTGACTTTGGGCAAACATGTTAGCCTCTGTTATCAGAGGTCGATCAGTCCTCTGATCTGCCTGGAGAGGGGTGCAGTGAAGGGTAAAGAAAGGAAGACAAAGAGACACACTGTCAAACTATATGGGGGGCTGGGAGGTCAATGCCAGAGAGAAGAAAGACAAAGACACTCCGAGACAGCCACCATTTATTGGGTGCACACAATAATCGAAGGAAGTATTGGGTGACTCAGAGGGCAGTGGTAATCCTATGCTGATGAGGATCTTAGGTTGATGAGGAAGGTGAGATGGGCAGAGCATTCTTACAAGAGCAGGCGGGACAAGACCGCAGGCTAATAAGGAATTTGTCCTTCCCCTAGGTGAAACTTTTCTCATTTTTTTAATTACCACTTTTCTCAAGGAACCAGGATGTCTTCAGCTGATGTAATCTTGCCCTTTAGCGTCACAGCATCATGGGACCATTGAGGCCTCAGCTTAGAGGCACATGGAGTTACGTTTCCATATCTCATAGCTGGCTCAAACAGCAAGAACATTAGGCCTTAATTATGAAATGGTTTCCCCCAAAAAATTATATAGAATGGCTCTCGATACTCTGTGAACCCCATTACGCAGTGTCCCCCGCCACAGCTTAACATAGACAGAGAGAGCAGTATGTGGGGCTCCACAAGTCCATGGTGCCCCTTTTTCTGTTTTCCATTATGTCATGTCACTATACCTTTGCCATTCTCTTTCCAAAGGATTCTAGACCCCCACATCCGAAGGTCAGTGTGATTCCAATCTAAGGGTGGTGGGAATTGCTGAAGAACCCCTGGTCAGCCAAGGGTTAGCTCTGTTCATCTCCTGCCTTCTCTCTACAGCCTGACTTCCAGGCCCTCGCGCCAGCCCAGCTCCACCAGGCAGCTCCACCCAGGGGCCTTACGATCTTTGGGCCAGGACACAAAATCATTTAGCTGATGTTTGGTCTCTGCTCCCTTTCGTGTCCTGGCCAATATTACCATTTTCAGGACACGCACATTGGTCATGAGGGAAGCCCCAGGAGCAGTGGTCAGCTCTCCTGGCTGGGCTGAGTCTAGGACAGCCTGAGGACCTTGGCCTCTTGGTATGACGTTCCCATAGGCAGGTACCATCTGGGTGGAAGGGACCATAGGACTGCAGGGTTCTGGATCCACCCTGGCACTCACCATTTCTTGAACCAAGGAGATTTAGTGGGGCTAAGGGAGCTGTGAGAACAAAGAATTTATAGAAGAGAAACTGACCTCCAGTCTGCAGTTTGACTTCCTTGGATCTGTGTTCCTAAGGATGAGAACTTCCCATTCTGAGGACCAGCTAGGCATCTGGTGTGTGTTAGACCCTTTCCCTGTGCAACTTCCAATGGTTTTCATAATCCTAGCCAATAAATGTGATTAGCCCTGTGTTACAGATGACAAAATTGGCTCAGAGAGGCTGTGTGACTGACCTAGACCACACAGCCAGATGGGAAAGCTGAGTTTCAAAGTGGACCTTTGTAACAGTCTCCAAAGTTCTCCAGGCTGCCCCTCCTATGCTCTCTGAGGCTTCTAGCCCTGGGGTGCACACTGGCCACTCTCCACAAGGCTTCATTTTCAGTGAGTTGTGCCTCTCCAAACACTCCCTGAAGGAGAGGTCTACCTTCTCAAAGTGCCCCAAACTAAACTGGGCTGTCTTTCCAACTGTCCACTGTCTATCAGAAAGCAGAGACTGTGGAGTAGGGAGTTTGATTTGTGTGGGGGTAGAGGGGGTGCAGAGATACAAAAGATGTTGGAGCCAGCAGAAAGACAAAAGAATGACAAGAAGGAGTAGCTGCTTGTAAAGGGAAACCTGAGATAGGCATAAAGCTCAGTTCCCGAATCCTAGGCTTGAGTGGAGCCAGGGTAGGGTCCCCCCAAGGGATTCTGGGAGCAGACAGATGAGAGAAGAGCTGGGCCCCAGACATAAGTGGGCCCCACTCCTGTTGTACAGACAACTGGTGCCCAGTCATGTGTCCCCCCCCTTCCCCTCCAGGTCCCCTGCTTCTTCCTGTGCCTTTCTGCTCCTTTCCCATTGGGTTTTGGGGCTTCTTTTTTATTTCCTTTTTCCATGCTGTCTCTTCCAGATTTCCCCAGTGGTGCCCCACTCCCAATTCCTGGTAGTAATTTTAGCAACTTTTCCTCTGGACTCCCGCTAGCATGTTCACAACAGATGGTCCCTGGTTGGGCCTGACACTTGATCGGGTGGTGACAGAAGCCAGACAAAGCAGGCCCAGTGCCGGGGGAGGGGAGGACAGGGAGACAGATCACCTTCCTTCCACCCAGGCCTTATTTGGTCTACCTTGGTGAAACTGCCCTCCCTCCAGCCCCTTTTTATTTATAGCGTCTTGCTGCCGTCCTTTGTCCGGTCTGCTATCACTCTGCAGTGCACTCTGCACAGCTGCCATCCACCCCACCCCACGGGCCCCAGAACTCACCCCCCCCCCCGGCAACGCGTTTGTCTCTGCACGCTTAGGGTTGGATCCCACTGCCACAAACGGTTGAACCGAGCTGCGCAGAACAGGGATCCTTCTTTGGGCCATTTATCATCCCATTGACTAGCACAACACCAGGCAGAAAGTAGGCATTCAATAAATATTTGTTAAAAGAAAGGATGAACAAAGCTGTTCAGTCTTCGGACAGCAGCAACCAAAAGAAAGAATCATGATGGAGCCAAGGGAAGGGGATAGAGGGGCTAAGGACTGATGGGGGTCTTTTCCCTCCTCCTTTTTCTGTTTTGGTTTCTTGAAACAAAGTCTCACTATGTAGTTCAGGCTGGCCTTGAACTCATGGCGATCTTCCTGCCTCAGCCTCCTGAGTGCTGGGATTGCAAGTGTGCATCACCACACCTCGTCCTGATGGGGGTTTTTAAGGACATCAGATCCCCCAATCTGAAACATGAGGCAGAGACCCTGGATTAGAGAAGCGAGTTCTATTCTGCAGTGGGATGTGGAGAACAATAACATGGAAACATCAATAGGCCAGAGCTTGAAGGGAGGGAAACAAAGTGTGACTGCTGCACTAAACAGAGAGAAGCCTTTGCAGCTCCACACTGGGGAGGCTGGCTGAGGGTGAAGGCACTGTCAGAAATGGCTTACCTAAGTCCCAAGCATATTTTTTCATTTCAGTTTCCTGCATCTGTGGCCTGAGCCTTTGGAAATCAGGGAAGGGTGGCACCTTTATGCTTAGAAAGCTGGGAAGAGGGGAATGAGAGAGTTTTTGTGCTTTATCACCAATTTCCAAGTCCCTACTGGTGGGGCTGATTCCTCAGCACCTTGCAGGATGGGGCTGGGCCCCCCAGAGTGTATTATTCTGGACAAGTTAGTGCAGGACTCACTGAGGCCGCCTCAGCAACAGTACACCTCTCGCTGCAGAGCTGCAGCTGCATCAGACTCAGCCCCTGCGGCCTGTGGTCCAGCCCCTGCATGCCTGCCGCCCCTCCCCACCAACAGCTGCATAATGTCCTCAGAGGGTGCCCTTGGTTGCCAAGGAGCCCCTATGAAGACTCCCCTCCTGGATTTCTCTTCCTGTGCCTGTTCCACCTTCTAAATGTACCTGCTCTGCACCCCTCCCCCAGCTGTTTTTCTCCTCCACTAAGGGCTAATCAGCCAGCAGTATAATTGGAGTAATCCACAGCACTGAGCGCTGGGCTGGGGAGGGAGGGGAATTTCAAACCAAACCATGGGATGGTTGCCTGGACACAGAGCAGTGAAGCTTGCAGAGCCTGTGAGGGAAGAGTAAGGCACTGACTGTGTTCTGTTCTCAGAGGCCCAGCCTCAGCTCCTTTCTTCCTTTCCTGTGGCTGTTCCAGGGCCAGCAAGAAAAGGGATCATTTTCCCTGTTCTGTCCCTCAACCAACTCTCTGTAATACCAACTGGATATAGGTCTAGACAGAGGTCACCCCAGGAAAGCCCAAGGGCCCAGGCAACGGCAATGTAGATCAAGGATCTTGTGGCTCAGAGCAGCTGCATCACCCACAAGCCCAAGAAGGGGGCTCTGAGCTAGGGTCTCAGGTACCTGCAGGGTGAAGGTAGGAAACCAAGTCAGGAAAAGGACTCCACACTAGGACCATCAGCCCTGCCTCTACCCACAGTGGCTCCTCACCTCCTTGGAATTCCAGCCCTCTTTCCCAGGCCAGGCTGCACCCCTCATCTGCTCATCTGCTTCCCACCTTGAATCTTGCTTCCCCGATGAGCTGATTAGCTGAATGACCTTAGAGAAGAAGGCACTTCCTCTCTCCATAAAATGAAAAGCTCGGACAGATCACTTAAGACCTGTCTGGCTCTGAGGCTCAGTGACCACAACACATTGCCTATTGGTCCAAGGAAATCCGTGCCCAAGTCAGAGTCCCCATGCCTAATCTCCCTAGTCGTTGTTCTTACCACTTAGCTAGGAAACCTCCTTCCAGCTGCCCCAATCCAGCCCTTCCCGGGGACCATGCCCCCAACTCCTCTCTGCTGCTGACACTGAGTTCCTTCCAACTCACTGGATACTGGAACCTGGCCAGGGGAGCAGAGGACACGCTGTGAATATAGGCTCCTGCCAGTGCGGAGGGCGAAGGGGCAGCAGTGTCAGGGACCAGGAATGCCCTGCAGGACAGTTGGCTCCCTGCCTGCCTGAGCTTGTGGTGGTCGCAGTCAGTTTGCTCTCCAGCCAGCTGTGGAATGCGAGGCCTGGCCTGGGAGATATTTTTGCTGCACTTTGAGCCACCCCACCCCCTGGGACTCAGACCCTGCACACTCCATGCCATAACAATGACGACCACTTCCAATTGTTTCCTAGCTGGAGGGGGAGGGGAGCAGTGTTTGGGCAGGAGGGGGGCTGGGGGAATGCTTTTAGTGACAACAGCCCTTTCTAAATCCGGCTAGGGACTGGGTGCAGGTGGGGGTGGGAGCACCCCGCTGCCCCATATATACAGCCCCTGAGGCCAGGTCTGGCTCTCAGCTCTCTCCTGTTCTCTGTCTTTCCTCGCTGCTCTCAGGTAGGAATGGGAGCTAGAGCCCTTCCCTGGGATAAGGACTAGGGTTAGGAAGCAGTTCCTCTAGAACAGCAAGCTTTTTGTGGGGCTTCATGGAGAGTATCAGGTCTGGTCACTGAACGTTCATGTGTATGTCTAAACATGCATATTTATAACATGGAAATATGGGGGCTCATGTGTTCCTGGAAGAAGCTATCTTTATCTCAGAGGAGTGTGTGTGTGTGTGTGTGTGTGTGTGTGTGTGTGTGTCTAAGCACACATGGTTTGAATGTAAGGGAGGGTATGTGTTTCACTACCTAAGATACAGATAAGTGGGAGGAGTGTGTTTATCATAATGCTGAGGATCAGCAGGTCCTTTGCGGGTGGGAGGAGGATAGCAGAGAATGATCATATTGGACGTGTGTATGCTCACAAGCTGGTTCTGAGAGATCTGGAATGCATAGCTGCCCACACCCAAACATGTGGAAGTGCTTGTCTGTGCATACAGGAGTCGAGACTCCTGTAAGCTGTTTGTACTCCCTGCAGGAGGAGCTCACAGGCAGGTGGGTGTGGGTGTCCCAGGTCTTTAAACATTGAAGAATATGCAGCCACAAGACCCATTTGTGCCATGCAGATGTGTAAATGTGCACACCTATTGTTGGAGCATATGTAGCACACTGGGGGAGTGCTGAGGTACAGGAAGGAAGCTTGTCTCTGGGTGAGATATGGGTGCGCATATTCATCAGAGGGTGTTTGGAAAGTATTAGATGTATGACAGGTGGTCTCTGCGAGGATGCCCATACCGTCTCCTCTCTGAGAATGTCCAGAAGTCTGACAAGATGGGGACAGGATGGAAAGGGACCAGCTGTGAGCCCACGGGACTTAGATTCCATGAGTCTTGGCTGTACCACTTATTGCTTTATGCCTCTGGACAAGCAAGCACTTACCCTTAACGTCCTCATCTGTCCAGTGATGTGAGGACTGAGAAGCGAGTGTGCTTGAAAGTGCTCTGACTGGAAAGCACCAAACAAGCGTGACAACCAATTATTATTATTTGTTTGTTTTAGTTTTTTGAGGCAGCTTCTCACTATGTAGTTCAGACTGGCTTTGAACTCTATGTAGCCCAGGCTGGCCTTGAACACGTGGCTATTCTCCTGCCTCAGCCTCCTAAGTGCTGGGATTACAAGTGTGCGCCACTATGCCCAGCCATCAATTGTTGTTTTGCAGATGGCCTGGAGAAAGAAAGTCTCACTAGGTGGGCACAGACAAGAGACAGCCAGTCTCTCGAGAGTAGAGAGGATTAGAGCTCAGAGTCCAGTCAACAGCAGGAAACTTAGCACTAGTCCTCAAGAGGAAACAAATAGTGTCCGGAAAGGAAGAAGGAGAACAGGACCAGAGAAGCTGTCCACTGTGTCCCACCTGTTTTCAGGTCTGGGGCAAGGTGGTGCGGAAGGACAGAGCCAGGGAGACAGAGGCAGGCAGCACTAGCAAGGCTGGGCCAGAGCCTGCACTGACATGTCCTCTTCCTCCTCTCCAGGTCTTTGCCTCGTCTCTAGACACATTTGAGATACCAAGGTAAGAAAATGGCAATGTGGCAGAATCTGAGAATATTGGGCATGATGGACCCAAAACCAAACTATGGAATTCTGATTTCTGCCCACCTTGGGAACAGTATCGTGACTACTGGGAGCACTTTACTCCTAACTATTGAGGGGGCAAGGATGGATGAGAGTCTCAGGTGCATATGGTCAGATTCCTCCTCCTGGGAGAAGCCCTGGACACTCTTCTGCCCCCTAAGAGAGCTCAAGCCTAAGGGGAAAGTTGGTGCCTCTTCTACCCTGGTGGGTGCGCTTAGCTGCTCTCTGGTTAAGGGGTAAGCATAGAGAGGCACGGACTTAATGGTGACTCCTCTGGAGCATAGTGCTAGGTGTCATTGGGGGTTCCACGAAGGGGAGAACCCAGGGAGGAGAATCAGGGAAGGGGACACGGGCAGTGGGAGGGCAGACAGCTTGTCTGGCTCACTCCAGGCCCAGCCATGGGGGATGCCGAGATGTCCGCCTTTGGGGCTGCCGCCCCCTACCTGCGCAAGTCAGAGAAGGAGCGACTGGAAGCCCAGACCAGGCCTTTCGACCTCAAGAAGGATGTCTTCGTGCCAGATGACAAAGAGGAGTTCGTCAAGGCCAAGATTGTGTCTCGAGAAGGTGGCAAAGTCACTGCTGAGACTGAGCACGGCAAGGTGGGTGGCAGGGCTGAGGTGAGGGGCCAACCTGGACACCTCCACACCTGGGTATACACAGGATCGGCCCAATGCATGCTGAGGACAGTGTGGGTCTCCTCTCCTTTGGGTAGAAATCCAAACCCGCCTTCTGAGGAGCCCATCGCATTCCCATATTAATCAATGCTTGCTGCCAGAGCCTGGCTCCTTCTTTGCCAAACTCCATTGTCCTGTGCCTCACTCTGCTCCTTCCCCTGTGAGGGAGAAGGGCTGATGGGAGGGCCTGTGGGGCTGTTGCAGACGGTGACGGTGAAGGAGGACCAGGTGATGCAGCAGAACCCACCCAAGTTCGACAAGATCGAGGACATGGCCATGCTGACCTTCCTGCACGAGCCCGCAGTGCTGTACAACCTCAAGGAGCGCTACGCGGCCTGGATGATCTATGTGAGTGGTGACTCTAGACTCTCCCTCACCTTTGAGCAGCCTGGCCCCCCGTGTTTCCATTCCTGGATCCAAGACTCCTGTGCTTTATGTGTGGGCAGCATGGCTCTCAATCCCTGTCCCTACATCCTCGGCTTGATTCTAACACCCTGGGGACTGGCATGACCCCAGAGGACCCCAGGGGGGTTGAGCACGTTCAGAAGTTTTCCTTTCTCCTTTCCGTCCTGTGGGGTCTTCCTCTGACTCTGAAAATAGCCACCCTTCCCTCTTCATCAACAGCAGCCCACTTCTCTTTTTCTGTGCCCAGACCTACTCAGGCCTCTTCTGCGTCACTGTCAACCCCTACAAGTGGCTGCCAGTGTACAACGCCGAGGTGGTGGCCGCCTACCGGGGCAAGAAGAGGAGCGAGGCCCCGCCCCACATCTTCTCCATCTCCGACAACGCCTATCAGTACATGCTGACGGGTGAGCCCGGCACCCCAGCCTGTGCCCCTCCATCCCACCACCCACCTGGGCCCGCGGCCCTCACCCCACTGCCTCTCCTCTTTTCCAGATCGGGAGAACCAGTCCATCCTCATCACGTGAGTGTAGCGCCTGCCCAGCGCCCTGTGAGAATCCCTGACCCAAGCGCCAGCAGGGACCCAGTGTACACCTACAGTCTGTCCATCAACCCACATGCTCGTCTCCTCTCTCTTCTCTGACCCTTGCCCTGACTGTTCTTTGCTCCCCCTTTGCCCTCTCCACTTTCCATCCCTCTCTTGTCTTTCTTCTCTCACCCACTGTCTTCCAGATCATCACTTACTTAGCCACAAGCCCAACATCACCATGTCTTTTTCACCTCTTCATTTTCCTTCATCCCTTCAGATACCTTTCTTATTTTTCTAGTCCCACCCATTCTTTTCCAAAATAGCCCAGGCCTTGTCCTCTGATTGACCTTCCCCAGTCAGTACGGGCTCACCCTGTCCAAACCCAGCACACTCTTGTAGCATCCTTCCTAGTCACTACCCCGCCCCCACATATGTCTAGAGATTGCTGTGTGCTTTCCGTGCATATTTTCTGGTGGCTTCCTGCTCAGGGCTCCTATTAGGGTAGAGCAGGCATCCTCTCATTGATCTCCAGTAGTGTTGCTCTCTACCTCATGAGACCCTGACTGTCCCAACAGTGGAGAATCTGGTGCTGGGAAGACAGTCAACACCAAGAGGGTCATCCAGTACTTTGCTGTTATTGCTGCCATCGGGGACCGTAGCAAGAAGGACCAGAACCCGGGCAAGGTAGGCCTGTTGTCCTCCAAGGGACTGCAATGCAGAAAGGTGGGGGAAGTCTTCTCTCATGACTTTCTTCTTGGCCTCTGTAGGGCACCCTGGAGGACCAGATCATCCAGGCCAACCCCGCCCTGGAGGCCTTTGGCAACGCCAAGACCGTGCGGAATGACAACTCCTCCCGCTTTGTGAGTAGTCCCTGACCTTGGGTTGGGACTTTGGCCTTAAATGTAAGCCTTCCCTCAATTCATCATCACCCTTTTCTATCTCTTCAGGGGAAATTTATTCGAATCCATTTTGGGGCTACTGGAAAGTTGGCATCTGCAGACATAGAGACCTGTAAGTGCCATGAATCTGATAGGGCTCAGTCTGGGCTCACCTTTGCACCATCTGGTCCCAATCTCTCTCTCTCTCAGGCCCCCTCTGCCTCTGTTTTTCTCCTTTTTTCCTGTCTCAGTCTCTAGGTCTGTATATTTTTCTATGTCTGAGACTTTCTTGGGATCTTTCTCCATCTCTGTTTCTGTTCATCTGTGTGTGTTTCGCTGGGATTTTTCTCGTAGGTCTCTGTCTCTCTGTGTACATGAGCTCTGTGTGTCTGTGTACCAGTCTCTCCCTCTGTCTTTTGCTTGCTACATTTATCATTAATTTTCCTCTATTTCCTTGAACTTAAATCCTAACCTTTTTTCTTCTTCCTTCTTCTATCTCCCTGTTCACAGACCTTCTGGAAAAATCCAGAGTTATTTTCCAGCTGAAAGCAGAGAGAGATTATCACATTTTCTACCAAATCTTGTCTAACAAAAAGCCTGAGCTGCTGGGTGAGTCAGAGCCACCAACTGAGACTAGCTATCTCCATGGCAACTTGGTCCCCTCCACTGTAGCTGGATTCTGTTAGCATGCCCTAGGCTTTATGGCACTGCTGGATTCACTTCTGTGGGTTGTGGAGCCAAGTCAGGCCCTGTCCTGTGCTTTTCCTGGGCCATGTGTTATGGCCAGCAGCTCCCATGAGAACCAGAGGCTTATGTTATATATGAGCACGTTTTCTCCCATTAGACATGCTGCTGATCACCAACAACCCCTATGATTATGCATTCATCTCCCAAGGAGAGACCACGGTGGCCTCAATTGATGACTCTGAAGAGCTCATGGCCACTGATGTAAGTGTGTGAGGATCCAGCCAGGGGGTGGAGGATGAGCAATGGCAGCACATGGGACAGAACTAAGACACTGGCTGGCTCTTGTTCAAAGTGGCACAGCCCTCTTGTTGGCACAGAATGTATACTATTACAAGGGTGTGCTGGGATATGGATGAGATGAGACAAGACTGTCCAGCATTTGGTATTCAATCCAACCAGAGAGGGCAGAAAGCCATGGGGCAGAGAAGCAAATGAAGCAAGAAATAAAGCATCACCAAAGGAGAGGGAGAGTCACTAGGATGCTCAGGACTGGGGCAGGCTGTTAGGTAAAGGACAGACACACATAAGTATGGAAGACCAAGCAGGGAAGCCAGTGTAGGGACTGGGCACACAACTGGGTAGCTCAAAGCAGCCCAGAGGACAGCTGTGGCCGCTAGAAGGCAGACCTGTGACAGCAGTCGGCCCCGTATCTTCCATCTTTATCCAGGTGTTCCCCACTGGGTATGGTAGTCTCAGAACTGACAGTGACTAAGGAGTCAAGTTCTCTCTCCAGTTGGGCTATTGATAACTGATTATACTTTTTTCTGGGATCCTTGAAAATGGGGTGTGCCTACAGAATGCCTTTGATGTGCTGGGCTTCACTCCAGAGGAGAAGAACTCCATCTACAAGCTGACAGGTGCCATCATGCACTTTGGAAACATGAAGTTCAAACAGAAGCAGCGAGAGGAGCAGGCAGAGCCAGATGGCACTGAAGGTGGGAGGCAGGGAAGCTAGGGGACATTGAAGGCCACATCTGTACAACTGTCATTCTTTTACCAACCTTGCTTCCTGGTCTTTCCTTCCAGAGGCTGATAAATCTGCCTACCTCATGGGGCTGAACTCTGCTGACCTGCTCAAGGGGCTGTGCCACCCTCGGGTGAAAGTGGGCAATGAGTATGTCACCAAGGGACAGAATGTCCAGCAGGTGGGTCATCTTCAGGAGACAAATGAGTGGGGTGGGGATCCTGGCATGGTAAGGTGGGAAGTTTCAATTCTTCTTCCCAACAATCCTGTTCATTTGGGTCACTTTTCTACCATGTAGGTGGCATATGCCACTGGCGCACTGGCCAAGGCAGTGTATGAGAAGATGTTCAATTGGATGGTGACACGCATCAATGCCACCCTGGAGACAAAGCAGCCACGTCAGTACTTCATAGGGGTCCTCGACATCGCTGGCTTCGAGATCTTCGATGTGAGTCCAGAGCCCTGGGAGTAGGGATGATCACTCGCTCACTCACTCACATGATCTCGGTCACTGTGCAGGGCCAGCTGTGGGCCAGGCTGGGAAGGCAGTGGGGATCCTGCAGCGCCATGGCAGCCATCGTCCCTGTCCTCAGGGGAACCCCATCGCCCCACCCCAACCGCACTCCCCTAACCTGACCTGGAGGGGACCAGCCACTCCCCTGCTGGGCTCAGCCAGGACATGTGGTGGGCTGACCCCACTGGCCCCCAGACAGCCTCCACCTGACCGGCTGCCACCCTCACCCCTCTGCAGTTCAACAGCTTTGAGCAGCTCTGCATCAACTTCACCAATGAGAAGCTGCAGCAGTTTTTCAACCACCACATGTTCGTGCTAGAGCAGGAGGAGTACAAGAAGGAGGGCATTGAGTGGGAGTTCATTGACTTTGGCATGGACCTGCAGGCCTGCATTGACCTCATCGAGAAGGTGCCGCCCATTCCCCTGCTGTGTCTCCTCTCTTCTACCCCAGACTGAGTGTCAGCCCCGCCCCTCTGGGAGTATGATCTGACTAGCAAAAGTGAGGCTGAAGAATCCAAGGCCCCAGATTATAGAGCCCTTTTTTGGTCTACAAGAGCACAGGGGCTTGAGATTGGGCATGTGGAGGACAGGTACCTGCAGGACAGCCTCCCCCAGGTGGGTTTACTGGCCCTGGTCCACACACCCAAGGACCAGGAAGTGTCAGGGTGGTGTGTTTTCGACTCCCTCTCAGGGATCTGGGTGATGGAGTGGTGAGTAAAGCACCAATAGCCACCCATTCCTAGACTTTCACAAAGGTTCCTCTGTCATCACCAATGTTGCCCACTTGGGGAAAGCTTGAACAGGTGCCAGTCAATCCTCCTCGCTGAGCCTAATACATTAATACCCCAAGAGCATCTGCACCAGCACACAGGGACTGTAGAGCAGACTCCATTCCATGTGATGCACATTTGGTGACATTCTCTCTTTGCCCTCAGCCCATGGGCATCATGTCCATCCTGGAGGAGGAGTGCATGTTCCCCAAGGCCACTGACATGACCTTCAAGGCCAAGCTCTATGACAACCACCTGGGCAAGTCCAACAACTTTCAGAAGCCACGCAACATCAAGGGGAAACAGGAGGCCCACTTCTCCCTGATCCACTACGCAGGCACCGTGGACTACAACATCCTGGGCTGGCTGCAGAAGAATAAAGACCCGCTCAATGAAACAGTGGTGGGCCTGTACCAGAAGTCCTCCCTCAAGCTTCTCAGCAATCTGTTTGCCAACTATGCTGGGGCTGATGCACGTAAGTAGGGTCTGGGGAGCTGGTTTCTACCATACTTCTGAGGCAGGTCAACTGCTTTACTGCACCCCTTCCTGTCAGGATGTGCCCTGAGGTTTATGGACTTAGTGGGAGGGAACTGGGTAGAGATGCAGGGGAAGACACATTGAAGACCCTCATCTGGGGGCCAAAAACCAGTGAAAAGAGGCTGTGATTGTTCGCCCCATGTTCTTGACTCTCCATACATCCACTGATGCTCGTTTTGATGACTCCTCCCACAGCTGTCGACAAAGGCAAAGGCAAAGCCAAGAAAGGGTCATCCTTTCAGACTGTGTCAGCTCTGCACAGGGTGAGCCTGTGGCTCTGGCCCAGTGCGGCCTTCATCTGCTCGGGTTCCCAGCCACTCCCCAGCTCCAGCACTTCCCTGCCTGTTCACCCCAACTCCTCCCCTCCCAGCCTCCTGTCTGTTTCCCATCCTTTCCACTCCTCGAGTTCTCTTCCCTTCATCTCCTGGCCTCTAATCTCATTCACTTCCCATCTCACCTCCCTTCTCATTTCTTGCCTGTCTTCTACCCTCTCTCCTCAGGCATGCTTTTCCCCAACATGCTTTCATCTCTTCAATCCTTACATACTCTCCATCTCTCTTTCCCTTCCTTTTCTCTTCTTTCTTTCCTTCTCTTCTCACTTCACACCTCTCTCTTGCTTTTTCGGTTACAGGAAAATCTGAACAAATTAATGACCAACTTGCGCTCCACCCATCCCCACTTCGTGCGCTGCATCATCCCCAATGAGACAAAGTCCCCAGGTGAGCCGCAAACTTGGGCCAGCCCGCCACTGGGCATCCACTGCCAAAGCTGCTCCCACAGCTGCCTTACACTTGGACTGCCCGGCTCAAGGTTAACTGTAAGGCACTTTGATGGGCATTAGCTCATCACCCACAACCCTCCCAATGGGAAATACAGGGTTGTCTATCCACTTTTGCTCAAAAACGACACAGAGGCTGGGGGACCTCAAGGCCTGGCTTTGATCTTGATCAGCTCACTGACCTTAGGCAAGTCATTCAACCCCTTTGGCCTTGTCTAAAAAGATGGAATATGTCTTTCCTGGCTATCACCTATGGTAATAAGTATAAGCCATATAAAATAAGAAATGTTAGTGGGCAATGGTGGTGCATACCTGTAATCCCAGCACTGGGGAGGTGGAAGCAGGAGGATCTCTGAGAGTTTGAGCCCAGCCTGGGCTTCATAGTGAGTTCAAGGCCATCCCAAACTATATAGTGAGACCCTGTCTCAAATGAAACAATACAAGAAGACAAAAATAAGAAATGTTATTTGGTTACTCTTACAAATGGAGCCGCAGAGTAACAAATGAAGGATAACTGACTTGCTAAGGTTATAGGCTAATAAGTGCCAGAGTCAGGATTAGAACCCAGGACTTTTGGCTCTTAGTGTAGAACTCTTCTCACACACTCCTCCCCTCTCCCTTCTTGCTGCAGGCGTGATAGACAATCCCCTGGTGATGCACCAGCTGCGTTGCAACGGCGTGCTGGAGGGTATCCGCATCTGCAGGAAGGGCTTCCCCAACCGCATCCTCTACGGGGACTTCCGGCAGAGGTGGGCACAGGGCACTGCAGAGCTCAGGGACATGGGCAGCTCAGGGAGCTTGGGCTGTCGCATGTCGGGGTGGGAGTCACAGGTGGCCCTGGAGTTCTGAAGGCAGAGCAGACCCTGGCAGAACTGGAATGACTCTGGGCACTTCCCTCCCCAGGTATCGTATTCTGAACCCAGCGGCCATTCCCGAGGGGCAGTTCATTGACAGCAGGAAGGGGGCAGAAAAGCTACTAGGCTCCTTGGATATTGACCACAACCAGTACAAGTTCGGCCACACCAAGGTGAGGAAATGCAGGAGACAAATTATCTCTTGTCCTTTGACTCCTTACCTTCCGACTCCTCTCCCTTCACCAGTCATTCCAGGAACATCGCTGAACCCCAACCACCCTCTCCATCCCAGTACCACCCCCTATCCACACTCCAGCTGCCAGTGACTGCCTTCCTCCTGCCAATTCTTTCCTAAACCATTGCCTGTCCTAATATAATCCTCACCACCTCTTCTCTCTCATTCCCCTTCCTAGTCGTGCCCAACACACACTTTCTCTGCAGGTGTTCTTCAAGGCGGGGCTGCTGGGGCTGCTGGAGGAGATGCGGGATGAGCGGCTGAGCCGCATCATCACGCGCATCCAAGCACAGTCCCGGGGTGTGCTCTCCAGAATGGAGTACAAGAAGCTACTGGAACGCAGGTGAGAGATCGCAAAAGAAGGTTCCCAGCCTCTCTGAGACACAGGAAGAAAGATGTTATTGGGTCTTCAAACAAAGGCACCTGCGGGTTGGGGGGGTTGGATAGACACAGTTTGGGCCTCAGAGAGGGTGGAATGGGTTAAGAAAAGGGGGCATTACCCAGGAGCCAGGGCCTCAGAGAAGGTGGCAGTAGGACTGGCTCACCACCCTTGTCACTCGGTCGCTACAGAGATTCCCTGCTGATAATCCAGTGGAACATTCGGGCCTTCATGGGTGTCAAGAATTGGCCATGGATGAAGCTCTACTTCAAGATCAAGCCACTGCTGAAGAGTGCTGAGACAGAGAAAGAGATGGCCACCATGAAGGAGGAGTTCGGGCGCATCAAAGAGGCGCTGGAGAAGTCCGAGGCTCGCCGCAAGGAGCTGGAGGAAAAGATGGTTTCGCTGCTGCAGGAGAAGAACGATTTGCAGCTCCAAGTGCAGGCGGTGAGGCTCCAGAGCCACTGTTGGCCCTGCTCATCCACCCTATTCTCCCTGCATCCTGTACCTCCCTGCCAAAAAGCTCACCTGCTGCTGGTCCTCTCAAAAGCAAGAGGATTCTGGGATCACACTTCCAAAGTGGTGTCTTAGGAGGAGGAAAAATAAAAAGAACTAACTTTTAAATATGCAGGCTTTCCACTTGGATTCACAGCTTCATAATGTTATGACCTTGGGCTTCAAAATCACATCATCTTTGAGCATCAGTTCTTTCATCTCTAGACAGGGAGTAAAGCTAACCATCTTACTGGGCTGTAAAGACATAAAGTGCTTGGCATCAGTGAACATAATTCTTCCCCTTTAGTTGTGGCGAGTGGAGGGAGAGAAGCCAATAAAGTCCTCTAGTTCCCTTCTTCGCTGCTCCTCTCCCCAGTACTCCCAAGTCACGCTGCCTAAAATTCTTCGCTTCTCCATCTCAACCGACAAGACCCTGGAGCTCCCCTCCTGTTTGAGAGGTGGCCCTCTTCCTTCCTCCACCTGCAAGGACAAGGACCCCACCCACTGAACAGCCTCCCTTCTGCATTTTGCCCTCAGGAACAAGACAATCTGGCTGACGCAGAGGAGCGCTGCGACCAGCTGATCAAGAACAAGATCCAGCTGGAGGCCAAGGTGAAGGAGATGAACGAGAGGCTGGAGGACGAGGAGGAGATGAATGCCGAGCTCACTGCCAAGAAGCGAAAGCTGGAAGACGAGTGCTCAGAGCTCAAGAGGGACATTGATGACCTGGAGCTGACACTGGCCAAGGTGGAGAAGGAGAAGCACGCAACAGAGAACAAGGTGAGGGCAGCTCCCTCTGGCCCCAGCCCAGCTCTCCACAGATTCTCAGACCAGAGTGTGGTCCTGGTCCTTGGCATGGAGGGCCCTGAAGATGGCCCCGAAGACGTCCCCAGCTGTTGGTCTTTGGTTCTGAAGGAGTGGGGGTTTTGGTGGGCAGGTGAAGAACCTGACAGAGGAGATGGCTGGGCTGGATGAGATCATTGCCAAGCTGACCAAGGAGAAGAAAGCTCTGCAAGAAGCCCACCAGCAGGCCCTGGATGACCTTCAGGCTGAGGAGGACAAGGTCAACACCCTGACCAAGGCGAAGGTCAAGCTGGAGCAGCAGGTGGATGATGTGAGTAGACTGAGCACTGAGGGTCCTAGACATACCACGTCCTTCTGTGCTCAAAGGTGTGTGCACTTCTCCCCCTCCCTTTCCACTCCCCCTCTCCACCACCCCCTGTATGGAGAGAAAGAGAAAGTGTGCGTGTGTGTGTGTGTGTGTGTGTGTGTGTGTGTGTGCGCTTGTGGAGGGGGATATTGAAGGGTGTTTACTCTCCAGATCTGTTCTTAGAAGAAAGCTTTGGAATAGAAAAGGAAGAGAGTTTCAAATCTGAATTATGTATCTGATTTCATTCATGTGATCAGTAATAAAGATGGAATTGCTTATTTAATGTATGTTTAATTCCATATATCTCTGCCTCTGGTCACAAGAATTAGAAGGTGTACTCATAAGAACAGGACTCATTTCTCTGGGAGTTTTTTGAGGATCTTCACAGAGGATCTTTGAACTTCTAATATTTTCAGCAGAATCTAGTCCTGAGTGATCACATCTTCCCTCAGAGGCACATGTCTCCACCAAACCACTTATCACTCTGTTATCAGAAGTATTTAAGTAACTATCTCAGCCACAGGACTGAGATCTCCCTTTAGACAGAAACTTGGATTGATTCAATTTTGTGTCTGCAGTGCCTAGCACAGAGTCTGGTACCAGCAGGTGCTTACAGAATGTTGAATGAACAAATGTATATGTGGGGTTTTATCTCACAATCATTCACTCACTCACAAAATACTGTATTTATTGAGCAGCCCCTAACTCTTAGGTATTCTCACTGTCCCCTGAAACATTGGACCCATTCTGGGAAAGGTTTCGCAAGTGAATCCTAGGATTCCCCATCCACAGACCAACTAAGCCACAATGTTACCACATCAGGACACTTGCCTCACCAGCCCTGGCTGGGCCTTCTCTCCACCAGCTGGAGGGATCCCTGGAGCAGGAGAAGAAGGTGCGCATGGACCTGGAGCGGGCAAAGCGGAAGCTGGAGGGTGACCTGAAGCTGACCCAGGAGAGCATCATGGACCTAGAGAATGACAAGCAGCAGCTGGATGAGCGACTGAAAAAGTACCGTGTTCCTCTCCCTGCCCCCTTTCCTCCTCCCCAGCTTGCAGCCTGCTCAGCCCATAATGCTACAAGCTGACATCATCCTGAGAAGCAATGACCTCATGCAGCCTCCGCAAGTAGATGCTTATCCAGTAGGCAAACTTCCAAGAAGGGGGTTTTCCCCCAGACCGACCAGCAAAGCCTGACAATCCTTCCTGGCAAAACATCTATTGTGGGCCCCTCAAGCCCTTTCTTCCTGATGGGTACTTGATAGGGATGAAAAATAACAGCTTGGTCCCTTTGACACACCTCTATTGGACACCAGGTGCTTGACATGGAGGAAAGCTCCACACCAAAGCCTCTCGGGAAAGTCCCTTTTGGATGTTTCATACAGATCTGCCCATAAGATCAAGGGCGGAGAAATCAGACCATTTCTTTTTCTGAGTAACTTGTGATCTCAATTCTAAGAGAAGTCCTTCCAACACATACAAACCTAGACATAAGCAAACAGTGAGTTGCAGAACATTTTGAGGAGGAGTGTGGTGCTATGGATCAAACCCAGGGCCCCACACATGCTGGGCAAGTGCCCTACCCCTGAGCTACCCTCCAGCCTTGCAGAACATACCCTGATAGCTGAGGGTCTTACAGTGCTTCCACTTGTGTTCGCACAGGGCTATTCTCCCTTCCCCAGGCACAGTTTTGAATGAATGAATAAATAAGTGATCCCATTCTTGTTGGACTTCGGTCCTATAACAGGTGTTACACCGGATCCGACATCACCCCTGGAAACTTTTTCTGAATCCTGCTTTTTATTTATATTCTTACGGTGTCTAACTTCTGATGGACGGCCCAGGAGCCTACCAGCCTCCCCGCCTCACCCTCCCTCCTTCCCTACAGGAAGGACTTTGAGCTCAATGCACTCAATGCCAGGATTGAGGATGAGCAAGCCCTGGGCAGCCAGCTACAGAAGAAGCTCAAAGAGCTTCAGGTAAGGTCTAGAAAGCCCAGGCTGGCTGCTGCAGTCCTCCAGCTGGTTCTCAGCATTTCTGACCACTCCTCTACGATATCCTATCGACGGCATTACAGGAGCTTACTATGTGTCCATGAAGGGAAACACAAAGTTGTGACAGTGCCGCCATGGAGCATGGGGTGGGGGGCCTGCGTGATCCAAAGAAAACTTGGGAAGAGATCCTGAGAATGCTCTGGGGGACAGAAACCCTGGCTTTCTGTCTCAGCTCTGCTTTAGCTAAGTGACCAAGGAGAGCCCACTCCAGATCTCTGGGTCTCCATGCCTTCCCTTGTCACCCGGTGACTTTTAAGGTCTCTTTAGTCACAACAACCAATTTTTTCATTTTTGCTGCTAGACTAGACACTGAATTAGGTCTATAGTTGTCTGATCAAAGAGACACAGCTTTCTCACTTTAATTTTTTTTTTTTTTTTTTTTTTTGGTCATTAAACTGCTTAAAATATCTCCAAAAGACAAGTCTCTTTATTCCCTCTTTGAGAGCAACCTTCAATTGTTTTCCTTCCACTGAAGTGACTATAATGCTCTGGCCGAAAGGAAGGCTAACCCAGCTGTTCAAGTCACCTTCCCCAAATTCTTTTATCCCCACATCAACTAGACTCATTTGCTGCTTGCAACAGGCCCAGTCTTTAGAGCCCTGGGGCGGGGGCTCCCACGGAGGGTCCCGGGGCGCGCCTGAGGCCCTGTATCCCGGCCCAGGCGCGCATCGAGGAGCTGGAGGAGGAGCTGGAGGCAGAGCGCACCGCCCGCGCCAAGGTGGAGAAGCTGCGCTCAGACCTGTCCCGGGAGCTGGAGGAGATCAGCGAGAGGCTCGAGGAGGCCGGCGGGGCCACGTCCGTGCAGATCGAGATGAACAAGAAACGCGAGGCCGAGTTCCAGAAGATGAGGCGCGACCTGGAGGAGGCCACGCTGCAGCACGAGGCCACGGCGGCGGCGCTGCGCAAGAAGCACGCGGACAGCGTGGCCGAGCTCAGCGAGCAGATCGACAACCTGCAGCGGGTGAAGCAGAAGCTGGAGAAGGAGAAGAGCGAGTTTAAGCTGGAGCTGGACGATGTCACCTCCAACATGGAGCAGATCATCAAGGCCAAGGTGAGCCCTCCCAGCCTCTCTCCTCCTCCCATCTCTGCTTTCTGCCTTCGTATTTCTTCCTTGGTAGTGTATTTCCCCATTTCCCTTCCTCTTTCCTTCCACACTTTCCCCTTTCCTTTCTCTTTTAATTGCACCCTGACCCCCTCAAAGCTCCCCTGCGTCCATTGTATAACTCCTTCCTCTCTCAGGCCAACCTGGAGAAGATGTGCAGGACCCTGGAAGACCAGATGAATGAGCACCGAAGCAAGGCTGAGGAGACCCAGCGTTCTGTCAACGACCTCACCAGCCAACGGGCCAAACTGCAAACTGAGAATGGTGAGCCTGTATCTGGGCTCCGTGGATCCTACCCCAGGCTCCTTGGCCTCCTGAGTAACCCCAGTCGTGGATGCATACACCCTTCACATTCACACACACAGTCTCTCCAAAGAGGACCTGAGGGATTGGGAGGGGCTGGGGTCAAGAGAAGTGGCTGATCTTCAAGAGTTGAGCGTACCTTGGTGCCTCCCCAGGTGAGCTGTCCCGGCAGCTGGATGAGAAGGAGGCACTGATCTCGCAGCTGACCCGAGGCAAGCTCACCTACACCCAGCAGCTGGAGGACCTCAAGAGGCAGCTGGAGGAAGAGGTTAAGGTAAGGCCTGGGCCCAGGCCATGGTTCCCAAGCAAGGATACATCCGATGGCCTTGCATCTGCATTGCTTCCTCTCCTCAAATAGAGACTTGTTATCGATCCGTTATTCTCTGAGAATCCCAAGCAGAAATAATAGCCCAAACCCTGCCACATGTCTCCTAAATTTTTTCCCCAGTCAGAAGTCCTCTGCTGCTGTCCCTGGGAGGCAGGGTAAGGGTAGGTGGAGAGAAAATAAACTAGGAGGCAGGTTATGGCCTGACTGGGCACAGAATGGGCTGCAGAGACTGCAGGAAGGGGTTCAGGAAGAGATTGGCAGAGCAATCTGAAAGCTCAAGAAAGAAACTAAAATGCAGCCTGTCCCTAGAACTTTGCTGAATCCATGAAAAAGGAGAAAGAGCGTGAATTTTAGAAAGTACCAGGGCTCAATACTAACCTGCCTCATAGTGTGGTGATCTTGAAGAAGCAAACCCCCTGGCCTCTCTGAGCCTCTGTCACCCCCACGCCCAACAGCGGTGCCAATAATGCTGGGCAGTGAGGTGCACAGGGCGGTGGACAGTGCTGCATCAGCCTTCATTGCTGTTGGTGCTCTAAATCGTCCCGGGTCCACTGGGGTCTTGGACACAGGAGTTGAGGTTGGGGAGAGGAGATGGACAAGGGCAGGGGAAAGCTGACCCACCTCCTGGTGCTCGCCTCTCCCCAGGCCAAGAACGCCCTGGCCCACGCACTGCAGTCGGCCCGGCATGACTGTGACCTGCTGCGGGAGCAGTATGAGGAGGAGACGGAGGCCAAGGCCGAGCTGCAGCGTGTGCTGTCCAAGGCCAACTCGGAGGTGGCCCAGTGGAGGACCAAGTATGAGACGGACGCCATCCAGCGCACCGAGGAGCTGGAGGAGGCCAAGTGAGTCCTGGGCAGCCGCCTTGG
This sequence comes from Heterocephalus glaber, assembly GCF_053883595.1. NCBI lineage: Eukaryota > Metazoa > Chordata > Mammalia > Rodentia > Bathyergidae > Heterocephalus > Heterocephalus glaber. The sequence goes on along the minus strand of NW_028258403.1, from coordinate 4,649,189 downwards.
GCTGCGGCCCCTCTGTGCACAGGACTCCTCAGTAAATCCCACACAGGGGATGCCCCAGCCCCACCTCCTGCTCCTCTCAGGAAAGCTTTTTGCTCGAATTATGTTTCTCATCCAAATATAAGACGAACAAAAGGTTTGTCTGAGGGCAGAGTGCTCCCACCTAGGGCAGGGCGCTGAGGCGGGTGGGGTGAGGAATGGACGTCGGGAGCCCATGTCGCCTGAACACTGGAGCAGAGTCTAGGCCTAGGGCAGAGGGAACTGCATGGCCCTCCCAAGGGTCATGGGTCTTCACCTCCTGCCACCAAGATCCCCTGCCTGGCCTAGGGACCCATCCTCGGGCTTCTCTGAATACTTCTGAGTTTTCAAGGATTGTCTTCTGAAAGGCTTATGTTGTTTCCTTGTGTCCAAATCCACACCCTCCATCCTCCCTGTCCTCTCCCACCCTCTCTCTGACAGGAAGAAGCTGGCCCAGCGGCTACAGGATGCTGAGGAGGCCGTGGAGGCTGTCAACGCCAAGTGCTCATCGCTGGAGAAGACCAAGCACCGGCTGCAGAACGAGATCGAGGACCTGATGGTGGACGTGGAGCGCTCCAATGCCGCCGCCGCGGCCCTGGACAAGAAGCAGAGGAACTTCGACAAGGTGGGCAGTGTGCGGGGATGGCAGCCAGCATGTGAGGCAGAGGCACTAGGAGGCCAGAGCCACACTCCGGGCAGGCAGGGGAGGGGGGCTGAACCCAGGTGAGGGCCTGGGCTACACAGTGAGCTGTGTCCCCTGCAGATCCTGGCCGAGTGGAAGCAGAAGTATGAGGAGTCGCAGTCAGAGCTGGAGTCGTCCCAGAAGGAGGCCCGCTCCCTGAGCACCGAGCTGTTCAAGCTCAAGAATGCATATGAGGAGTCCCTGGAGCACCTGGAGACCTTCAAGCGGGAGAACAAGAACCTGCAGGGTGCGCTGCCCCAGGGGCTGGGGGGTCCACAGGGCAATGTCCCCGTGGGAGGCTGCCTGGGAGCCCCAAGGCAGGCCTGAGCACACAGTCTGCCCTCCACCTCTTTCGGACCACAGCAATCTCCCACTAAGTCACCATGTTCCCCTCACAGAGGAGATCTCAGACCTAACTGAGCAGCTGGGATCCAGTGGGAAGAGCATCCACGAGCTGGAGAAGATCCGCAAACAGCTGGAGGCGGAGAAGCTGGAGCTACAGTCAGCCCTGGAGGAGGCTGAGGTGCCTATGCAGGGTGGCAGGGGCAGGGTGTGGAAGGCTGAGCTCTAGGCCATCGTCCCTATTTTCACCTCTTTTGCTCACTGCCCCATTCCCAGAACTTAAGACAGTGTCTGGCACATATCAGGCACTCAACAAATGAATGAATGCCCACTGGGTCACTTGACTCTCTTCATATCAACAGCTCATCTATTGCGTCTTAGACAAGCTCCTGATTCCTGTTTCCACTTCCCTCCCCAGTCCACCTCTGCCTCCCTCTTGTGTTTTTTCCACTCTGTGCCTGATTGCTCCTGTTTCCTTGGCAACACCTTTCTCTTCATTTCCCTCTTTGTCTTCAAGGCTGGCTTGCCCTGTGAGGGTCTAAAACACCTTTTCTTAGGCTTGCTTTCATTTTTCTTGTACATTCCATTTTTCTTCTCTTTTCTGCTTCTCTGACTGAGCCACTTAAATTTTGTGTGTGGGTGGCTACTGGGGAGCAAATTACATCCCCAACCCATTTAAAATTTTTTTAAATTTTGAGTCAGGATCTCTCTAAGTTGCCCAGGCATGACTTGAATTTATGATCATCCTGTTTCAGCTTCCCAAAGTGCTGGGGGATTACAGGCATGCGCTATAGTGCCCAGCCACTTACACTCTTGAACTTTCTCTGCATCTGTGACTTGTGGACAGACCCCCTTCTCCCCATCGTAGGTGCTGACTGCCCATCTCTGACCTCTCCATCCACCACCCCCAGGCCTCCCTGGAGCATGAGGAGGGCAAGATCCTCCGCGCCCAGCTGGAGTTCAACCAGATTAAGGCAGAGATTGAGCGGAAGCTGGCAGAGAAGGATGAGGAGATGGAGCAGGCCAAGCGCAACCACCTGCGGGTGGTGGACTCACTGCAGACCTCGCTGGATGCGGAGACACGCAGCCGCAATGAGGCTCTGCGGGTGAAGAAGAAGATGGAGGGCGACCTCAATGAGATGGAGATCCAGCTCAGCCATGCCAACCGCTTGGCTGCAGAGGCCCAGAAGCAAGTCAAGAGCCTCCAAAGCTTGCTGAAGGTACATGGAGACTCCTGGAAGCAGGAGGTCACCTTGCTCAGAGAGGGAACTGGCTTCCGTGTCCTCTACATGGAGGAGACCTCAGACCTGAGCAGCTGATCAGGTGGTAGTGTCCCCCCATCCCTGCGCCATTGCAGAGACTTCTGATAGGTCCCTCATATGTCACTACAATGGGCTTCCCATTCATTTTCATGAAACAGCCTTGTGAAGGCACTGTGGCCATCTCATGCCCATTCTCCTGATCCTCAGGACACCCAGATCCAGCTGGATGACGCAGTCCGGGCCAATGATGACCTGAAGGAGAACATCGCCATCGTGGAGCGGCGCAATAACCTGCTGCAGGCTGAGCTAGAGGAGCTGCGCGCCGTGGTGGAGCAGACAGAGAGGTCTCGGAAGCTGGCTGAGCAGGAGCTGATCGAGACCAGTGAGCGGGTGCAGCTGCTGCACTCCCAGGTGGGCAGTGCCCCTTTGTGCACATTGGAGGGAGCTCAGGCCAGCAGAACTCAGCAAGTAAGGGTGGGAGCTGCTCAGGGATGCTCAGTGCCTCTCCTCTGTGCCTACTCTCCACCCCTAGAACACCAGCCTCATCAACCAGAAGAAGAAGATGGATGCAGACCTGTCCCAACTCCAGACTGAAGTCGAGGAGGCCGTGCAAGAGTGCAGGAACGCTGAGGAGAAGGCCAAGAAAGCCATCACGGATGTGAGTCTCCCTCTTCCCGCCTTCCCTCCAGACACAAAGGCAGGCCTCGTCCAGGCCAGGCCACTGTGCTGCTGTGACCGTGTGACTCTGCAGTTCCCTCCTCAGGAGGGAAGAGGCCCACCCGGGCCCAGACTCAGGACCTTCATCCTGTCTCCTGTGCACAGGCCGCCATGATGGCAGAGGAGCTGAAGAAGGAGCAGGACACGAGCGCCCACCTGGAGCGCATGAAGAAGAACATGGAGCAGACCATTAAGGACCTGCAGCACCGGCTGGACGAGGCCGAGCAGATTGCCCTCAAGGGTGGCAAGAAGCAGCTGCAGAAGCTGGAGGCCCGGGTGCGGGAGCTGGAGAACGAGCTGGAGGCTGAGCAGAAGCGCAACGCGGAATCAGTCAAGGGCATGAGGAAGAGTGAGCGGCGCATCAAGGAGCTCACCTACCAGGTGCGGGTGGGGTTGTGGCTCTGTCGCTTGCATGGTGGCCTGAAGCCACAGTGATGAGCACTGGAGAGAAATGAAGTGTTTGCTCTTACTCTTCTGGGGCAAGGGCTGGAGTGTAGCCCCTGTCTGCCCTGTTGTCCCCTGTCTAGCCAGGCCCACTGGACATCAAAGGAACACCAAAGCCATTCAGACAAATCTTGGCACTTCTCAGTTACCCAGGGCAGGGCAGGGCAGACTCCAGATTTCTGTGGTATTTTCTAGTGTCAGACTCTCAGTTAGGATTTGTTTCTATTCCAATCCAGGATGTCATTTCCCTCTAAGCACACTTTTTCCTTAACCTCGATCAAGTCCATGTCATCTCCACTGCAGCCTAGGAAATTCCATCACGCTCACAGGCCCAGAGTCCCTCCCAGCACATGCTGGGCTTCAGAGCCAGGGAGTTTATCTCCCATGGGACTCAGGACCCTCAAGGGCCTGCTCCCTGGAATGGTACACCCATGATTTTGTGCACACAATTTCAGGAATCCCATCAGCTCCTTGGATTCTTTCCTGGTACCTATCATTTAAAATATTCACTTTTTTAAGGTGAGAAATTATAAGGTGAATTCAAGTGTTTAGTGAAGATCAGAGGATAGGATTGTTTCAGATATTACTTTCAGTGTAAAGAAGACAAAAACCGGGGTTCAGGTGCTGTCCCCTATGACTGTACCATCTCATTCCTTCCCACCCCTGCCCCACAGACCGAAGAGGACAGGAAGAACCTGCTGCGGCTGCAGGACCTGGTGGACAAGCTGCAGCTGAAGGTCAAGGCCTACAAGCGCCAGGCTGAGGAGGCGGTGAGTGACCCTGCTAGGGTCAAGGCCTACAGGAGGGACCCAAGGGAGCCAGTGCCCCAGGCTGGGAGACTGAGGGCCCAGGCCCCTCTCACCCACCCCCCCTCTGCCCACAGGAGGAGCAGGCCAACACCAACCTGTCCAAGTTCCGAAAGGTGCAGCATGAGCTTGATGAGGCGGAGGAGCGGGCAGACATTGCCGAGTCCCAAGTCAACAAGCTTCGGGCCAAGAGCCGCGACATTGGCACCAAGGTGGGTCCCTCCCCTGGGCTTCAGCAGTCACCCCCACATCAGGCACACTTCCTCTCTCAGCTTCAGACAAAGCAACCTCACACCAGGGATGCCTCCTCTTGATAGATTTCCCCAAGTGATCCACTAAGCCCCAGAGGCCAAGGACATTGAGTTCCTTGTGATTTCTAAGTTTCTTCCTGCCCCAACATTCAGTGACTCTGTGAATCCCAGCCCTAGGGTGGTCTGCAACCCTACAAGACCTCAATTTACTTACCCAATGTATTCCAGTATGTACACCAATCCCACCACGGGGCTTGTATCAGGCCTCACAAGAGGCCTCCACTCATCCATTGCCCTGGTCTCACCTTTGTTTTTTACACCCCTTCCCTGTAACACCTGCCTCTCCAGAGCTAATTTGAACTTTGTTCCTTTCAAAAGGGCTTGAATGAGGAGTAGCTTTGCCACATCTTGATCTGCCCAGTCCTGAGGGTGCCAATGAAGTCCCTAGACCCAGTGCCTGTGTAACAGCACTCAGGAAGAAACAGAATAAAGCAGTTTTCTTTGAAGCTGAAACCTGCCTCGATTTTTCACTGCCTACCGGCCATGGGCCCAGGGGTGGGGTTAGGGATGGGCCCCGGGAATGGGGAGGTGAGGACTCCAGAGGAGGGGTGGGTCAAAGGTCAGGCTAAGAGGCCTCTCCAGGCTATGAGGCTCAGACCCTAGGAGCAGCCCTAGCCTGTGGACCCCCCTCCACTCACTCCAGCCAAATACAACAAAGAGGTGACACATCTCTTCCCAGCCCTCTCTCTGGCCTGGCAGCCCTTACGGGTGAAAAGGAGACTTAGGGGAACCCCTTAATTTCCTGAGAGCACCCTGAGCACCTACAGTCCTGCACTGTAGCTCTGATAACACTGTCTCCCACTGGTAACACCGGGGCTGGGGCCATGGGAGGTGTGGCATACAAGGGCTGACCCGTGTCCTTGCAGAAGTGTGACCTGCTTGAGGTAATGGCTCCCTAGGCCCTCCCCACACAAGTCTCTGAGGGGACAGTGGGATCACAGCTGTCATCCAGACACTCTTCCAGATACAGCCAGCCTCAGAGACCCATGCCTCTCCCCACCCAGCCCAGAGGAAAGCACCCTTAGCCCATCGTCCTTTCTTCCTTCTTCCACTCCTCTCAAGGCTCAGTGCCTTGGTATAGGGTGCCCCATTGGTCTCTCGTTTCCCCCACTGTGCCTTGCATGCACAAGGCCTCTCCTCTGTGGTTGCTAGAAGATGGCATTCTTTGGCCCTGTAAGACAAGCCATCTCAAGGCAAGCAGGCGGAAGAAGAACTCAAGAGGGCAGAGCGTGGGCAAGACTCCAGAGAGGAGAGGAGGGTCAGCCTGGAAGGTGTAGGAAGGGCAAGTCCCCCTTTAGCTAAGCAAGCCCGGCCCCCTTGATGTTGCTGTCACAACTGGGCTGCTTAGGGTAGGGCTGGCACTGTGGGCCTGGAAGGCAATGGGACTCACAGCCCCCTCTGGGAATCTGGTGCAGCCCAGGACTGAGTCACCTCTAGTGCCCCCTCCCCGCAATGCACAGCTGTCTTGCACAGCCCTTGCTGAGCTCTGAACTCCAAGTAAAGCAGCCAGAACAAAGGCCCTGTGCCAGGAAAGCGGTGATGCCAGTGTTGAGAATAGCAGGTGAGGAGAGAGCAAAGAAAGGGATTACAGAAGGGGGAAGGAAAGGCCTGGGGGGCAGGTGTGCAGTGGAGAGGGGGGAAGAATGTGGCAACAGTGTGAGCATAGCAAATAGAGACAAAGAAAGAAATATCGAACATGAGGGAGCCTCAGAAAGAACTTGGGCCCTCCCAGCTACCGCCTTACACCGTCCCTCCTTCTCCCTCCCTAGGACCGGCCCTCTGCCTAGGAACAGACTTGGAAAGCAATGAAGAGATCAGTAGAGAAGAGAGAGGACACTTTGAAGAGGGAGATCTGCAGAGAAGCCCAGGGAATCTAAGCAACCAGAGCCTAAGAAAGCAAGAGCTATAGTTGCTGTGAGGCCAGCAGGGGCTGGGTGCAGATGGCAAGGCTGAGTGCTCAGGGAAAAGAAGATGCAGGTCAGCACAGGAAGAGGAGGAAATGGGAGGGAGCCTTGGACAGAGAAGCTCAAAGAGCTGAGGGAGCTGACACTGGGCAAAGGAAAGAACCTTGGGTCACCTTCAGGTGCAGGAGTCAGGAAAGCCAAGGAGCAGGGAGGCCAGAGAGAGTAGAATGAGGAACCCACGGCAAGATGTGGAGGTAGAGTCGAGCCAGGCTGAGAGCTCCAAAGGTTCGGTTTAAAGAAGGCAGAACCTCATGTCAGGCCCTGAGATGGGCAGAGACATGGGCCCAGGAGAATCAGAGGCCAGGTCTGACTTTGAGATGGGGAGCCAGGCGGAGGGTAAGGAAGGTCAGACACAGGGACAGACAGAGATGCTGGGAGCCAGGCAGAAAAGGGGTGACCTGTGCCAAGGTGCCAGCCTCCTAGTCCCCCTCACCTGTGGCCAAAGTCTCCATCCCGTGCCGCACACTCCAGGACTTCCAGCAGAGTGCAGGGTGGGTTTGGGAGGCAGCTGAGGGAGGATGGAGAGGAGCATGTGAGAGCCAGGGAGAAGAGGGGGGCTAGGAAAGGAAGAGGAGGGCAAATCAGACCAGACAGAGGGCAGAGCCCAGAACCAAGTTAGCCCCTTCCTTCTTCCTCCTCCCATAGGAGTAGCAGGAGATGCCTGACCGCCCCTCACTGCCCCCCCCCCCGCCACCTATACCAAGTTTGGCCTGCTCGGTACACTGGGTTCCCTGAGGACAGAGCCTGGTGTTTGTCACCTGGACCTGACCCAGCCTGAACTGGTGTTCTCAGCCCCTTATCGTGTCCCCAAGGCAATGGGAACCAGGCAGTGACACACTGGGTCATAGGCTAACCTCCCAGCTCTCATGTTGGGACCTTGAGGGACCTAAAGCTGGGGACAAGTGTCCTGCATCCCCTAGGGGTAATGGTTTGGCATGTACACCTGCAGGAGATGAGGATGTGGGGTTGACTCAGATCCCTTTAGAGACGCTGAACATAGGGTACAATTCCCTGGGCTGAGATGTGTATTCTTGAGCCCCATGTGGGGCAGTGAAGTGCTCTGGGGTTGGTGACCTTGTGGGGAAGCCACATCTGTAGTGGACCGTACCCCTACCAAAAGGCTGCCCCTGTCTGTCCTGCCCACCTCCACACCCCAGAGCTATATCAAGAGGTGACAGTGGATGGGGTGGGAGGGGAGCTGAAAGAGTGTTCCTGGGTGTGAGGGTGTACGGGAAAGCCAGAGCAGGGGAGTCTGGCTTTGTTTCCTGAACACAATGTCCACTTAGTCACAACAGGCACGGGCTGCTGAAGACCCAATACCTACGGCCTCTGAGAGGGGGCAGAGCTGGAGGATGGGAGGGGTGGCTCGAGGACCTGGGCATGTGAGGACACCCTGAAGAAGGGCATGGGAGTATGAGCCCCAGGAGGGCTGGAACGGGACACCAGTGTTCTACCTGGGGAGGGGCAGTCAGCAGAGCCCTGCCCCTGAGGAATGCGCAGCCTGGGGCCCAGCTGGTGCAAATCCCCAGGCCTGCTCACGCCCCAGGCACCCTCACCAGCACCTGCATCCTCTGGCAGCCCAGAGAGGCAGAAGAGAGCAGCCTCCCTCAGGCCCCGGGATTAACGACTCTCCACACCCTTCCCCCAGCCCCACCACAAGTGGAACGTGGTAGTGGGAGGGTACAAACATATGTGTGCAAATGGGGGTGTACACATATGTGTGTCAGTGTGGGTAAAAGCAAGTAGGGACATCAGCAAGCTTAAGTAAGTTGAGTAAATAAAAACTCTGCATGTGTGTGGCACATGCCCGGTAACCCGGGAAAGAGACCAGGCACAGGATTTACGAAGAGGGAGGATGGCGAAGAAATTCCTTTCGTGACAAAAGGAAACTGAGTCATGAAGCTGACGGGTGGATGCCCTCACTGGGCATCCTGGCTCCGGCCCCCAGGCCCCAGCGCTGTGGGACTCCAGGTCTGAGGGCAGAGATGTACATGAGGACAGCCAGTGTGGGAGGACAGAGTCGGAACCAGGCAGGGGAGCGAGTGGTTGGGGGCAGGTGACAAGCTTTTGGGCTGCAGGAGAAGGTGACCCTCACCCAGTGTGCTCAACTCACCCTGCAGATTAAAAATAACCGAGGTAAGTGCCCTGGCGGGACGGGGAGGTGGTACAAGAAAGTCCTGTCTTCCCACTATCTGCCCATCGGCCTTTGGAGGGAGGAATGTGCCCAAGGACTAAAAAAAGGCCCTGCAGCCGGAGGGGCCAGGACTACAGACCTTTCATGGGCAAACCTGGGGGCTCTGCTGTCCTCCTGTCACCTCCAGAGCCAAGGGATCAGGGAGGAGGAGTCAGGAGGGGTGGGAGGTGGGAGGGAGGGTCCCACCGGAAGGACTCCAAATTTAGGCAGCAGGGTGGGGGAAGTGAGATATAAAGGAGGCCGAGCTTGGAGGACAGATGAGATTCCTCCAGCCCAGGTAAGAGAGAGTTTGGGGTGGAGACTCTGCAGCCAGTCCAAGCAGCCCTCACCTTGGGGGCCCTGCCTTCCCTGGAAGGAGGGTGCAGGTCAATCAGAGGCTTCCAGAGCTGCCTTCCTTCCCCGGGAAGTGACTGCTGGGAACCCTAGATACTTTTTCTTGGACTCTCTCTTTCTCTGCCCACACCAGTCTGTATCTTCTCGCACACTGCCTCCTTCTTCCTCCCTCCTTTGGATGCCTCCTTCCCTTTGTCTTGGTTTTCATCTTGCCTCTTGATCTTTGTCAGTACTCGGCCCAATCACTTTGTCTGCCTGTCTTTCTCCCTGGTCTTTCCTTTTGGCTGTGTGTTCTAATCTCTGCCTGTTTCTCACTGTGTCCACAGCCCATCCCAGCCTTCCCACTCTTGCTAGCTCTGCATCTTTTATTTTCTTTTTTCTTTTTCTTTTTTTTTTGTGCCACTAGGGTGGAACCCAGGGCCTTGTGAATGGTAGGCAAGTGCTCTTCCACTTAACGACACCCTCTGCATCCTTCCTGCTCCTCCCTCCCAGAGATGGTTCTGCATCTCTGCCTCCCTCCCTGTGTCTGTTCTGTGGAATCTGGCTATCGGTGTCGAGCCTCTTGCTCCCAGCTGACCTGTCTCTGTTGTTCTCTCTCCTGCTGTTCTTTGTGCCTGGCTGCATCTCCGGGGCACCTTGCTCTACCTGTGGTCCTGATTCTTCAGGATTCTCTGTGAAGAAATACCAGGTGAAACCCCAGGGCCTGATTGCTGGACCAGGGGCCCCATCTCCCCTCCAAGCAGCTCAGCACCTTTCTTTGGCAAACCCCAGCCAATCCCACCCACACAAACCTTTTCAGAGTCCCTCCTAAAGGTGAATCAGAGAGCAAGGGAAGCAGAAGTCCAAGGGCGGGGGGGTCCAGGTAGAGCCCTAGTGGGATGGAGATAGGAGAGTGAGAAGACCTGGTGGGGCAGAGGTGGAGTCCAGAGGGCAAGGCCACCTACGGAAGTTTGGGCCCACTCAGGAGTAAAGAGTCCCCCCTGTCTTAGCCTCAGAAGAGCCACACCATGGCAGACTCCCAGATGGCTGACTTTGGGGAGGCTGCCCCGTACCTCCGGAAGACAGAGAAGGAGCGTCTGGAGGCCCAGACTCGGCCTTTCGACATTCGCACTGAGTGCTTCGTGCCCGACGACAAGGAAGAGTTCGTCAAGGCCAAGATTGTGTCTCGGGAAGGGGGCAAGGTCACTGCTGAAACAGAGAATGGCAAGGTGCGTGGAGCACAGTGGCAGGGCAGGGGGAGGGTTGGTGTTAGGGGAAGGGACAGGCCTGGAGCCAACTGGTAGGGGTGCCAGGAGGCCAGATCTGAGCCTCCGAAGAGGGACCCTGGCAGGTACATCAGGGTATCACCCCAAGGATGCACACATCTTGCCAGAGGGGATGCTGGGCGGGGTCTAGGGGAGCAGCTGTTTTCCTCCCAGGAGGGGCCTTGCAGATAAAGAGGCACAGACACAACATTAAATGAAGCTTCCCTCCCAGCTTGATATTCCTCTTCTCTGTGCCTCAGTTTCTCCCATGGGTCTACTTTCTCACGTTCCCTTCACCTAAATAGGAGCAAATTCTTAGACCAGTTTTGAGCTCAGTGCCAGGGCCACTGACCAACACTGGGACCCCTGCTCCCTGGGTTGCTCATCCAGCCATGAGAATCTCTTTAGGTCATCAGTAGGGCTCAGAGATGTGGGCCTAACCAGTCTGCTGACTGAAAGCTGCATCTTGGCCACAACCCGAAAGGACTTTGACTATGATCTCAGGTCTGCTACTAGCTGGTCACTGTGCTGGCAAATCATGTAATCAGTTGGAGCCACACCTTCTTCATTATAAAATTGCTAGAATCCCTACTGGCAGGGCCTAATGAGATCAGGCCATGGCAAATTGACTGGTGCTGATCAAACCACACCAACACTGACTGATGAGGAGTGCAGGGCCAAGGCACTGACACCCCAGAGCACTGCCACAGGAGGTGGCTTCAAGGTCAGGGTGAGGTGTGCACGATGCTGAGAGCTGTGGGTACCCAGGTTTGCCCTAGATACTGGAACACAGGGGCTGGGAGGTGACCATCATTGGACAGTGCCTGGAGAGCTGGCATGATAAAGGGACTCTATGCTAGTCTCTAGGGTTGGAGAGAATGTGCAGGAAAATCAGCCAAGGACTGTCCTGGGCAAGCTGTGGGGTTAAGGGCTGAGCACTGGCTAGCAAAGAGCTAGGGAGCAAGGCTGAGTCCACGATGTGGCATTGGGAAGAGGGAAGAGGGCAGGGCTGGCAAGTGAGGGCTGACAAGGCTTCTGGTGACAATGTGGTCATCCCATCCTACCACTCATGCTCCCTCTCTAGACGGTGACGGTGAAAGAGGACCAGGTGATGCAGCAGAACCCACCCAAGTTCGACAAGATCGAGGACATGGCCATGCTGACCTTCCTGCACGAGCCCGCAGTGCTGTACAACCTCAAGGAGCGCTACGCGGCCTGGATGATCTATGTGAGTGATGGCTGCATCCTGCAGGGACACCCTCCCTCCTGGATGGAGGCCTAGGTAGTCCAGGGGGACTCTCCTAAAAAGACAGGGTAGGGATTGTCCCACCTGCTCCCCCGTCCACTGCTGGCCAGCTGCAGAGAGGGAGGAGCTAGCTAGAGCGACCTGGCTGCCACCACTGCCCGGCCTGGGCTCTCCTCACCGATCTCATGCCTTACCCTGTCTCCTGACCCAGACCTACTCAGGCCTCTTCTGCGTCACTGTCAACCCCTACAAGTGGCTGCCAGTGTACAACGCCGAGGTGGTGGCCGCCTACCGGGGCAAGAAGAGGAGCGAGGCCCCGCCCCACATCTTCTCCATCTCCGACAACGCCTATCAGTACATGCTGACGGGTGAGCCCGGCACCCCAGCCTGTGCCCCTCCATCCCACCACCCACCTGGGCCCGCGGCCCTCACCCCACTGCCTCTCCTCTTCCTCTTTTCCAGATCGGGAGAACCAGTCCATCCTCATCACGTGAGCAAGCACCATCTACCCACAGGGGCTTGGGGTGGGGTCCTCCAGGCTGACTGCAGGAGGAGAGGTTTCGGGCTGTGATTGCAGAGAGCATGGGTGCTGGGCTCTATTTGAAGGTCAAGCCTCACACAGTACTGGGCTCCAGGGGCCCAGACAGGGAAGCGAAGAGTGTGGGGCACTAGGTTGTGTACAGACAGCAGCAGCAATCACAGGTTCTGACTGATGTTTGTTGACTCCAGAGGAGAATCTGGAGCAGGGAAGACTGTGAATACAAAGCGTGTCATCCAATACTTCGCCAGCATTGCAGCCATAGGTGACCGTGGCAAGAAGGACAATCCCAATGCAAACAAGGTGCCATGGGGCCCACAGGTGCAGCAGCGAAGGGATTGGGGGCAGAGTCAGCACAGTGTGAAAGACCCTGCCAACAAAGGACGCGCACTCTGAGGTCGGAGGCCCTTTGGAGCCACAGACCCACTGGCTATTCATCCAGCCCCAGCATACTCCCCAGGGCCCAACCAGCCTCCCACCACAGCCAGGAGGTGGGCAGAGGATGAGCCCCACGCTCCTGCTCCATTCACAGGGCACCCTGGAGGACCAGATCATCCAGGCCAACCCCGCCCTGGAGGCCTTCGGCAACGCCAAGACCGTGCGGAATGACAACTCCTCCCGCTTTGTGAGTGACCCTTGACTACGGGCAAGGGCCCTTCACAAGAAAAGGGGGTGCTGTTGAGACAACAGCCAGCAGACTCAGTTGACTGCATTGTGTCTGTTCTGGGGTACCAGCAAGCACTGGCGCGTACACACTCGCACATACAGACTCACTCCACCCCTCCTGACCCATCCTGGCTCCCTGAGTCCTGAGAACCTCACAAAAGAAGCCCAGGGTCAGTACAGCTGTCCATACCCAAGTAACAGAGCTGATTTGGGTCATATTTTAGATTTTTTTGTGTGTTTGTTTTGTTTTGTTTTGGGGGGTTTTTTTTGGTACCCCAGATGGAACTCGGGTCCTTGTGCTTGCAAGGCAGGTGGCGGAACCACTAAGCTAAATCCCCCACCCCCATATTTTAGATTTCTCTTCTGAATATTTTCAAAGCTCTTCTGCAGTAGACTGGGAAAAGAGCACAGGCTTTGGAGCCAAAGCCCAGACTTCCTGTGTGCTCAGCAAGATCCACACCCTTGAGCCCCAGTCCCCTCACCTGTGAGGCAGAGCCGCAGTAGGTGCAGAGCACCAGCAAGATCACGTGAGATAGCACTAGAGGCACAAACAGGAGCCATCCACACATGCGGATCCCTGGGCCCCTGTTTCTACGCAGACCCCTGGTGGGATGTAGGGATAGGCATCCTTCTCCGTTTCACGGATACTGAACTGAGACACCAAGTAGGTTATTTACATTCCAGAGCCATCCAGGGCTTTCTGGGTTCAGTGGAGGTCCAAGATTTCATTCTGTCCCTTTCATTCTGTCCATTCAGTTCCTTTACTCTGTCCCATCTACACACAGGGGAAATTCATCAGGATCCACTTTGGAGCCACTGGAAAGCTGGCTTCTGCAGACATAGAGACCTGTGAGTGCCAGGGAGCCTGTTCATCCCCTGGGTCCTCCTCCTTTGCCTCCTGCCCCAGCTGCGGCCAATCTCCTCATTCCTTCTATCATCTTTCAAGGTATATATGCCACCTGTTTGCTGGCTCTGCTCTCTTTCCTTCCTCACCTGTTCTCCTCCCCTCTCCCCACTAGATCTGCTGGAGAAGTCTCGGGTGATCTTCCAGCTAAAGGCTGAGAGGAACTACCATATCTTCTACCAGATCCTGTCCAACAAGAAGCCAGAGCTGCTGGGTGAGCCCAGCTTGGCCCCATTGCCTGCTGTCCTCCCCAGTGCCTGCCTGTGTGGGGGGCAGGTCCCCCGGGACTGGCCTACATCTCCTTTTGCCTCCCCAGAACACAATCATACACCTTGTTCCTCATCTCGCACCTTTCCACTTTTCCCTCGGCATATTTCTCCTGTTCCTGTTGCTCTTTCACTTCCCTGTACTTGCCACCTCTTCTCCTAGAGGGTCGTTCCCCCATCACCCTCCCTCTTCCTTTTCATCTGGACATTGGGTCTTCCCTTCCCAAGGGCCTCCTCTAAGCTTTTATTGCCTTTTGATTCTCTCCTGGTCCTTGCTGATTCTCCTTTTCTCTACTCACTCTCTGTCCTCTCCTCCTTTGTTCCCCCTCCATTCTCTGCTCCTCCATGTTCCCTGCCTTCTCCTCACCCCATGTTCCTGCCCTCCCCTTCCTTGCCTGCCAAAGACATGCTGCTGCTCACCAACAACCCCTACGACTACGCCTTCGTGTCTCAGGGAGAGGTGTCTGTGGCCTCCATCGATGATTCTGAGGAGCTCATGGCCACTGATGTGAGTGAGGAGCCTGGGGTGGCAATGGGAAGAGTCCTGAAAGCTCCCCGGCGGCCACTATCTAGCCATCCTTTGTTTTCCGTGCTCTGTCCCAGAGTGCCTTTGACGTGCTGGGCTTCACACAAGAGGAGAAGGCCGGTGTCTACAAGCTGACAGGTGCCATCATGCACTATGGGAACATGAAGTTCAAGCAGAAGCAGCGAGAGGAGCAGGCAGAGCCAGATGGCACCGAAGGTGAACGGGGCAGGCAGGAAGGGCCGAGAAGGCCCAAAGGGCTGGCTGGGTGGGAAGGACCTGCTGGCCCACGTTGCTGGAGACAGGCACTGGGAACTGGGTCTTCCATGTTGCATCCAAAGGTTCTTTCAACAATTATTAGAAAATAGGTTGACAACAGGATTGTTTGGATCACAATAGAGAAACTGGAAGGAAATCAGGGGAAATATGAGAAGCAGATGTTCAGAGAGCAGGCCTTTTCTAGGGGCAGCTCGAACCCTGGCAGGCCTCTGGCCACTTACCTTCTCCAGATGGGGGTAGTTAGAAGGGTAGGATGAGGGATAAGGAGGGACAGGAACATGGGTGAGATGAGCAGCCAGGGAGTCCTCCCACAATCACAGCTGCACTAACCAGAAGTGAGCTGGGGTAAGGAACAAGGGTCACCAAAAGCACTGTGTCCTTTCCTTCTCTACCAGATGCCGACAAGTCTGCCTACCTCATGGGGCTGAACTCTGCTGACCTGCTCAAGGGGCTGTGCCACCCTCGGGTGAAAGTGGGCAACGAGTATGTCACCAAAGGACAGAGCGTTCAGCAGGTGTACTACTCCATTGGCGCACTGGGCAAGGCAGTGTATGAGAAGATGTTCAATTGGATGGTGACACGCATCAATGCCACCCTGGAGACAAAGCAGCCACGTCAGTACTTCATAGGGGTCCTCGACATCGCTGGCTTCGAGATCTTCGATGTGAGTCCAGAGCCCTGGGAGTAGGGATGATCACTCGCTCACTCACTCGCGTGATCTCAGTCACTGTGCAGGGCCAGCTGTGGGCCAGGCTGGGAAGGCAGTGGGGATCCTGCAGCGCCATGGCAGCCATCGTCCCTGTCCTCAGGGGAACCCCATCGCCCCACCCCAACCGCACTCCCCTAACCTGACCTGGAGGGGACCAGCCACTCCCCTGCTGGGCTCAGCCAGGACATGTGGTGGGCTGACCCCACTGGCCCCCAGACAGCCTCCACCTGACCGGCTGCCACCCTCACCCCTCTGCAGTTCAACAGCTTTGAGCAGCTCTGCATCAACTTCACCAATGAGAAGCTGCAGCAGTTTTTCAACCACCACATGTTCGTGCTAGAGCAGGAGGAGTACAAGAAGGAGGGCATTGAGTGGGAGTTCATTGACTTTGGCATGGACCTGCAGGCCTGCATTGACCTCATCGAGAAGGTGCCGCCCATTCCCCTGCTGTGTCTCCTCCTCTTCCATCCCAGACAGAATAGCAGCCCCATTTGTTCTGCAGCCAAGAAACTAGAGTCCCCAGAATCTCAAGCCCCTTTCTAGGCCCAGCTCCCACCTGCTGTGAAGCTGTGGTCCTCTCTTACACAGAACCTTGGATCTTGTCTTCCTCTATGGTGGTGATCTCCCAGTGTCTTAAAAGTGAAGAGTGTACAAGGAGAGAACTCTTGGTCCCTCTACTCTCCATAAGAAGCATCAATCATGGAAAGATCTAGGCTGAAACTAGAAATATTTGACATCCCATCCTCCTCTTGTTCACTGAGTAATAAGCCAGCCTCCAGTCCTCAGGAGAGAGAAGAGAGCAGGTTGGGGCCCCCTTGTGCCAGTCCTGATTGCTCTTTTTGTGCCTTTGCTTTTGGCTAAAATACACCAGAGCCCTAAATATTTATCCCACACCCAACCAGTCACTATCTTCAGAAATTAAGAGCTTGCTACAAGCTTTGGCTCATTATCTGGAGATTCTTAACCAGGCTTCTCATCTTTCAGAGGCCTCAGAATCCCTTAAAACTGTATGTGTGCATGTGTTTTTCTAGAAGGACAATCTTTGGCTTAACCAAATTCTCAAGAGAATCTCTCCTCCAAGAAAAGCCAAGAAATGCATTTTCTGAAGGACAAAGAGTCGTTCACAACCCGGACCCTCTAACAAACCTTGAAGAGTTGCTACCAGTGTCTAGTGACAGGGATCTGGCCTGGCCTACAATTTGTTCCTCTGACACACATCTGTTCCCAGCCTGGTGCCCTGGGAAAAAGGTGCTGTGTTGTGAGGCATTGCAGGCTGTGAGGTGTGATTAAGAGTACACAGCTCTTTGATGGGCCTTCCGGGGCAGAAAATGATTGTGTAGGCCAGATCTGAATGTAGTTGAATTCAAGTAAATTCCAGAAATATTGGTTTCCTATCCTGTGGTGATGGGTACTGGCACAGGCTCCTTTTGACCCAGCAATACCTGGCGGTAGTCTTTTCTCTGTCGGGGGTGGGACTCTGGAAGCCTGGGAGAGCACTCAGTGATTCTCTTTCCACATCCCATCTTCACCTCAGCCCATGGGCATCATGTCCATCCTGGAGGAGGAGTGCATGTTCCCCAAGGCCACTGACATGACCTTCAAGGCCAAGCTCTATGACAACCACCTGGGCAAGTCCAACAACTTTCAGAAGCCACGCAACATCAAGGGGAAACAGGAGGCCCACTTCTCCCTGATCCACTATGCAGGCACCGTGGACTACAACATCCTGGGCTGGCTAGAAAAGAACAAAGACCCGCTCAATGAAACAGTGGTGGGCCTGTACCAGAAGTCTTCCCTCAAGCTCATGGCCACACTCTTCTCCTCCTATGCTTCCGCCGATACTGGTAAGGGGGAAGCCCCTGAGCTGGATCAGGGAACTTCTGTAGGTGCAGGATCCAGAGGCAGGCAGGGGGAGCCTGTGAGTCAGGAGAGCCCACTGCTGGCCATCTATACCTCCTCCCTGCAGTACCTCCCATTTTCTACCTTGCATTATGGATATGGATGCACATGTCTGTTTCTTCAAGACTGTGAGCAACAGGGGGTCAGCAAAGGTAGCACATTCGTCACCGTCACCTGCCCACCATAGAGCCATGTATGCAGGACTTTTCAATACACATTCAGACAATCACTGAACAAATGGCAGGAAAAAATGAGCCTCCAGTTCAGAGGAAGAAGAGAAGTAGTGTGGACTGAAATGAGGAGGAAGTATAAGGAGAAAAGTAGAAAGAGGGACGACATAAGAATGAAGGATAGGGCTAAAAAGAAGAACAAAGAGTCACCGATATTATTTCAATACCTACTGGAGAGCTGCTTTACATACTTAGTCCCATCCGATCTGCTTTCCAGCTTTTAGTGGCAGTTACTTTCATCCTCTGGAAAGCTGAGCCTTGGAGAATAGCTGGTGGAAACCCCACAGCTACTGAGTACCAGAGTCTTGCCCCTACCCCAGGACTCCTCGGTATTCAAGCTCATGTTCATCTTTCCTTCTCTTGTTATTAGGGGACAGTGGTAAAGCCAAAGGAGGCAAGAAAAAAGGCTCATCCTTCCAGACAGTGTCTGCTCTCCACCGGGTAAGGATGGTCAGAGATTCCATATCTGTGGTGGGTAAGCCTAGAGCCACCCTATCCTGATGCTCTGAATCTAGAGGCAAAAGAAGCTAGAGCTATGTGGTCACTTTGGTGTTAAAATTCTACACAAGGTCAGGCATGGTAGCCCATGTTTGTAATCCCACCACTTGGGAGGCTGAGGAAGGAGGATCACCAGGAGTTTGAGGCCTGCCTGGGCTACATAGTGACACCCTGTCTCAAGAGAGAAAGAAAGAAAGAAAGAAAGAAAGAAAGAAAGAAAGAAAGAAAGAAAGAAAGAAAGAAAGAAAGAAGAAGAAAGAAAGAAAATTCTACACAAGTGTGAACTCACATAATAAATTATGTTAACCCTCTGTCCCTTTGATGGTTCTGGCGACAGGGTGTCTGGGTCCCAGGGCTAAGGAACCCAAGGGAAGGTCCTTGTGGCTACTAACTCCTTATCTTCATCCATCTCCAGGAAAATCTGAATAAGCTGATGACCAACCTGAGGACTACCCACCCTCACTTTGTGCGCTGCATCATACCCAATGAACGGAAGGCTCCAGGTGGACCACAGGGAAGCCTTTAGTCTGGGAGGGGGTGCACGGTATCCATTTACCCTGAGACTGACCCTGTCCCTTCCCCTTCCCCACAGGGGTGATGGACAATCCCCTGGTGATGCACCAGCTGCGTTGCAACGGCGTGCTGGAGGGTATCCGCATCTGCAGGAAGGGCTTCCCCAACCGCATCCTCTACGGGGACTTCCGGCAGAGGTGGGCACAGGGCACTGCAGAGCTCAGGGACATGGGCAGCTCAGGGAGCTTGGGCTGTCGCATGTCGGGGTGGGAGTCACAGGTGGCCCTGGAGTTCTGAAGGCAGAGCAGACCCTGGCAGAACTGGAATGACTCTGGGCACTTCCCTCCCCAGGTATCGTATTCTGAACCCAGCGGCCATTCCCGAGGGGCAGTTCATTGACAGCAGGAAGGGGGCAGAAAAGCTGCTAGGCTCCCTGGATATTGACCACAACCAGTACAAGTTTGGCCACACCAAGGTGAATCTTGAGCCCAACTGGATGGGTACAGGACAGATGTCCCTGTTGCATGAAGCAGATGGAAGATGTGGAAGCAGCCCCCTGATTCCTTCCCAACCCAAGGACTGCAAAGCAGGCTGCATTGCTCCCTTGTGTTCTGTATTTGTTCTAGAATGCATGGGATTGGGTTCGCTGGGAGCTCACTCAGACTTCTCCTACCTGCTTCCTCTGTCCTGGATACCTCTCTCTGAGGCTGAGAACCCTGGTTCTACTCCTTGCCCACAGGTGTTCTTCAAGGCAGGGCTTCTGGGGCTGTTGGAGGAGATGCGAGATGAGCGGCTAAGTCGCATCATCACGCGCATCCAGGCACAGTCCAGGGGCCAGCTCATGCGCATCGAGTTCAAGAAGATTGTGGAACGCAGGTGAGGAAAGAAGGAAAGGAAAGGCACCTGAAATGTCAGAGAATTGCTAGACAGTGTGGGTCAGAAGATCTGGACTCAGATCCTGGCTCTACCACTTATTAGCTTGCCTTGGCAAGTTACTTTTCCACTCTGCACCTAAGTTTGAATTATCTAAAAACACTCCACTTTAAAACACTAGATTGACAAAAATTAAGAAGTCTGACCTACCATTGACAGGTGTATAAATTAGTGCAACCTCTTTGGAAGACAATTTATCATCGTCCTTTAAAGCTGAACAGTCCCATGTGGCCACACCTGAATGCAATTCCACCCTCACAGAAACTCCTATACTTGTATTCAGGAGACAAGAGAGTCTTCATAACAGCATTGCCATAATAGTAGGGATCTGGAAACAACCTGAATCTCCATTCAGGGGGAATGGTTTTACAACCATTTGGTGGAATACTATAGAGCAAAGAGAAGTAGTGAACTACATACTACATGGCATATGTTTGAACCTTCAGTGCATATTGTTGAATGAACAAAAGCAAGTCTTAATTCCAGCACTCTGGGAAGGTGAGGCAGGTAAATCACAAGCTCAAGTCCAGCCTGAACAACTCAACGACTTAGTGAAACCCTGTCTCAAAATAAAAAATAAAAAAGCTGAGGGATGTAGCTCAGAGCCTTGGATTCAAACCCTAGTACTAAACAATGTCTCAGAAGGATATGTAGAGTGTGAGATAATCATTAATGGCTGGAAATGCTTTAACTCTTGCTGGTGGTGGATTCGTGGACAGTCACTTTCATGCTTCATAATGTGTATATGAGAGATATTCTTAAAGATAAAAACCTATACAATTTGAACATATTTGATGTTCTCATCAGAATAGAAACATTGAACAAAGTAGACACTTTATAAGTAGTAGCTTCCATTACTACTACTCTTCCAGTAGAGAAGATATAAACTACGCTTTTGTTGAACTGATCTACATTTTTATGGAGCAACTCCATGTTTGGTGCAGTGCTACTTGGTTGGGAGTGCATGCATGCAACGAGGGCTACAAGACAGGACTCCTGCCTCTGGTGTGTACAAACTTGCTAGATGGGAACGGAGCCATGTACAGTTGGTCCCACAACTGGGAAATCGTCTTTCATAGGGTCCCTCCCGGCCTCCCCATTTCTTTGTCAGGGATGCCCTGCTGATAATCCAGTGGAACATTCGGGCCTTCATGGGTGTCAAGAATTGGCCATGGATGAAGCTCTACTTCAAGATCAAGCCACTGCTGAAGAGTGCTGAGACAGAGAAGGAGATGGCCACCATGAAGGAGGAGTTCGGGCGCATCAAAGAGGCGCTGGAGAAGTCCGAGGCTCGCCGCAAGGAGCTGGAGGAAAAGATGGTTTCGCTGCTGCAGGAGAAGAACGATTTGCAGCTCCAAGTGCAGGCGGTGAGGCTGTGTGATAATCTCTTCATCTCTCCCTTTTTGCATCCTAGATTAGAGCACATCCCTTACCAGGGTCGGGAGTCTAGAAACGCCAGCTCTTAAGACTCTGCATCTCTCCTCTCTTTAACCACCAGCTTCTTCCCTTTCCTCTTCTCCCAGGAACAAGACAACCTCAATGACGCAGAGGAGCGCTGCGACCAGCTGATCAAGAACAAGATCCAGCTGGAGGCCAAGGTGAAGGAGATGAACGAGAGGCTGGAGGACGAGGAGGAGATGAATGCCGAGCTCACTGCCAAGAAGCGAAAGCTGGAAGACGAGTGCTCAGAGCTCAAGAGGGACATTGATGACCTGGAGCTGACACTGGCCAAGGTGGAGAAGGAGAAGCACGCAACAGAGAACAAGGTGAGGGCAGCTCCCTCTGGCCCCAGCCCAGCTCTCCACAGATTCTCAGACCAGAGTGTGGTCCTGGTCCTTGGCATGGAGGGCCCTGAAGATGGCCCCGAAGACGTCCCCAGTTGTTGGTCTTTGGTTCTGAAGGAGTGGGGGTTTTGGTGGGCAGGTGAAGAACCTGACAGAGGAGATGGCTGGGCTGGATGAGATCATTGCCAAGCTGACCAAGGAGAAGAAAGCTCTGCAAGAAGCCCACCAGCAGGCCCTGGATGACCTTCAGGCTGAGGAGGACAAGGTCAACACCCTGACCAAGGCGAAGGTCAAGCTGGAGCAGCAGGTGGATGATGTGAGTAGTAAGAACCATGCTCTATCTCTCTCAGATCCAGATTTTGCCATCAACCAATGGTCAAGGAGTTCTTGATCCTTATAATTAACTTCTATGGCTCCTGGTGCTTTTTTCCTCCTCTCTCCCCTCACAGTAGTTCCTCACTAGGCTACGTTTCTAAATGTTTGTGCTTGCAGGATATCTCTGCTGGTTTGATTTCCAATCCCATTGAACTCCAAGTTTAAGAGCAAGCAGAAGAATATGAACTGTGGATTTCAGATTTTCTAGATTTTGTTTATTTTCTCTCTCCACCAGCTGGAGGGATCCCTGGAGCAGGAGAAGAAGGTGCGCATGGACCTGGAGCGGGCAAAGCGGAAGCTGGAGGGTGACCTGAAGCTGACCCAGGAGAGCATCATGGACCTAGAGAATGACAAGCAGCAGCTGGAAGAAAAGCTCAAGAAGTATGCAACTGCAGCAGCCATGAAGGCCTAAAGGAAGTGTTTGGCCCGAGCACATGGTGCGGCACTTCCACTGGCTGGGGTTGCCCTGGGCTCACACACTGGGAATTCTGAGGGCCAGCACAGGCCTCCCCCTTCACTCCGGGCCAGAAGGGAGGGAGCTGGCATTTGAGACAAGAGAAGAGAATGGGCCCAGAGGAAGGAGGACTGTCGGTAGCATTGCTCCCGACAGAGGACCACCAGTCGCTACCCTCTTCTTCTCTAGGAAGGAGTTTGACATTAATCAGCAGAACAGTAAGATTGAGGATGAGCAGGCGCTGGCTCTTCAGCTGCAGAAGAAACTGAAGGAGAACCAGGTGATGTTCTTCTTGGTGCAGCTAAGGGGACACCTGATGCCCTGAGGCTGTAGGAGCTGCTTAGGATTCTAGACAATATCTAGAACTTCAGGCATCCCCAGAGCCCCAACCATCCCTGACTTCCAGGCAGCACTAGCCTTGCCCTAGTCTTCTTGAGCAAGAATGTACCAGTGGAGCAAAGCTATTTTAGGGGAGAATCGTACCTGTTAAAAGGATTTCTCTTTCTGAAACATGCTCTGGCTCATGGACTTTCTGCTCTGGTAGGAGTGGTAGGACCCGATTCTCCTCTCCCTCTACCCTTCCTTCAGTACTTCTCCCCACTGCACAGGAGTGAGAAGGGCCTTCATGGAATACCTTCCTGTGGGTTGTTGGCTTCATCCTCTTCCCAGTACTAACTCCAGCTACTAACACAGGCTGAGTCCCCACAGATGCTCCTGATATGCAGTTGGCTCTTACCACCTCAAGCAAGTCACTTACCCTCCCTGATCCTCAGATTCTCTTCTCATCCATAACAGGGGACAATACCTCTCTTACAGCACCAGAGGAGATAAAGTACTGTATATGAAACCACTTTGTCAACTAGGAAATCCTACTTAAATATCATTTTAATACAGCCTAGGTTAAAGTCAGCCAGCCACAAACAAGAAGGGTATTCTTTTGTCTCCTCTATTTCTCCCATCCCTTGGTGGGAGGAGAGTAAAGGAACGCCCTTGGCCAGATGGGGTGTGTGCAACTGTAGTCCCAGGTCTTTGGGAGGCTGATGCCGGAGGACCACTTGAGCCCAGGATCACAACTAGCCTTAGGCAACTCAGTGAGACCCCCATCTCAAAAAAATCCATAATGTACCCCAAACTAATGTGCTTTTAATTGTGGGTTTTCCTGGAAAACCAGTAAACCAGGTACAACCTCCATTTTATAGCTGCAGAAACTGCATGGTCGGCTCTGGACATAGTGGAAACAGGTGCTCAACTACTAGAGATAGGACCTGTCCTCTCACTTTCTGGGCAGACTATGGCTAGTAGGAAGAGGTCTTCCCTCAGCTCACAGGACCCGTGGTTCAGGCTGCAAGTAACATATGGACTCAATTCCACTCCTCTGGGCCACTCAAGCATTAGCCTGCCTTCACATGTTATTTATGTTCCCATCTTCTTGGGTGCTCCTTTTGGGTATTAGCCAATATGCTGACCTGTTCCCCATGTTCTCCTGTTCTGGGTCTCAGCAACTTTTTTGGTTTCTTGGACCCAAACAAGAGTGTGTTTATCTTCACCACATCTTGGCAATGAGCTAGGGCTCCTCCCTGTTTCGGCAAAACTCCCACCTTCTCCAACCTGAGAGTGGAGATGTAGGTCCTTTCTTCCAGTCCTGAAGTTCAGTAAAGCTGAAGGAGCTTACTGCAGTCCCTTAAAGCTGTCCATTATCCCAGATGAAGGGAATTCCACCAAGCCTCCCCTTTGTTCCTGGCAAGCCAAACAACAGATCAAAATGGTAGATGAAATCTTCTCAAAATTGAGTCATTTCCAAGGCTAAGGCCAGAAAAACAGGATGGGGCATAACGAAGAAAAGGTGACCTTTGCTGGCCTGGATGAGAACCCAAAATAAGTAAATCCTGAACGGTGAAGAATATGGTCGATTAGACTTCATGGTTAACAAAGAAAATTACTATAGTATTTGATTTTTTAGGCATATTGTGAGTATTTGTGAAAATACAAGCACTTACTTTCTTGTGGTCGGTTAGCAGAACAGGGTCAAGCAAATTTGTGGACTCTGAGATCACAATCTCAGCAGAGCTCAGGATGCCCCTCTGCACAGATTCTCAGGACTCGGGGCTGTGGATGCTCAGGCTAAGTCTACAGTTGCCCTCAGGAAACTCTCGATGGTTTGGTTTTAACCAAATTCCTATCCATGGCCAGTGCATTATAGGGTATTTAGCAGCATCCCCGGCCTCTCCCCAGTAGATGCCAGTAGCACCCTCACCACCAAGCCATGCCAATTTAAAAGGTCCCCAGACAGTCAACTGCACCCTGGGGCACAACACTGCCTCTATTTGAGAACCGCTGCTTGATAGGGATTGAAGTACTTGGGAGCCTTTAAAGCCCTGGGGCGGGGGCTCCCACGGAGGGTCCCGGGGCGCGCCTGAGGCCCTGTATCCCGGCCCAGGCGCGCATCGAGGAGCTGGAGGAGGAGCTGGAGGCAGAGCGCACCGCCCGCGCCAAGGTGGAGAAGCTGCGCTCAGACCTGTCCCGGGAGCTGGAGGAGATCAGCGAGAGGCTCGAGGAGGCCGGCGGGGCCACGTCCGTGCAGATCGAGATGAACAAGAAACGCGAGGCCGAGTTCCAGAAGATGAGGCGCGACCTGGAGGAGGCCACGCTGCAGCACGAGGCCACGGCGGCGGCGCTGCGCAAGAAGCACGCGGACAGCGTGGCCGAGCTCAGCGAGCAGATCGACAACCTGCAGCGGGTGAAGCAGAAGCTGGAGAAGGAGAAGAGCGAGTTTAAGCTGGAGCTGGACGATGTCACCTCCAACATGGAGCAGATCATCAAGGCCAAGGTGAGCCCTCCCAGCCTCTCTGCACCTTCTTCTTCCTCACAGCTGTGCCTTCCTCCTTTCTTCTCCATCCTCTATCTTGTCTTTCTCACTCCCTTCCTCCCTTGGGTCTTCTCTGCTCTCTACCCTGCCCCTCTCTGGTGCCACCCACATCTGACTTCTAGCCTTTCTCCCTCCTTTAATTCAGGTCCCCTTGCTGGGCATAGTGGCACACGCCTGCAATACTAGCACTTGGGAGGCTGAGGCAGGAGGATGGCTGTGCGTTCCAGGCCAGCCTGGGCTACATAGCGAGACTTTGTCTCAAAAAACAAAAAACAGGGCCAGGGATTTAGCTCAGTGGTTCCGCCGCCTGCTTTGCAAGCAAAAGGTCCCGAGTTCGATCCCCAGTACAAAAAAAAATTCAGATCCCTTCTTCAGAGTGAGGCCCTCTTCCCCCACACACAATGCCTGGGTCACCCTCCTGTATTCTATGTCCTCTCTACCTTGACCCTCTGTTCCTTCCTCTGTCTGGGGGACCCGGTCACTCTCTGTCCACTACAGCCCTTTCCACACTCACCTTTCCTGTGTCCCCTACTCCCTGAAGGCAAACCTGGAGAAGGTGTCTCGGACGCTGGAGGACCAGGCCAATGAGTACCGCATGAAGCTGGACGAGGCCCAGCGCACCCTCAATGACTTCACCACCCAGCGAGCCAAAAT
The DNA here is from genome assembly GCF_053883595.1 of Heterocephalus glaber. Taxonomy (NCBI): domain Eukaryota; kingdom Metazoa; phylum Chordata; class Mammalia; order Rodentia; family Bathyergidae; genus Heterocephalus; species Heterocephalus glaber. The sequence continues at coordinate 4,623,538 of NW_028258403.1, read as the reverse complement.
GCAGACCGAGAATGGTGAGTGCTCCTGCACTGGCCCCAGGTAGGACATTAGCTGCCCCCTTCCCTGGCCCACAAACCCTTTATTCTGCCTGCAGGTGAGTTGACCCGGCAACTGGAAGAAAAGGAGGCGCTGATCTCACAGCTGACCAGAGGCAAGCTGTCCTACAACCAGCAGCTGGAGGACGTCAAGAGGCAGCTGGAGGAGGAGGGCAAGGTGAGGCCCAATGGAGCCAGTGGAACAGGTTTGATGGAAGCTCTGGGCAATGAACCACAACTCCAGAAATAGACTGGAGGCTCTGTAATGCAAAGGCCTCCAGTCAAGGTTCTGTCCCCCAACTAGGCAACAGCCAGTAACTGAATGACCGAACGCTTCTTATTTGTAAGGGAATGGGGTAGGCAAGCCAAGAAACCATTCAAAGACATTGAGATTTCACCTCAGCACACAAGCTGAATGAGGCTGGGGCTGGATTGAAGTGAACAGATAGAAGGATCTAGAGAATGGGGCAAGAAGGAAGCCAGACGTGGTGATGCACACCTGTGGTCCCAGACACTAGAGAGACTGAAGCGGGAGGATCACTTGAGTTTGAGAACCAGGGACACGGATTTCCTCCCACCTCCTGGTGCTCGCCTCTCCCCAGGCCAAGAACGCCCTGGCCCATGCACTGCAGTCGGCCCGGCATGACTGTGACCTGCTGCGGGAGCAGTATGAGGAGGAGATGGAGGCCAAGGCCGAGCTGCAGCGTGTGCTGTCCAAGGCCAACTCGGAGGTGGCCCAGTGGAGGACCAAGTATGAGACGGACGCCATCCAGCGCACTGAAGAGCTGGAGGAGGCCAAGTGAGCTCTGCGTGGTTCCCACCCTGATTCTCAGAGAGGCAGGAGCAAGAGGATCAGGGTGGGGACAGTCAGAGTGGATATAGGAAAAAGGTTTGGGGTGGGAGAGACATAAGGATGGGCAACAGAGCTGCTGGAGAGAAAGCCTGGATCCTGCAATCTATAAACCCTGGCTGGCCCCAACCCACTTCCTGTGACGGGCGAGCTTTTGGCCCGGGTTATACCTGATGCTCACGTATAAGACGAGCAAAAAGCTTGTTGGTCAGAGGAGCACTCGTCGTTCAGCCTAGGGTGGGAATGAGAGGTTGTGCTGCCCAGATGCACTGTGTGTAGGGAGGTAGCAGCCTTGGCTCCCTCTGGAGGCTGAGGTTCCATTACCCTAGGAACGGTGGAAAGGGGCTGGGTCTTCAATGGCAGTACAGGGGAGGAAGTGTCCCAAAGCCCCACTGTTCCCAAGTAGACTGACACACACATTCCCCTGGGCAGGAAGAAGCTGGCCCAGCGGCTACAGGATGCTGAGGAGGCCGTGGAGGCCGTCAACGCCAAGTGCTCATCGCTGGAGAAGACCAAGCACCGGCTGCAGAATGAGATCGAGGACCTGATGGTGGACGTGGAGCGCTCCAATGCCGCCGCCGCGGCCCTGGACAAGAAGCAGAGGAACTTCGACAAGGTGGGCAGTGTGCGGGGATGGCAGCCAGCATGTGAGGCAGAGGCACTAGGAGGCCAGAGCCGCACTCCTGGCAGGCAGGGGAGGAGGGCTGAGCCCAGGTGAGGGCCTGGGCTACACAGTGAGCTGTGTCCCCTGCAGATCCTGGCCGAGTGGAAGCAGAAGTATGAGGAGTCGAAGTCAGAGCTGGAGTCGTCCCAGAAGGAGGCCCGCTCCCTGAGCACCGAGCTGTTCAAGCTCAAGAATGCATATGAGGAGTCCCTGGAGCACCTGGAGACCTTCAAGCGGGAGAACAAGAACCTGCAGGGTGCGCTGCCCCAGGGGCTGGGGGGCCAGAGGGGTCATGTCCCCATGGTGGGGGCCAGAAGTGATTCAGACGTTTGAGCTTTCTTGCTCTCTGACCCCCAGAGGAGATCTCAGACCTGACTGAGCAGCTGGGGGAAGGAGGAAAGAACGTGCATGAGCTGGAGAAGATCCGAAAGCAGCTGGAGGTGGAGAAGCTGGAGCTGCAGGCGGCGCTAGAGGAGGCCGAGGTGAGAGCCTGGATCTCTCCACCTGCTCCCCAGCACACGCTGCTGTCTCCACCTCACCTTCACCTGGGAGCGCCCCTGAACCAGGGCAGAACCTGTTGGCTCCTGCTCTGGGTATAAGGTCATCCACTCTCCACTCCTGATGACAACCTCCAAAGCAGACTCTGCCCAAGGAAAAGGTCACAGTCTCATTTCAGGCCAGAAGATTTTGTTTCTTGCCAGGTTTCCTGAAGCCGTTACCCAGACAGTGAGGCGGGACATGGGCTCCACTGGGCTCCTCTTGGGCAAAGTCCTTAACCTCTCTGTGCCTCAGCATCCTTAACTGTAAGATGGAAATAGTGTACATACCTCACAAGATTGTGTTCACAATTAAATGAGGTTACACACTCAAACATTTAATATATGTTAGTTATTGTTACTGTGCATTTTTAAGAAACTGGAAATAGCTCCAAGGCTGGGCATAGAGGTACATACCTGTAATACCAGCACTCTGGGAGCCTGAGGCAGGAGTATGGCAAGTTTTAGCCCAGCCTGGGAAACTTACTGAGATGCTGTCTCAAAAAATAAAATGTAGCTCAGTGTGAAGGCCCTGGGTTCAATCCCAAGTTTGGAAAATAAAAAATGATGAGTGACTAGGGAAGCAAAGAACAAAGAGGGTTTTGGATTTGTGGATATAGAAATCTCTCCCTTTTCTGTGATTTTTTTAGGTGGGTCAGGAATTTCTCCCATGTTAGTACCAAGGATCTGGTAATGGGGAGTCCAAACTCCTTCACAGAGGAAGCCTCAGGAGTCAGGAAGCCCAGGGAATGTAGCACTCCCTCCCCCACAGCAACCTGGGGTGCAGGGCCACCCTCCCCATCTCTTCGTACTCTTCTCCAGGCCTCAGTCCTGGCTGATGCCTGCAGCCTCTTGGCCTCCCTCTCCCACTCTGCCCTGGCCCTGACTGTCTTCCTCCACCACCACCCCTAGGCCTCCCTGGAGCATGAGGAGGGCAAGATCCTCCGCGCTCAGCTAGAGTTCAGCCAAGTTAAGGCAGAGATCGAGCGGAAGCTGGCAGAGAAGGATGAGGAGATGGAGCAGGCCAAGCGCAACCACCTGCGGGTGGTGGACTCGCTGCAGACCTCGCTGGATGCAGAGACACGCAGCCGCAATGAGGCGCTGCGGGTGAAGAAGAAGATGGAGGGCGACCTCAATGAGATGGAGATCCAGCTCAGCCAGGCCAACAGAACAGCATCAGAAGGCCAGAAGCACCTGAAAATCGCCCAAGCGCATCTGAAAGTAACAGGAGTTGGGGCTCTCAGAAGGGGGGCGAGTCAGAGCAAACGGGTGCCCAAGGGAATGGTGAAGGCCAGAAGAGTCTTGGGACAACAAATATGAGAAAGTGGGAGCCATGTACCTCTTCAATTTGAAAGCTTGACAGTGTGCCCTGACTAGAGAATAGATGAGGGATGACAGGTGTCCTCCAGGTGACAAGAGATTGATGAATGTGGGACACGTCAGACCCCACTGAGGGTGCAGGGAGTATGAGGTTCAGGCCTCTCCCCATCACGTATTCCCCTCAGGACACCCAGATCCAGCTGGATGACGCAGTCCGGGCCAACGATGACCTGAAGGAGAACATCGCCATCGTGGAGCGGCGCAACACACTGCTGCTGGCTGAGCTGGAGGAGCTGCGCGCCGTGGTGGAGCAGACAGAGAGGTCTCGGAAGCTGGCTGAGCAGGAGCTGATCGAGACCAGTGAGCGGGTGCAGCTGCTGCACTCCCAGGTGGGCAGTGCCCCTTTGTGCACATTGGAGGGAGCTCAGGCCAGCAGAACTCAGCAAGTAAGGGTGGGAGCTGCTCAGGGATGCTCAGTGCCTCTCCTCTGTGCCTACTCTCCACCCCTAGAACACCAGCCTCATCAACCAGAAGAAGAAGATGGATGCAGACCTGTCCCAACTCCAGACTGAAGTCGAGGAGGCCGTGCAAGAGTGCAGGAACGCTGAGGAGAAGGCCAAGAAAGCCATCACGGATGTGAGTCTCCCTCTTCCCGCCTTCCCTCCAGACACAAAGGCAGGCCTCGTCCAGGCCAGGCCACTGTGCTGCTGTGACCGTGTGACTCTGCAGTTCCCTCCTCAGGAGGGAAGAGGCCCACCCGGGCCCAGACTCAGGACCTTCATCCTGTCTCCTGTGCACAGGCCGCCATGATGGCAGAGGAGCTGAAGAAGGAGCAGGACACGAGCGCCCACCTGGAGCGCATGAAGAAGAACATGGAGCAGACCATTAAGGACCTGCAGCACCGGCTGGACGAGGCCGAGCAGATTGCCCTCAAGGGTGGCAAGAAGCAGCTGCAGAAGCTGGAGGCCCGGGTGCGGGAGCTGGAGAACGAGCTGGAGGCTGAGCAGAAGCGCAACGCGGAATCAGTCAAGGGCATGAGGAAGAGTGAGCGGCGCATCAAGGAGCTCACCTACCAGGTGCGGGTGGAGGCATTGGGAGTAAACATGGCAGCAGTTTCTCCAGCTCCACTTCCTGGCACACACAGGGCCCCTGATGAGCCACCTTCCAGGAATACCAAGCACGCCTCCTGTCTTTAAGATGCTGTCAGTAGATTCATTTCCTTTCACGTTCTCTGAGGTCACTTCAGCTTGAGTCCATAAATTTTTGTAGCAAAGAAGAATCTACTTCTACTTCCTGAAATCTCATTTACCAACATTTCCTCAGATTTTTAATAACTCAAAGTGCTACCATGAAGGCTTCAAAACAGTCCAAAGAATCTTTTACCTTCTACCATCCTGACAGGGAAGGAGGTCATGTGGTTTAGGAACAAATGTCAGGTGATGGAAAGAGACTTGTCAATCTTCCATGGAAGCTCTGAGACAAGTAAGAGAATACCTAGTAAAAGATCTCAGAATATTCTATTATCTCTATCTCCCAAGTCAGTTTTTGCCCCTGACCTGTTATTTTCTTTTTTTTTTTTTTTTTTTTTTTTGGTACCAGGGATCGAACTCGGGTCCTTGTGCTTGCATAGCAGGCATCGAAACCACTGAGCTAAATCCCCAGCCCTTGACCTGCTATTTTCACAATGTCCTGGGAAGGAAAAACTGAGGAGACAGAAGTGTTGCTCCATTTGACAGGTGGACACCAGAGGCACAGGAAAGAGACTACAGGTGTAGAAGCAAAACTTGGCATGAGCACAATAGAAATGGTGTCCTAGCACTTAGGATAATATGGAGATAGGAACAATCAAGTGACCTGGAAACCAGTGATCCTGGTACCTGAACTCTGGCCCAGTACAGTGAATTAGAATATTGGGCTATGGTAGATTAGAATAATCTGAGCAATGATAATGCCCCCCCCTTCTTTCTGCCTTCTCATTAGTACTCTTCTGGTCACCTCGTGTTGCTCCAGGTGGGAGCTCTATCCAGAAAACTGAGGCTGGAACAGATCATGTGCCTCTGTATGACCATGTCATGGAATTCCCTTTGGTCCTGAGATCCTCCCTCCATCTCCAGCTTTAGAACCTCGCTGCTTTGTGCATTCCTGACTGAGAGACCTGCCTTGTCCCTTTCACCTGCAAGTGGCATCAGAGATAGAATCTTCCTCACCACCTCCTTGACCTGGGCCGCTGGAAGGAGTTGCAACTGAGGCCTCAGGAGAACAGTGGCATAGAGTGAGGAGGGAAAAGGAATTGTACTTGCTCCTCCCCAAAACTGTCTTCTCTCACCCACCTCCCCCAGACCGAGGAGGACAAGAAGAACCTGCTGCGGCTGCAGGACCTGGTGGACAAGCTGCAGCTGAAGGTCAAGGCCTACAAGCGCCAGGCTGAGGAGGCGGTGAGTTTGTGGTTTTCCTCCCCGTCATCAGCACTCCTACTATGTGAGAGCCGATGAATATCTGCCACAGCAGGACCTGGACAAAGCTCTGTGCTAATCTTTTAACTCTCTAAAAGCATTTATTTTATGTGTCCAGTATGCTCAGAAGTGTGTCAGGCAATCTGAGTTCACAGAAGCAATGCTGCATCTGCCCCTGCACCTGCCTGCCTCAGCTTATACTCCATACACCTTAAATCCAAGAGAAGGTGGTGGAGATGTGATGTGAGACAGGGGCAGATGGCGCTGAAGGTAGGAAAGTGGCTGTGGAGCTGGAATCAGGCCAGGAAGGGGATCTGACTCGGCGCAAGGCAGTAAGAAGATATCTGGGCAGGCAGGAAAATGTGGACTTGAGGTGGGATGAGCACACCTATGCAGGAAAGCGAGGGTCAACCAGCATCTAGCCAAGCCACGATTGGAACAGATACAGGGAAGCAGAAGGGTGGGGGGGTCACACCAGCCTGCATGCTATTTGTCCTGAGCTGTGAGTAGCCCTGAAGGATTCTGAGTGCTGGACAAGTTTGAGGAAGGTGCCAAGCCAGGGGCAGGAGTCCCTTGGGAAGGAACAGGAACATGGCTGAGGAGTGTGTGGTCCGGGGCAGAGCGAGTGGTTCGGGCTGAGAGACTGGAAATATCCGCTCCCCGTGGCCCCTCTGACCCACCCCCCCTCTGCCCACAGGAGGAGCAGGCCAACACCAACCTGTCCAAGTTCCGCAAGGTGCAGCATGAGCTTGATGAGGCGGAGGAGCGGGCAGACATTGCCGAGTCCCAAGTCAACAAGCTGCGGGCCAAGAGCCGCGACATTGGCACCAAGGTGGGTCCCTTCCCTGGGCTTCAGCAGTCACCCCCACATCGGCATGCCCTCTGACGTGTGTCCCTCAGAGTAGCTACGGCTCACACTATACGAGGACAGCCCTGAGGGTCCCGCAGTACTCAATCCTGGAAATCCACCCTCCTGCTCACAGCAGCTCCCTCAGACTGGAACCTCTGCAGAAAGCCCCAGCCCTGTCCTCTAGGCTTCAAGCACCCCTACCATGGGGCCCCAAGATCCCTGAAGCTAACCTCTCCCTTTCTAAGGGCCTCTCCTAAGCTTAGGCCCCTGCAAGCCCCAGGGATTCTTCCCTATGCCCTCTTGTCCGCTCTCACACCTCTTATTCCTCTCCCAGCAAAAAATGCACGATGAAGAGTGACAGTGTCTACAGAACCTCGCTGTGGCTAATGCACAATAAACACAAGTGCCTGACCCTGCACACCTGCATCCTTTGTCCTTTCCATCAGACCTTCATCCTGGAGCAGGACGGTTGGTGGCCCAAGAGGACAGTGGCTCCAGCCACTATATCCAAGCTGAGGGGGCCAAAACATCCCACATCTACAGAGGAGGAAACCAAGCCCAGACAAGGTGTCCTGCTAACAGCACAAGTCCCAGCCCTGCCTAGTCACCCACACAGGGCAAGGGAGGGAAACATTTCCAAAGTGGAGGAAATAAAGGCAGAACAGGGTGAGGCAATTACAGACATTGAGAGTCAGAACTTTGGTGCCGAAGCTGAAACTACCCTTCACCTCCCACACTTCTGAGGCTACAGGGGTTGTAGTTGTCCTAAAACATCGTTCTTTTCAGAAAGATCTTCCCACTGATGCCAGGCCAGGTTCAGGGCTGGCGGGGATGGAGGTGCAGAGAAAGGATGTGGAAAAGGTCCTATCCAGTCAGCCCCTTGGAAGTAACCCACAGGGAGCTCCTCTCTGTCATCCCCAGGGTCTGACCCCAGCTCTGTGGGTCAACACCTCACACAGTGGCATTCCCAGCACTCTGGGGCCAACTGATGCTCAGCCCAAATCAATATGCAGCGTGGGCACTGCTCATCTCATTTGGGCTCTCACACAGACAGGCAGCACAGGGGTGCGCACAGGTACACATACACTTCTACTGCATGCACTTCTGCTGTCTCTGGGCGCCCGGTGAGAATTGGCCACATAGCTGCTCAGGAGACCAAACCAGTCCTGATCACCTGCTCCAAGCAAATGCCTGGCTCTCCTGGGGTTTTTGGCAAGGCTCTCCAGACCACCTCCTCATTGTTTTACCTGGCACGCCTTTCCCAAATCCCCTTTAGATGGAGCTCTTCTGTCCCTCCTCTGAGGTGGTGCCCATCCTATCCCACCCTCCAAGTCAGTCAACCGGTCTTGAAAATGAACTATGCATCAAGCCTGAGAACTGTGAGCAGAGTTGAGAGAACCATGAAATCCAGTTGGTTCTGACCCTGGAGAGCCTGCCAGGAGAGGCTGCCCAGTCTGATGAGAAGCCAGGACACAAGGATGAGAACAGGAAACAGGAGGCAGGGAAAGTCCAAGAGAGGAGAGGTCACCACCAAAGGAGCAGAGCTCCACCACAGAGTTCAAGATCCAGGGTCCAGGCAAGGCTTGCAGGTGGGGCCTGCAACTGGAAGGAACACCTCAGAGGAAGAAGGACGATGCTTTAGGGCAGCAGCAAGTCAGCATAGATGGAGCCACTGATCTGGGCCATGCTGAGCTCCTCGGGCCAGGCAAGAAGTCCTGGCTGCTCTGGAGTGTCACAGACCAGGCAGGGCTGATTCCCAGGTTGTGGCAATGGTCGTTTCAAATGCCCTCAGAGCCAGGCTTTCCCTTTGCTTTTACCATGCAGAGCCCTACACTAGCTGGTCTCTCTCCCAAGCCATGAGGGCTCAGAGGCAGCCCTGCCAGTCACCTCTGAATCTTTAGTGCTAACACAGGGTCTGCACGGGAGAGAGGCTCACGAAACATGTGCTGAGCAACTTCAGGCTGGGAAAGTGGGTCGCTGGTGGAAGGAGCTGAAGATGAGGCTGAGCCATTGTATTCTGAGCCCCAGCGGGACTTAGTACAGTATTCACATCACCTGTTTAGCTCACAAGAGAGCTGGGTTGTAGCCGTAGCTGTGTCACAAATAAGGAAGTCACTTCCACTGAGCCCATTTTCTCTTACGTAGAATGAAAGCATCAAGGCAACTAATTTCTAAGTGCCTTTACAGGACCAGCACTTGGGGAATTCTCCCTCTGATGCCTACAACTGCCCTTTCCCCTACCACTTGCCAGCCAAGCCCTCTCCACACCACCAGGGGGAGCTCTACAGCTGCCCCAGACAAGGACCTCAGCTTGTGCCTCTAACAGGTGTGCACAGGTTAGGGGGGAGAGGGAGGGTCATACTTCTCCACATGGGAAAGCTACGCCTTTTCAGGCACAGAGGTCCAGGTGCCAGGCATATCACGCAGTGGGGTTGCATACAGCATTTTGAGAATTTCTCCCTCCTCAGACGCCTCAGGCTGTGGTGTAGAAGTTCAGCCTTGGAGGGTGTCTTCAGCTCTTCAGCCCTGCCACCACCACCTCAATGCTCAGAACTGGTCCTAGAGGGGTCCACATATTCCAGGCAACATTTCCACCAATGCTCCTTGACATTCCTGATCTGCCTAATGTCTGAGGGAGAAGACCCGCCAGTAGGATTTGAATCTTTTAATTTGGGAATTACTTGGAGCCCAGCTTCCTTCCCTCCTTCCTCCTCCCTCCTCCCTCCTCCCCTTCTCTGGTCAGAACCTCATCAGAGGCCAGATCTCACAGCACCAGGCTCCACAGATACATCCTCAGTGACTTCTCAGCCAGGTGTGGGGGACTGTGGGCTGGGTGTTCTGTGAATACAAGGAGCTGTGTCTGAGCTCTGTAGTCTCCTGTGTCCAACTGGGCTTCAGAGCCAGGTAGCTTCAGAGTCACTGCTGGTCTCCTGTGAAAATTGAGTTAGGCAGGGAAGCCGTGTCAGGCTGGGGTAGCTGGGGTGGGGTTGGGGGCTTCTCTCTCAGTGCACGGGCACTCACCCTCAGTGGGCCTGGACACCATTTCAGTCTGATATATCTTGAAGGCATCGTAGACAAAGACAGAAACCAGGATGATACCAAAAACCTGTGGGAGGAGGAGCAGAGATGGCACGGCAGAGGATTCGGGCCACTGAATTAAGGAAGAAAGGGTGGTAGACGGTATGGTATGAGGAGCAACCCAGACCCCAAGCACTGAACCCAGTGTCTTTGTTTGCTGGTTTTTGCCATACTGGGAATCAAGTCCAGGGCCTTGCCTGTGCTGGCCAAGCATGCAACACAGCTACATTCCCAGCCTGAAGCTTTGGCTTTGGATGCAGGAAGGGTGACAACACTGGCCAGAGGCCCTGAGGGGCTGAACTCACAAAAGCAGCAATGGCAGCTCCCTCCCGGGAGGTCACAGCAGCAAAGGAGACCACCAGGAAGATAATGATGGCACTGACACAGCGGAGGAAGTCCTGGAGAGCAGGAGGGTGATATCAGAAGGCAAGGGGCATCACTTTGAGGTTGGGATTCTGAATCCCTACATGAAGATGCCCCTGGACATATATAAAGCACTTTCAGGGGACAGAGCTCAACAGGCTGCCCAGGGAATGGCAGCAGGTGAATCCAGAGCAGCCAGGGACTAGGGTAAGGGCGGAGGACTGGCCCTGGCCAGCAGATGGAGCACACCAGCTGGCACAGCTGGGCAGAGCTAAGGGCTGATGAGTAGGAGAGAGAGCTAAGGATATATGGATGTTCTCATGCACAGGGACACTACAGCTATGAAACCAGTGTGGGCCAAAGCATAGTTCTGAGTTCAGGGTACAGTATAGGGCATAGCCCAGTGGGGCATGGATATGGAGAGAAGCTGGGAGAAAAAAGGAAAACTCAGTGAGTGAGGGAAAGGAAGAGACCAGGACGGAGTAAGGGAGGCAGTGTTGCTTACCAGGCAGGGCCAGTTAAGTCGATCGAAGCGCTGGTAGTACTGGGTGGCATAGAGGAAGAGGAAGGCAAGTGTAATGAAGAACTCCAGCAGTGCTGCGGCCATGTAGGCAGAAATGGAAGCCGTGAAGCAGATGAAGATGATGAAGGTCAGGGCCTGCAGGACCAAGAACGGGGAGCTGGCCAGGAAGCAGGCACACAGGCCAGGCCTTGACCTTCCTCTCCTCAAGACACAGCCCCCACCCCAGCTGGCATCCAATACCTGTCTGTGGTGGATCCTTGGACCTACCACCCTCTAGCCCCCAACCCCTGCCAGCCCAGGGATCTCAGGGACCCCAGAGGTTAGGCCATACCACACAGCTCCAGGGGCACTGGCCTATGGTGGTCCTGGGCCGGGATTTAGCTCAGTGGTTCCACTGCTTGCCTCCCAAGCGCAAGGTCCCGAGTTTGATCCCCGATACGAAAAAAAAAAGTGTGCCTCTGGTGGTCCACCAATGCAGTGTCCCCAGGAGCACCGAGTCTATATGTTGTGCCCACAGCAGCACTGCACCTCGGGAGTCACTCCCTGCTCCATAATGCTGTCCCCACCCTCAGACGCCTGGAACTCCACTGACAAAAACTGGAGCTCTGACTCCATGCCAAGAGAAAAGGCTCAGGAGGCAGGAGCTCCCCCGAAACGTAGTATGGCAGATAAGCAGAGGCTCAGATTTATGCTGTGATCTTGCTAAGTAACCAGGGCAGAGCTTTTCCTGAGAACAGATGCTCATGGGCAGCAGCCAAAGGGTAAAGCATGGCTGCAGGAAGTCTGCCCTTTTTGATAGTTGCACTTCGTGCCCAAGAAGTGGCTACTGCAGTGACTGAGAAGAGACCTCTGTCCCATCCCCATGTCTCACACTCCCTCCACATTGAAGAATGCTGTCCTCTGTCTAATTTCAGTCTGTCCTGCTACAACTGAAACCTGCTGCAGACACCTCCAGGTAGAGAGGCAGCAGGAAGGCCAAACGGGAGGCAAAGACACAGCTACGGCCGGAAGTATCCAGAAAGCTTGGGAAGGGGGTGCCAAGCAGTGAGCCTGGGGGACCAGAACAGAGCTGAGCGAAAGAGCTGGCCAGGGGAGGGATGGAGGCACCAGGATGGGGAGGCAGCTGTTACCAGCTCCGTTTCCAGCAGGATGCCTTTGAGGGAAGAGAGGAAGGTCTTGTCCATGGTGAAGCCGTGGAGCCCTGAAGCTGGCGCTTCTTCAGGGGGCCGGTCCCGGCGATCCCAAGCACTGAACATCTCTGTAGGGCCCACAGGCCACAGCCCCCTGCCGTGGCTACCAGCTCAGGAAGAGCAACAGAAAGTTCTCAGGATAGGAAAGCAGACAGGAGCGAGAAGGCGCTTCCAGAAACCTGACCGTGAAGCAGAAAGGCCTGCCTGCCTTCACCCAGCTGCCCAGAGTGTCTTTGCTATGTGGCCTGCACTGGCCCCTTGGAGAACAGGGGGAGGAGGGAGACAAGGTTAACCCTCCCCTTACTTGAGTCCAGCCCAGCCCTGGAGAAGGGGAGAAGGAAGGAAAAGAGGAGAGGGCAGGGGAAAAAAAATAACACCCAGGAGCTGGGAGGTGAGACGAGAGACAGGCAGGGATAGGAGCCTCTCCATGGCCCAAGCCTGAAGAAGTTTGTGACCCCCTCCCATAACTTCAGCCCTTTTCCTTGGCTGGTCCTTTCTCCCTTTTCCTTTTGGAGAGGGTGGGAGCTGGAGCCCGGCCCAGGCAGCAACCCCTAGGACCAAGCTGCAGCAGCCAGGACCAGAGGACAAAGGCAGATTGTCAGAAAGACAAGGGGGCGCTGTGTGCCTACTGCAGTGCCTCAATGGGCCTCTGTCTCTCCAGCAGGCTGCTGTTCAGGGATGGACCAGAGAGCCAGAGAGGGAGGAGATGGGAGGGTGCAAGGGAAACTCTGTAGGGTAGGGAGGGCTGGTGGGGAGAAGGAAAAGGGACCAGGCTGAGGACCACAGGATATTCAGCCATCGTGGGCACCAAAGACAAATTAGATCATTTTTAAACGCGGATGTTTATTTGGATAAATCTCTCCATGTCCAATAACAGCTTCTTCCTCAGAATGATCCATGTCAAAGGACTAGTAACTACACCAGGATGGAGGCAAAGTAGGTCCCCACTGAGTATTTGATGAATGAATGAACAAGAGAAATGAGGGGCAAAGGGGAAAAAAAATCAAGAAAGTGCCTGTGCTGGGCAAGGGCAGCTGGAGATAGGAGGAAAGAGACAGAAGTGTGGCCTCCAGAAATGGGCAGAGCTTTGAAGGCCTTTCCTGAGAGGAAATGCCAAGACACCAGCTTCTAGCAGCAGAAGCTCCAGCTGTTCTCTTCTGAAAGTGCTTTCAAAAAGTGCAAATGTGTAGGTTCCTCCTCCGGCCACCATCTGTCCCAGGGTTCTGCTGCTCCAGGTAGTGCCTTGGAGGGACTGAGAGTCCAGGTACGCTGGCCCACTGTGGCAAGGTCTCTGTCCACCCGTCTCCAGTTGTGCTCCAGGGAGCAGCCTCAGGCAGACAGCAGGCACGACTAGGCCATCACCCGGGGTCGCACACACACGCAAGCCAGGGACACACGGTAGAGCCTGCGCTCCAGGCAGTAGCCATGGTGGGCACCACGCTCACCGTGGCATGGCCGCCGGTAGAAGACAGTCTGGTTGTGGTAGAGCAGCTCCGAGTTGCCCAGGGAGTCCATGTGGGAGCCTGTCTGTAGGCTGACACAGTGTGGGCACAGGCAACGGGCGTGGTACAGGTCCTGAGGGAGCCGGTTCAAGTCCCTGTCCAACCTGTAGGGGTGGGACTCGTCAGGCCTAAGAGCAATTGGCCAACAGCTGGGAGGGCAGGCAGGGTGAGAACAGTAGGGGAAGGAAATGATGCAGTTGGGGGCCTGGCCTCTTATCTCACTTCTGGTACCCACTTACTTGGAGCAAGTCACCCCTTTCCTGTCTGGGATTTCTTTTCCCTAAGTGGTAAGCTAGGGAAGGGGACAAAAGAATGGATTTCCACATGGGCCAGGGATCCTTAGGGAGGCAGAGGAAGGTGACCATGCTCCTGGCTCAGCCTCCAGGAGACCAGCTCTGTTCCACCTGATATACATGCTAGGCTCTAGCATGAGGTTTCTTAGTGTCATTATGAAATTTTAGAGTTGTTTAAATCTACTGTTACTACAAAAATAAAAACTACTCTGACAGCCAAGTATAAAAGAATATAAAGTGAAGATGAACTCTCTGTCCCCACCAATCCCACTGCCCAGAGGGAGGCTTTCCCTGTACATCCTCCCAAACCCTATGCAAGCAGGTGTCACAATGTACTGCAGGGTGCACAGGACGCTTCTATTCGGAAAGGACTCATGGCAAAAAAAAAAAAAAAAAAAGACTGAAAAACCACTGAAAAGTAGATACTCCAAAGATCTGGGTTCTAGTAGCCTAGTGGGAAAGCCCCGGGGTGGGTAGAACCATTTCCCATATAATCCCAAACAAACTGGGGTTCAGCTACTGCAGCATTTCCCAAAAGGGGCTCCCTAATAAATACCCTGCATGAAAAAGTTCTGAGGTCAAATGAGTTTGGAAGACACAGGCCGGGGATTTAGCTCGGTGGTTTCGATGCCTGCCGTGTAAGCGCAAGGTCCCAAGTTCAATCCCCGGTACCAAAAAAAAAAAAAAAAAAAGAGTGGGGAAAACCATGGTTTTGGGCTGGGGATTTAGCTCAGTGGTTCTGCCGCCTGCCTTGCAAGCACAAGGTCCCGAGTTCGATCCCCAGTATGAAAAAAAAAAAAAGTTGGAAGACACTGAGTCCAGTGATGTTTGCTCGGCAGACATCTTGTAGACTTCAATGTAGAGGTTACTATGAGTTTCCAAGAAATAGGGGCTGAAGTAGCCTTTCCCAAACTTACTTGGCATCACTTTTTTTCTGAGGAGCAGCTTGTGGAATGAATATTGCACAGAACACAATTTGGAGAAAGAAGGCTGAGTGGGTACCAGGGCTTCAGCCTTTATACAAGGGGTCTGGACCCCTGCTGAATCAGCCATCTGGCGCCCAGCCTCTCCTAAAGGTTCCCACGCCATCAGAGTGGGCCGGCACTCACGCAGTCTTTTGAGATAACTACAAAGCATTAAGGCCAGTGTCTCCACCTTAGTTAAAGCTGACCCCTTGCTGCCCACCAGAACGTCTCCATCCATTCCCCAAAGCCAAGAGTAATCAGAGCCAGATTTATAGGGGATGGGGACACAAACCCCTAGTGAGGACACAAGACAGAAAAATTACATTTGGGACCCCTAAGGCCCTAATTTTTAATATTTTGTTTCTTTGCTCCTATTTCAGTGCTTTGCAATATTTTTTCACGTTATGACACATGTAGAGAATTATATTTGTGTGGCACAGAAATCTGAGAAGAATAAGATAATCATGATTAGGATCAAAGGTAACCAGCCCCAGGGTCCAGCTGCTCAGGTGCCTCCAAGAGTTCATTTCCCTATCTTGGTATTCTTGTCACCAATCATAGCCTAGGGCAGTAGCGTTTGGTACTGAGATGCTTTATGTCTATACTATTTTCCCATGATATTTTAGTTAGAAAAATCATAGGACATTGTAGGGAAAAAAGAAGGACAGGAAGAGGAGGAGGAGGAGGAGGAGGAGGAGGAGGAAAGGGGAAGAAGAAAAGTAGAGAACCAAAATAACTACATATTTTGCATACATTATTTTACTCTATGTGCACTTTAGCATATAAATTATCATCTCATTTTACAGGTGAAAACAAAACAAAACCCTGAACTTTGATAACATAACTGAGGAGTTATTGGCCTAAGGTCACCCAATGGGAGTCAGACCTGAGACTCAAATCATGCCTGTGTAACTCCCAAACCTTTCCAGCTCCTCTGTGATCCAAACGGGGAGGTAGGCCGTAATTGAGTGGAACTCCCCTGGTCCCTCACACACACCCTGATATCAGCACATACAGGGAGGCATGGGCAGGCATTCGGGAAGAGGACAGCACACTCACTCATATCTCCAGGGGGAGATGGCCCTGCTGTTGAGGGGTCCGTCTTCACTCGCCCTGCAGGATTCTGGGTAATGGTCAAGGGTAGGAGGCTCCAGGGGAGACACGGGCACAGTAGTCCACTTCAGCCACTCCTCAGGAGGGTCCTGCCCTTTGCTGGGGCAGCAGTTGGGCCTGTGTATACAGCCCTTCTGGACCCGCAAACTGAGGGTGTGGATTCCCAGGATCATGGCCATGAATGCAGCCACCTGCTGGGAAGGTCAAGAAGAAAACGGCTCTCACCTGTCTGGGTCTCCCTCCTATCCAAACCTCCCCCTAGCTGCTCCATGAGATCCCAAACCTGAGAGCCAGGTCTCCCCCACACCCTGTCTCCATGATAGGACTGCTCCCCTTCCTTTCAGCAGGTCCTCTGCCAGCCCTCAGTGTCCTCACCTGGTACATGCTGGCAGTCTGCTCACTCAGCCACAGGTGCTGCCCTGACTGACAGACAAGCCTTCTGGAAGCAGTCTGAATGGAGCAGTTTAGGAGTCCTGGTTTTATTTCCAGCAAACCTGTTTTGTTTATTCAAATTTATTTCCACTATCCCTTAGAGGGAGTGACTTAAGATTTAAAAAAAAAAAAGCCTGAAAGCATTTTCAAAAGCTATTTAAAATGCTGCCCTCATGGAAGACGTGATGGCCCTCATTATCAGTCTAGTAGCTGATTGGGCAAATTTTGGTCTTTGTACCTTCCCAGTTATGAAGTCGAAGCAATAGCGTTCCACTGCTCTACGTCTTTATGAACTGGCACTGTGGGGATTGCCCTGGTTGGTTTGCTATCTCGAATTAGGGAGTCTCTTGACCTCCCTTTCACAGGTTTCCTTTCCATGCTCTCTGCTACTCCTATCTAGCATGAGATCGCCACTCTTCCCCTTCTTCCCAGACGCCCCGACCACCCACGTTAGTGACCACTTCTCTTTCTCTCCATCTCCTTTGATCCCATGCCCTTTGCTCCTTGACCCCTTCTTTCTTGGATGACCCCAACCCCTTGGACTTCTATTACCTTCTCCCTCCCCTTTGCCCTCTCCAGTCACTATCCTATCCCTATCCTGACTCTTTCTATGGCCTCTTCCTTGGGATAGAGACACAGGCCTCACCCAACAGGACTGCCAGTAAAGCTTGACCCCTAAAGCTTGTTGGCCAGAAGGGCAAGTCCTGGTGGGAGAAGCTGTGGATGATTGTCCCCATTGCACAAATGAAAAGGTGGAGCAAGGAAGAGGACGAATGCCTAAGACCCTGCTGGAGGACTCACTTCCACTCACGGGGCCTCGGGGCAAGGTTCATGGCAGGAACAGCTGCCCCTCTCAGGCCATGGGGAGAGCCCACTCAGCCTTAGCATTCTCAGCAGCATGGAGCAGGGCTGGCCAGGGGGAAAACTGCATGCTCCAGAAGGCTGATCCCAGGGGACAGCCTGCTGGGGAGGACTGTGCAGAGAGCAGGTCAGTGCTTACTTTGCTCCAGGCCTTTCCCTCATCCTAGCCCATGGATCGACAGCAGACCTGTAGTCTGACCTTGGCCCAACACCCTCATACACAGACATTGTCTCTAGAATGATGCTTCCTGATTTGCATGTGCTTTCCCTCAGAAAATACTCCTCTAGTAACCAAGGACTCGGGAAATAAACAAAAGAAACAGGAATAACATACACTGTAGATAGAGTAAGGGAGAATTCTCCAAATGCTTCAGACAAAACAGTCATAAAGAAGAACAAGAGATGGGGGTCCAAGGAGATGAAGAGGAAAGGAAGTGTTCAAATGTCAGAGGGCACTCTGGAGAATTAGGAGAAGCTGCTCCGGTGAGTCTTGGGGCTGGAACCGTGGAGGGGGACCTCAAGAGAAACCAGTGGCAGCAGGGAGAGTGAGCCACTTAGGAAAAGCAGTGAAGCCAGGAATATTGTTACACTACTCCCATACCCACCCTCACCCCGGGTGCTCCCAGACATCTATCTCCCTTCTATCTATTGCCAATCTCATTCCTGGGCGCTTACATGTGCCAGACACAGTGCTAAGCCCTGGACACAAATTGTCTTATTTTATCCTGACAATAAACCCATGACATAGAAATTGTTATCCGCATACTGCAGATGAGGAAACTAAGACCCAGTGAAAGTTAGAAAACTTTAGAAAGAAGCTGAACTCGTTTTCCATTCCAGCCCCTGACCAACTCCAAATCTAAGCTCCTGGCATAGAGCTATATCAACCCTCATCGGGGGCAAGTGGAAAGGGAGCCCCCGTGTAGGATGTTGGCTGGTGACAGATGGGCTTGGGCTGGACAGATCTCATCTCTACCTGCCCAGGGCCACAGGGCCTTGCCCACTTGGACAGTCAGCTCTGCTGGCGGGGATCCACTGCCCCAGCCTCTGGTCTGCTACATGGCCTCAGGGTTGATCCTGGTCTTCCTGAGTAACCCCAACCCTAGAATGGGATCTAGAGGGCAGTGCCATTTCAGAAGACCTGGATTTCTATGAGTCTCCCCTAAAGAATCAGAAGCCCAGGGCTGAGGGAGCAGAACCAGAGTCTGACCTTGGCCCAAATCTTCTGATCTTGCCCCCTTTCTCAGAGGAGCTGGAAGTAATCCCAGCTGCTTGTTTCACTTGCTGACCCTGCAGAAAGAACACAGCCTGGATTACTGGGCACATTGCCCTTTAGGATTGGTCTTTGGGGTATCTCCCTGCATCTGTAGCTCAAAGTAGAGGAAACTCCTGAAAGGCAGAGGGAGGGCCTCTCCAAGCACACAGTCTCCCCTAGGGTTGGCTTTTCCCATCCTATAATTAGCAGGCTTGATCCAAGAACCTATGCTCTGACCCACACGCCCCCACTCCACCCCATTTGCTCATTCTCCGTCCTTATCTCGGTAGTAACTTTGTGGAACTCTTTAGGGTGACTCCCTGGCATGAGAAACATTTTCCAGAGGGTTTCCTCATGGGGTGACAAGTTTTGGAATCCCTGAGTCACTTCAACGCCCAGGGAATCCTTGGGGGTGCAAGGATGGGTAGGTGGCAATGGGGAGGATGACGGACGTGGAAACAAAAGAAAGTTGGCCGAGCACATAACATCAAAGGTACCCTCCCAACAAGTCCCCTCTTGCCTATGCCTTATCTGGCAGCCAAAAAGGGCTTGCTGGGGTTCCTATCCCTCCGCCCCAGGAAAACTGGTAAGTAAAATCCAGGGTAGGTAAGGGCAGGGAAGATGTGATGAAATACACCTCCAACCCCTGGCTTGGAAAAGCTTGGGGCTTGCAGGGAGTTACAATGTGGCTGTCCTGCCCCTTCTTAGAAAGATATTCAAGTTTTCATCTGCTACCTTGAAGTTTTGGCCAGCCTTTGATCAGTTGTTGTCCTTGGGCCCTCTCTCCACCCCTTCCTTCCCTCCTTGTTTTTAGGAATATGTGCATTGTAGGAACCCGGTGGGACTAGGAGTTTACCTAGAGGCCCTCAAGGGTGCCAACAGCTTAGCTGCTCTGGACCTCAGCTCTCGAAATAGTGCAGAAGCCACAGAATTCCCAAGTGTCTTCTGGATTTCATCTAACCTTACGTAACCAAGCTCACATCACTAACCTTAAGTCATGCTGGGTTATATTAAAATGTTCAAACGCTTCCTCACCTTCTGGTAAGCAGATGCTACTCTCAGCCTTGAGAGCCCCCACACACACCTCCCTATGATTGAGCAACTAAAGGGTGAATGGCATGGACAGAGACCTCTAGACTAGTGATGGCAAAACTTTTAGAGCCCGATTGCCCAAACTGCAACACAAAACTCACATAGTTATCACAAAGTGCCAACACTGCAATTAAACCTGAATGCTGAGGTTTTAGTTTAGAAAAAACAACTGTTATCTGATGCTTGGCTGCTGGGGTGACTTGGCTTATGTGCCAACAGGGAGGGCTCTGTGTGCCTGCTGTGGCATGTGCGCCATAGGTTCTGGACTATTGTCCCCATGTTCTGATTGGCAAGTGATAAAGGTACTGGTTGCTAATTATATTTTTGCTAATTATTTTTTATATCTTCTTTAGCTACAAAAATACTTAGGCTAAGGAGCCCACCATCAAGTAGAAGCCACCCTGGCCTGGGGGACACTTGGAGAATCAGTTAGCAGGACAAAGAACACAACAACCCACTGCCCCCAGTCCAGGTTCTGTTCACATATCCACTCACCAAATTTTTATTGAGCACATACTGTATGCTACAATTCTAAATTCTAGGAATGTAGAGAAGAACAATCCATTTAAGGTCCCTTCCTCATAAAGCTGATATCTTAAGAGGAGATAGATGATAAACAAGGAAACAGGATAATTTCTGACGATGATAAGTGCTATGAAGGAAACAGAGCAGCGGTATGAGATAGGATGCTGTGGGAATGGGAGAGCAACCCTAACTCAGAAAGCCAGGAAGGCCTTTCTGGGGATGTAGCGTTTGATGTGATGATCAAAAGGGTCTGGAGGAAGCATAGTCTAGGTATGGGTGGCAGGACATGGAGAGTCCCAGAGGAGGGAAAGGGCTTGGCATATTTGAGAAACAGAAAGGACAGAGATGATGCAAAATAAGAGATGAAGGGGAAGTGGCAAGAGATGAGGTAGGTAGGAACCAGGTTACAGGCTTGCGGTCTATAGTGGAGCATTTGGATTTTATTTCAATGTCAGTGGGAGAGTACTGACTGGATTCAAGCATGATCTAGATGATTTGAGTTTCTTGACGTTCCCGAAGGGCTGATGCCAAATAACTACAGTAATAATAGTTCCAACTATTCCACATTTACACATGGTAGACCAGGCACTGTTCTGCTCACCATTCTCTTAAGGCTCACAACCAGCCAATGCTCCAGGTTTCATTTCATCCCCGCAGTTATTGTCCTTTAAAGATAAGGATAAAAGTTCCAAAGGTCACATGGCAGCCAAGGTCACTTGTCAGTGTCAGAACCAGAATTAGAATCCAGGCAGGGCCGGGGATTTAGCTCAGTGGTTCCACCACCTGCCTCACAAGCGCAAGGACCTGGGTTCATTCCCCAGTACCACATACACACACACACACACACACACACACACACACACACACACACACACACGCCGAAAAGATATTTGGGCCGGGGATTTACCTCAGTGGTTTTGCTGCCTGCTGCGCAAGCGCAAGGACCTGAGTTGGATCCCCGGTACCAAAAAAAAAAAAAAAAGAATCCAGGCACTCTGGGCACTATAGGCCCAAAGGGAAGGGGGCTAGAAGAATCACTGAGTACCTGACAAGAAGAACATCCAGGTAATGTGAGGAAGGGACCAGATGGTTGGGCACTGACTACTAGGAAAGGGGAAGAGGGAGCCAGAAGTCGGGGACCTAGGTGGGAGTCCTTCCTACTCTCTGAGTATGGCAAAGGTGAAACTTGTGGGACCTGCTAGGTGAGGCTGCTGCCCTCCTAGTGTCTTAGCCACCTAGCCAGCCTGGGTTTTCTTCAGGGGTACCCAGAGCCTAGAACTCTTCCTGAATATATTTGAATCATCTTAAACCTCTGTTTGTGAAAGTGAGGGCAGAAATGAGGGTAAAGGTATATGAGAAAGCTTCCTCTTGCCTTCAATAAAGACACCAGTCCAGCTTTCATGAAAGTTAGAAGGAAGCCAAGGTAAAGAGGAAAAAGCATGGAAAAAGAATAGTATAATGATTCAGAGCTAAAATGTTCCCCCAAAGTATCATCTGTTCAGAGGTGAAACTCTAGGAAGGTGACTGGATCACAAGGGCTCTGTCTTCATCAGTGGAGCAATCCACTGATGAGATCATAATTTGATGGTATTGGGAAGTGATGCAAACTTAGGATGTAGGGCCTACTGGAAGAGGGTGGGTCATGGGGGTGTGAGCTGAAAGATCGTATCTTGTCCCTTGCCCCTTCCTCTCTGGCTCTTTATCTCAGCTTCCTGGCTGCCATGAAGTGAGCAGCTTTCCTCCACCATGTCCTTCCACCATGATGTTTCTGTCTTGGAGCCATCAACCATGGACTGAAACATTTGAAACCATGAGCCAAAATAAGCCTTTCCTCCTTGAAGTTGTTTTTCCCAGTTATTTTGTCGCAGTGATAGAAAGGTGATTAGCCCAAGTAGTGTGCTAGACATTTTCCATATATTTACACTTCATCAAAGTCACTGTTACAGGTAAAAAACTGAGATGTTCTATAACTTTACCAAGGTTGGGGCTGGGGATTTGGCTCAGTGGTTTCATTGCCTGCTGTGCAAGTGCAAGGACCCAAGTTCGATCCCTGGCACCAAAAAAAAAAAAAAAGAAAAGGCTCAAACCAAGGTCACACAGCTAATAAACCAGGACTCACTCCCACGATTGGCTCTCTTCCATGCCTGGGAATTCCAGAAGCAGTCTTCCCCCCCACCTCCTGGCTGGTTTGGACTCCACTGTTCCTTACCTATGTTCCCCATGTACTGAGCCCCATTTCCCATCTCCTGAGCCACCATTTTGCCTGGTCTGAGCAGCTTCCTTCCTGCTTTGCCTCTTCTGGTCTCCATCTATTTCTCTGTGCCATTTTTGGAGACAGCCTGCACACCTCCACTTTGGACCCTCATTTGCCTTGGCAGACCCCAGGCAGAAGTCATACCCAGTCATTGCCTAGCAGCTGTATGTCTGTGTGCCAGGCAGCTAAGCCCCCCAGGACTGGGATTTAAAGGAGGATGGAAAGTCTTCCCTAGTGACAACCTCCAACCAGACTGCAGCTGGGATGGAGAGGTCTCCCTTCAGAAGTTTCTGGAAATTTGAAACTTCCTTCACATTCTAATAAAGAATAAGTCAGTTTAAAATTTCCAGGCCAGGGCCAGCCGTGGTGGCACACGCCTGTTTTCCCAGTACTCAGGAGCCTGAGGCAGGAGTATCACCGTGAGTTTGAGGCCAGCCTGAGCTACATAATGAGTTTGAAGCCAGCCTGAACTACATAGCAAGACCCTGTCTCAAAAAAAAAAAAAAAAAAATTTCCAAGCCCATGTCCGCATCCATACTCCATCACTGAGAGAGAGCCAAGCCCATGTTCATCCCCATGTTCACCCCAGAATCTCTCCCTAACCCACTGTCCTATGTAGAAGGTTCTTCATAGGTGCCCAGGCACTGGGATAGAAAAGGGCTGGGGCAGCCACGCTCCCCACATGCATGCCTGGAAAATGCCTGAATGTGTGACGGAGTGGAATATGGGTGGTGTGGAGGTCAGTCCCCACCTCACGTTCACAAAGGGCGTTAAATTGACCTCTGATGTTATCACCAAATGAGGTCATACACTGTCAATTTTATGAGTTTGAAGTGTTCATTTGTAAAATGTAAATATTGAAAACAAGCTACAGCTTTTCGACTCCATTGAGCATCTTGCTTTTTTAGATACCAAGAACCTCAAAAATGGAAAAAGTTTCCCTCAATCCTCTGAAAGGCTGTGAGGTGTCCCCCAAAACAAAGATCCAGGGAAGAGGGTGGTTGGAGAGAGGTGGGCAGGAGAGGCGTGGAAGGCTAAGAGCCAAGCCTGGGCTGACCTCTTTGGAGGTTAGATCCCAGCCGCTCTGAAAGAGTTCTGCCCTTTTGTGCGGTGGCTCTCAAATCTCTGCAGCAGCAAGAGCTAGCCAGGCTGAAGACGGGGCAGGCCCAGACTGGCACAGGAGGCCAAAAGGCCGTCCAACCGGCTCTCCCGCAGATCTGGGACCAGACGCTCAGGCTTCGTGTTCTCTCCCTGGGCCAGAATCCATTCCCAGAGCCAGACTTCCGGCCTGTGCCTCACAAGATCGCCCGGGTAGCGCTGCCACCCCTGCAGAGGCAGCACCAAGGAGCTCTGCTGAGGACCCCAGCAAGGCGGAAGGAGCGCGCTCCCTCCCAGGCGAGACAGATGTGGGGCTAATGAAAGGGAAGCACAGGGCCGGCGGGGGTAAGCGGGGGCGTGTCGGGGAGAGGACGCTCCCAGGAGGGAGCCGACGAGAACCCCCGGAGGTCTGCTGCGAAATCCGAAGGAAGCTTGCGCCGAAGAGGACTGGGTGAGGCGAGCAGCTTGGCCCGAGGGTCCCGGGCTGAAACTCAACACCGCCTTTGGAAGGATCGTCCCCTTTTACTCCTCCGCCCCCTCCCTTCCTCTCCTTTTTCCCCTCCCTCCTTTCTCTTAATCCCCAGCACTGAGCCCCACGCCCGGGAGGAGAGGGCTCGAGGGGAGGAGAAAAGAGCGCAGTGAGAGGGAGCCAGGGGAAAGGGGAGCCGCGCGCGACCCCCGGAGCCTCCCCAGACTTCTCAGTATCCCCCCGCAACTCCAAGCCTAGGCGAGCCCACGGGACCCCAGCCCCAGCTCCTCCTGTGCCTTCTCTTTACTCCCTCTGTCGCTTTGCTGCCTTTCTCTGCGTCCCCAAAGACACCTGGGAGCTGCCCGACCTCTGGGGCGCGCCGCGGGAGCGTGCGTGTGTGCGCGGGTTCGGGGCGGGGGCGGGAGCTCTGGGCCTCGAGGTAGCCGGGGTCGGGCCCCCGGGTCCTGGCTCGGGCCGCGCGTGAGGAAGGCCGTCCCGCCTAGTCCCGCTGTGCCCGCGCGCTGCTCCGTGCAGGCCCGGCCGCCCGCCGTCGCGGAGACGCCAGAGCCCCGGACGTGCTGTGCGCGCGGGTGCGAGGTGTGGACAAGAAAATTGCCGCCAGCCCGATGGCCGCGCTCCCGGAGGCCTGTGGCGTCAGCCTGGCCTCTCGCCAACTCGCGCGAATTTGAAGAGGGACGGCCGGCCAGGTGCTCGCTCCTCCTGCCTCGAAGCAGGTCCCACCACTGGGCCCCGGACCGCAACCCGGGGAGCACTACTCGCTGGTGCGGCCCCCGGGCCGGGAGTGGCCCCAAACTCGCCCGTCCAGCCCAGCCGCCCGGGCCGCCTCTCCGCCTCGGGGCTGCCTTGAGGCCTGGAGGGCCGTCGAGCACAGCTCCAGCGCGCACCGCCTCTCCTTGACTCCTCTCGCGTCGCCGACCGTGGAAGGGCACTTTCGGCCCACGGGGCCCGGGAGGCCGCTGCAGCCTAGGACAGGCGGCTCCGGGTCCGGCTGGTCCGTGGGGACAGTGCAGAGCGCGCCTCTTGGATGAGATCCCGCAGCGACGCCCAGCCCGCCCCGCTCCTCCTCCTGCCTGGCCAAGCTGCCTCCCATTTGGGAAGTTTTGTGGGTTTTCTTTCTCCTCCAACCTTGGCGGAGACCCCTGCTCAAGCGCCACAGCCGGAGGCCGCCTCCTCGCGTGCAGACCGCGAACCATGGTGCCGGGCAGCCAAAGCTGAAGACATTGAACCCGAGCCTGGCCTGAAGCAGGCGGTGCTGGAGGTTGAGGCCATGGCTATTGCCACGTCGGTGAGTCCACTGGGGAGAGGAGGACCCCCGGGCACGGGCCTCCCCAGCCTGCCCCGCGCTCCTGACGCTTTTATTTCTGCCTTTTCACTGCCTCCGTCCGTGATCCCTTTCTTTCCCAGAGGCTGTGTCCTGGTCTCACTCCCCATGGCCTGCTCCTTCTGGTTGTGGGCTCGCCCCTCCCCCTCCCCATTTTCTTTCTTCCTAGAGGCTGCGGCTGAATGGAGGGGAGGGGGCAAGTGTAGCCCCAGACCTATCTGCTCTTTTCTGGGCGGGAACAGATGGCCGCTGCTGGCTGGCAGGGGTTTGTATCAGGAGGCTCAAAGGAACAAGCGGGCCAAGGAAAATGGGAGGCAAGGGACCCAAGGAGGCCCGTCTCTAGAAGGGAATGGAGGACAGGGCCAAATAGAGCAAAGGAGGGTGATCGGGCAGGGAGAAAGAATATAGCAGGAGAGGAGGTGATGTCAGCCTGCCTCAGGCCACTTTCCAGGGACTGGGGACAAAGGGAGGAGACAGCTGGCACGTTGGGACAGTGGGAGGAGGCCTCCCAGAGAGCGCAGCGGTCCCTGCTACCCCCATTAAGCCAGCCATTCCCTCACAAGTTAGCTGGGCCCCTAGAGGGGAATAGAGCAGGGGTGGCCACACCCGTAGTCAGTCATTCTATCAGCAACTCAGGCCTGGGTTCCTGCAACTGCAAGGCCTAGAAGTTTGGCCCCACTGCACAGAATTCAAACCTAACACGCAGAGGAGCCCTCAGCACCCCCACCTCTCTCTGCTCCCTGTCCTGCACTATCTGTGGTCTGAATTCAAGCAACTAACTCTATGCCTTTCCACCTTTCTTTAGCACTCGACATGGAGAATGAGGTGGGAAAAAGAATGCGGAAAAGTAAGCAAAAAATAGATAAAAAGAGGCGCTGGTCAGATAGAATTAGGAGAAGAGCATTGTAAGTAGGGAAAAAGGCATCTACAAAGGCCCTGAAGCCAGAAAGAGCGCCTTCCAAGAATGGAATGGAGAGCACTGGAGATGAAGCCAGAGACAACACAGGGCCCTAAGGAGCAGCCAAGTCAGGAGGGAAATTTTCAGCTTGAAGGAAATGTGCAGCTTGACAGGACTGCTGCATGTGTGAAGACCCTTACCCTCACTTCTCCCTCATCCACCAGGCCCAGCTGGCCCGGGCACTGTACGACAACACCGCTGAGTCCCCCCAGGAGCTGTCTTTCCGCCGAGGAGATGTTCTACGGGTCCTGCAAAGGGAGGGCGCTGGCGGACTGGATGGCTGGTGCCTCTGCTCCCTGCATGGCCAGCAGGGCATTGTGCCCGCCAACAGAGTGAAGCTCCTCCCTGCTGGCCCAGCACCCAAACCCAGCCTCTCCCTGGCACCCTCCACCCAGGCTGGCTCACCATACCCGCCCCCAGAGCGTGACAATGAGGAGCAAGAGGTGAGCACTGGAGTCTCCCCACCCCCAAGGCAGGCAGGGGATCCTCTGGACTGGCTTTTCACTCACTCTGTTGGCGGAAGCCTGTCTGCCACCCCCTTCTTAGCTCTATGTCTCTGTCAGCATAGGGTGGAAGATCTCTAAGCTCCTCTAAGTCTGACATGACATTGTCTGGTTCTTTGGCCCCTCCACTGGGTTCCTCACCCACCCACCTGTCTTACGCCTCTAGGTGTATGTGGTACCACCCCCAGCCCGGCCCTGTCCTGCCACAGGACCTCTGTCTGGATCCTGCCCACCCTCTCCTGACCCCATCTACAAGGTCCCCAGAGGCAGTGGAGATGCCTTAGAGGTGAGGGCTAGCCGATGTTGGGAGTGGATGTTGGGCGAGGAAAAGTGCACTGCTAAGCTAAGGGTAACTCACCAATCTCTCTCTAGGTCTATGATGTGCCCTCCACTGCCCTCCGGACTCCCTCCAGTGACCCCTATGACTCCCCAGCCTCTTTTTCCCGCCCTTTGGCTCCGGTTGCCCCTCAGCCTCCTGGAGAGGCTGACGCTACCTATGATGTGCCTCTGGCCCCAAAGCTTCCCACAGAGCTGGAGCCAGATCTGGAGTGGGAAGGGGGCCGGGAACAAGGGCCACCTCTCTATGCTGCCCCCTCCAACCTGAAACGGGCATCAGCCCTCCTCAACCTGTATGAAGCACCTGAGGAACTTACAAATGGAGAGGGCGGGGATACTGATGAGGGCATCTACGATGTGCCCCTGCTGGGGCCTGAGGCACCCCCTTCTCCAGAGCCCCCAGGAGCCCCAGCCTCCAATGACCTGGACACCCTGGCTGGGCTTCTGCCCAGAAGCCCCCCACCCCCACACAGGCCCAGGCTGCCCTCTGCTGAAAGCCTGTCTCGGCGCCCTCTGCCTGCCCTGCCTGTCCCTGAGGCTCCCATCCCTTCTCCGGCTCCCTCTCCTGCCCCAGGCCGAAAAGGCAGTATCCAGGACCGGCCTCTACCCCCACCCCCACCCCGCCTTCCTGGCTATGGGGGCCTCAAGGTAGAGGGGAATCCAGAGGGCAGAGAGGTGGAGGACGATCCTGCAGGACCCCACAATGAGTATGAAGGCATCCCAATAGCAGAGGAGTACGACTACGTCCACCTGAAGGTGAGCTCCTCCCTGGCAGCCTCACCAGGATCCTGCCAGGAATGGCCCCAGAGAACCAAGGGGAAGATCTCAGGCCCAGAGCCTTTCTGCCTCCCTTTTCCCCCTCCACCCAGCACCCTGGAACTCTCAACCACATCACTTGTACTAGTGCCACACGGTCTCCCAAACCCTATCTTACCTGCAGTCAAGGGACTGCAACCCCTGGTGGCACCCTCAGGAAGGAAAGGGTACTGGGGAGGGACAAAAAGACCATGAGGCTCCCCACCCAGACCCCTGGCCCCTGCACTGAGGCCTGATCCCCCTCTACAGGGTATGGATAAAGCTCAGGAATCTAGGCCTCTGGATAAAGCTTTTCCAGAGGATCCTGAGGCGCTGGAGAGGGGGTTGCCAGAGCAGCAGGTAAGTCTGGTGGAGGGGGTGCCAGAAGGGGGCTGGGGAAGGAGTATTCTTAGTCAGACCTTGAGAGAAACAGGTTAGGATGAGGGTAAGAATTCACACAAAGCAGGGAGAGGAGTGAGAATGCAACCGGAGGGCACTGAAACTTGGAAAAGGATATTAGGAACTTAGCAAGAGGGGAAAGAATGTGTTGAAGAATCAGAAAGTCATCAGCCCAGGGAGCAAAAAAAAGTTTCTGGACTGTGGGTCACAGCTGGGCCTGGTGACTTCTAAGCCTCCTTTCAACTGAATTCTAAGGCTCCTTCCAATTGTGAATTCCTGGGTTCCTAAGAAACCTGGCTCCTAATCCCAGATCCACCACTAAGACGCCACTGGTTCCAAAGCAAACAGTTAATCTCTGTGGGCCTCAGGAAAGTGAAGTAGTTTCCTGACCCAGCATAGAATGAAATAACACAATAACTACCTTTTACCAAGTATTAACCAACTGCTAGACCTGTACTAGGCCTACTGCATGCATCAACATCAAGCACATTTGCCGCAAATGCCACAGGGTTCTTACCATGTGCACCACATTGTGCCAAGCCCTTTCCCTGTGTTATCTCAGTGTTCACTGAAGCTTTCTGAGGCCTTGGCCAGTAGTGGTGGCACACACCTATCGTCCTAGCACTCAGGAGGCTGAGGCAGGAGGACTGCTGCAAGTTCAAGGCCAGCCTGGGCTACATAGTGAGTTAAAGGCCAGCCTGAACTGCATAGTGACACCCTGTCTCAAGAAAACAAAAAATTGCATTTTCCTGTAGAGTTGCCACCTGTAACTGAAGCCCCCGAGATGTGGCTGGTCTGAATTGAAATGCACTCTAAATATAAAATGCATGTCAGATTTTCCCAACTAAATATGAAAGAAAGTTCATACTGATTACATGCAGAAATTGTCAACTTTTATAGAGTTCAACAAAATATGTAATATTAGTTTGTTTTACTTAATGTGGCAACTAAAAATTTTTAAATTACACAAGTAGTTTGCATTGTTTTTATTGGACAGTGCAGTACCTAGAGTCTGTCTTCGGGCTGGAGATTGAACATGGGCCTCAGGCGTGCTAAGCAAGTGCTCCACCATGCCCTGTAGCCTAGGCCTAGACTCCATGTGTTTTGAGATAGGGAACCAAAGAATTTCAGAGACTTACCTGAAGTCAAGTTTGATGTTATCTGAATCCAGATCTATCTGACATCAACTCTGGGCACTTCCCTGCCATTCAAGGATCTAAACTTTCTGGTGGGCCAAAGGGTTTGCCCTCAAGAATAAAGGAAAGAGGAATGGAGGGAGGAAGAGGCACTGATGAGCACGTTCCCACTACCTCCTCTTGTTCCTCAGGAAGCCCTTTCCCCAGGGGAGCCGCTGGTTCTGTCCATCGGAGACCAACAGCTCTTGCACTTCTATGCAGGGCAGTGCCAGAGCCACTACTCAGCACTGCAGGCGGCCGTGGCAACCCTCATGTCCAGCACCCAGGCCAACCAGCCCCCACGCCTCTTCGTGCCCCACGGCAAGCGGGTGGTGGTGGCTGCTCACCGCCTGGTGTTTGTTGGGGACACCCTGGGCCGGCTGGCAGCCTCTGCTCCTCTCCGAGCACAGGTTGGGGCTGCAGGCACAGCACTGGGCCAAGCCTTGCAGGCCACTGTCCTGGCTGTCAAGGGGGCAGCCCTGGGCTATCCATCTGGCCCTGCAGCCCAGGAGATGGCGCGATGTGTGGCAGAACTATCAGGGCAGGCCCTGCAATTTACCACCCTGCTCACCAGTCTGGCCCCTTGAGCCTGCATTGGCACAACCTTCCCTTCCCTGCCTGCCAGAGCCACCCTCCAAGTCTTGGATGGCTAAGGAATCTGTTTTAGGAAGGGGAGGCATGTCTCCCCTTCTCCGCCCTTCTGGTCATCTCAGCCTCTCATAGGCATCTCTTCCCCCTTCCCCACAGCTTTTTGTACGAGCCATTTTATATAAATTATTTATATTTAATGTTATTCCCTGCTTTGTCAGGACAGGAAGGAACTGGATTTTCCTCTCTAGCCTCTGGTGGAGGCTCCGGCACTGCCTTCCACCTCTGAAAGTCTGGTGCACACAGAATCGGGTGGTGGAAACTAAGGGCCGCACAGAGCCTCTTATCCTGCCCCTTGGCTCCAGAACATCAACACCACACTGATAGTTGGGGGAACAGAGACCTCAACGTTGACTGCCCAGAATGTGAAGGTCTGGGACACCCAAGGGCGCCTCCTCTCAGAAGGTTGGGGAGCTTGGCCTTTGGCATGGGCGTGCATCTCAATAAAGCCTGAGTTCTGGTTCCCTGACTCAAATGACTGGGGGGACGGGAGGGGTTGGCCCACCGTGTCTATGGAACGAACACACGTTATGAAGAGAAATTTTGCTGCTTCAGTTATTCAGTTGGGCCGGGGATTTAGCCCAGTGGTTCCGTCGCCTGCCTTGCAAGCGCAAGGACCTGAGTTCGATCCCCGGTACCAAAAAAGAAAATAAATAAATAATTCAGTGGACTGGATGTTAGCTCCCTGTGTCAGACAAGGCAGAGTTCTAAGGGTGCATAGTGAGTGTGCCCTGTGCACTTGAGTCCAAGTGGACTGGACCTCAACAAGTCAGTTCAATGTGTTTAAAAAAACAATAAAGCCAAGGCCAGGCATGGTGATGCACGTCTACAGTCCCAGCACTCAGGAGGCTGAGGCAGGTGGATCACTGCAAGTTCGAGGCCAGCCTGGGCTACATAGTTCAAGGTCAGTCTGAACTTCATAGCAAGACCCTGCCTCAAAAACACAAAAATAAAGCCACCAGATTGCGTAGCTGTTGGTGGGAATCAACAGGGCAATGTGAAGAGAGCAAGGAGAGAGACCAAGGAAGAAGAGTAGCCAGGAAGATTGGGAGGTGCCTGAGCTTGCCCTGGAAGACGAGAACCAAAATGGGTCTGGGACTAGTGTTCCAAGGCAGCGGTCAGATCGCTGACCTGGGGCCTCCCTCCAAGACTTCATTGTCAGATGATGTCGTTAGAGAGATGCAGATGTGGTTAAGAGGTGGGCGGTACGTGAAGGTGCCTCTTCAGAGGTCACCCCAACTAGTGAGCCATGCTCAGTGCTGGACCACAGGCCAGCTCTGGAAACCACTACTGCTAACCTGGTGCCCTCTTCCTCAGATGACTCTAGGAGAGTCTGGCCCTTACACTCCACTCCCCATGCTTCCCACTTGTCACCCTCCCGGATAAAAGGAGCTGAGCTGGCAGGTGAGTGCAACGGGTTGAAAATCCATAGACCTAGTACTTTGCTGAAAGCAAGGCCCATGGCCTATATGAGGGATCACTCAGCCATTTACCACAAGGGAAGAAGTCTGGGCTCCAGACCCACTTCTTAGGTTCTGCTTTCCCAAGAATCTGGCATCACAGTGACCTGGTCACCTCAAATTCCAGCCACAATCTTAGCATCACGACACCTTTATGCATATGTCTCATTCATTTTGGACTCCTTTCTTTCACTCTCAAGGAGAACTTTTCCAGATTCTGGGGCCAAGAAAAAATCCCCTCAGTGGCGCTGCACCTGCTTGGCAAGCACAAGGTCCTGAGTTTGGTTCCCGGTACCCCCCCCCCAAAAAAAGAAAAATCACCCCTATGTGTTCAAGGCCATCTCCCATCTTCCAGACAGAATTTCAAGAGATAAGCCTGAGCTGAGAGTGGTGGCATACACCTATAATCCTAGCTACTTGGGAAGATGAGGCAGGAGGATCACAACTTCAATGTCAGCCTGAGCAACTTAGTGACACACTATTTCAAAAATATAGAAAGGGCTAGGGATGTAGGTCAGCGGTAGAGCTGCCCTGGGTGGTTGGTAAGATCCCCAGTACCAGAGAGGGAGAGAAAGGAGCCTGGAATTGGAGTCAGGTTTCAGTTCAGATCTCAGATCGGCCACACGTGTGTCTGTGGGTAGGTCGTGCCAGGCTCTGAGTCCTGTCTCACTGTTAATGTGATAATGATGATAATGGTCTTACAAGGTTGTGAGGCCCTAAAAAGAAAATGCATGTAAATGGTCTAGGACCAGATAAAATTAAGAAACTATTACTCCAAAACAAACAGAAGACGTAAGCAAATATATCCCCAAGGAATGTTGGCTGTGATCATAGTAATTCTAGAGGAGATACAAAAAGGAGTTGGAGGAGGGAAGATGGTAGGAGGCTGTTCAATGCACTGAAAAAAAAAGGGTTTCCTGTATTTCGGAATTTTCTGAGCCGAGGAGACAAACTGTTGAAGGTGAGATTCAGTGGTGAGAAAGGGGAATGATTTCTTAGCTGAGACTTGACAGGACATTCCTTTCCAACCCTTACCTGGGATTCAAAACTAAAGTACCCATCAGGTACCAGATCTCTTAGAGAAAGTCACCTCTAACTA
Source organism: Heterocephalus glaber (assembly GCF_053883595.1). Classification (NCBI taxonomy): domain Eukaryota; kingdom Metazoa; phylum Chordata; class Mammalia; order Rodentia; family Bathyergidae; genus Heterocephalus; species Heterocephalus glaber. The sequence continues at coordinate 4,591,102 of NW_028258403.1, read as the reverse complement.
ATGAACATACAACCAGGGACCTAATTAAAACACAGATGATGGCTGAAAGGTCTGGGTGAGACAAGATTGTGCATTTGTAACAATCTCACAAGTGTCAGGGATGCTGTTCATCCGTCAACCACACTGAGTAGTAGTAGGGGTTAGAGAAGGCTTCTCTGAGGCTGAAGGATGAAGATAATTTGACTAAAAGGCCTTCTAGGCATAGAAACCAACTTGTGCAAAGGTCCTGTAGTATGGGAAATACTGAAAGAAAGCCAAGTGGCTGGAGGGCAGAGAGTCTGGAGGAAGAAGTAAAATGGAACTTCAGAGAACATGTGATCATGCATACAGCACCATCTGTGAGTCAAGAATACTTACCATGATGAAGGTAATGAAGCAGGAAAGGGATACAATCAGACCTACATTCTGAGAAGATCATTCCATCTGCATCATAAGTAACAGATGGGGAAAGGGATAGAAACAAAGTGGATGCAGAACACAAGCCCAGCATTAGGAGGGTACAGTGGTGTGCACATGTGGTAGGGGAGAGGAGCAGAATATTCGAGAACTATACAAGAATTAAAATGGACAGGAGGATTTGACATAAGGAAGAGAGAAGTCCAAGGACTGTCACATGAGTGCCTGGCCGTAGCTTCTTCCTTTGCTGCAGAAGGAAGCACTAGGAGATAACCATGTTAGAGGAGGGAAGAACATGAATTTAGTCTTAGTCACATTGAATTTGAGGTTCCTGTGAGACATCCAAAGTAAGAGGTCCAACAAGCGGTTGCTTCGTGGACCAGGGCTCAGAAGGCAGGCAGGAGCAGGAGATGCAAAGCAGAGACTCAGGTGTGCCTCATACGTGTTGGCAGCACTTGAAGCCGTGAGCAGAGTGAGACACCAAGGTGGAAACGAGAGTGAAATGAAGGGAGGGCCTCAGACCAAGTCTCTGAGGACTGCAGACACTGAGTGGTGGTAAGGAAGAGGATGTGCTTGCCATGAAAACAGGAGCAGAAGAAAGAAGGCCAGGGGAATGTGGGACTTACCAGCTAAGAGAAAAAGTATTGAAAGGAAGGGCCAACAGTGCCAAACACTGTTGAAAAAATGATGGAGATTCAACCAGGATGGAGTGGTGAAAACCGGAGAAGGCAGCTCCTTGTAGAGGTCTGAAGTGGAGCACAGCGCTAAGCCTCCATATGCATAAACGCTTTCTAATTGCGAGTTTACATGGCTGCTTCTCTGCAAGTAAACTCCTCCAAGTTGGTTTGGTTGGCACTGTTATCACCACAGCCCAGTACAAGGCCTGGAACATAGTAGGCACTTAATAAATGTTGCTACTGATGAATGTATGATGGGGAAGAACTGGAAGCAAAGGAGGAACCTCTGGCATCTGGCTCGGCTACCTACTATCCTTCAGCCTTTTTGCCTTTTTTACCGCAATGGCCTGCAGGCCCACGGAGCAGACGACAGAGCCCCCAGGGCCCCCCTCCCCTGGGCCCTGGCCCCCCTTCCTCTCTCTGACGAAGAGTCTGGACCGAAGGTTCTGCTGACGTAGGAAGGGGAGGAGAATCTGAAGGAAGGGGAGGGGAAAGCAACGGAGAAAGCGCAGAGACTGAGGTGGCGCCCACGGCTGCAGAGCTGCAGACCGGGTCTCTTTGAGCCCTCAGTGTCCGGGCATTCGGCGCGGGCCGGGAGGGCCCCTGCGGTCGGCAAGCTGGCTCCCCGGGTGGCCACCGGGACCCCCGAGCCCAATGGCGGGGGCGGCAGCAAAATCGACAGCACAGTAGAGATCCACACCGGCTCCAATGGAGTAAGTGCCCGCTCCCCCAGGGGGCGACGCCATCCGCTCCGCACCCACCCCTGCCCCTCCGGCCGAGCCCTCCTGCGCGCCCCCGCCCCTCCCATGGCCTCGCTCCAGCGTCCGCCCGCCCCCTCCGCGTCGCTCTCCGCTTCACCCCCCCCCCCCCGCAGCAGGTCGGGACCCTCGGAGACGCGGTGCCCACCGAGCAGCTGCAGGGTGAGCGTGAGCGCGAGCGGGAAGGGGAGGGCGACGCGGGCGGCGACGGGCTGGGCAGCAGCCTGTCGCTGGCCGTGCCCCCAGGCCCCCTCAGCTTTGAGGCGCTGCTCGCCCAGGTGGGGGCGCTGGGCGGCGGCCAGCAGCTGCAGCTCGGCCTGTGTTGCCTGCCCATGCTCTTCGTGGCGCTTGGTTTGGCCTCGGACCCCATCTTCACGCTGGCGCCCCCACTGCATTGCCACTATGGGGCCTTCCCCCCCAATGCCTCGGGCTGGGAGCAGCCCCCCAATGCCAGTGGCGTCAGCGTCGCAGCTAGCGCGGCTGTAGCAGCGAGCACAGCCAACCGCGTCGCCACCAGCACGGACCCCGCGTGCAGCGGCTTCGCCCCGCCGGACTTCAACCACTGCCTCAAGGACTGGGACTATAACGGGCTTCCAGTGCTCACCACTAATGCCATCGGCCAGGTGAGGCTGCCGGGCCAAGCGGGTGCGGGGCGGGGCGGGGGCGGGGGCGGGCCGAGGGCGGCGAGGGCGGGACCTCACGCCCACTGCACCTTTCTCACGCCCCCAGTGGGATCTGGTGTGTGACCTGGGCTGGCAGGTGATCCTGGAGCAGATCCTCTTCATCTTGGGCTTTGCCTCCGGCTACCTATTCCTGGGTTACCCCGCAGACAGGTGAGCTGTCGTGGGGGCAGGGCTGGTAGAGAGGAGGGGGCCTAGGAAAGCCAGCCCAAGCAACTTGGGCTGCAGGAGGCCGAGGACCATCGCTGGACTCTGCAGTCTTCTCCGGACTTGTGCTCAATGATCTACTTTCATCTTCACTCCCTATCAGAAAAATACAGTTCCATACCCCTCTGGCACGAGGGATGGGCTCACCTCTGTGGACTATTTGCCCCATACCCACTGATCAGCAGTCCCATATTCTTGAATCAGTGGCCTCATCTTCAAAGAGAAGGGTCCCATCCCTAACCGAGAACCCTATCTCCACAGATCAAAAGTCTTGCCTCTCCCTCTTTCTGCCCTCTTCACCCTAACCTTCTCCATTAAGATTCATGCCCACCAGTTAATAGCCCAACTGAACTGTTAGCTTCATCTCTGTGCCCTCATTCCCAAAGATCAGTGTTAATTCCTAAATATCAGCAGCCCCATTTCCACTGACCAATAGTCCAGCTTTACAAACACTGACCCATCTGTGTCTAGTGGCCCTTCCCCCACCAGTCAATAACTATCTCCAAAGAACAGTACCATCATCTTCAATAACCCATAGTCCCGTGCCTGCCACCAAATGCCCCCCAGATCTCCCCTCATAAATTGATAGTCCCTTCATGGATCTGCGGGGCTTTCAGATCCTCTCAGACTGATACCTCCATTTCCATGAATCAGTGGCCTCATTTCTAAAGATCAACAGCCCACTAACCAATAGCTCCCCTCAACGATCAAAAATCCTGTCTCCTCTGTTTCTGGACACCATCACCACTGACCAGATGCTCCAACTCCACTGACCACCCCCATGGATTACTTATCCCGACCGAGCTCCAGTCTAATCTAAATGGATTAATTGTCCAACTTCGATGGACCAAAGGCATCTCAACATTCAGTAGTCCATTTCTTAAAATCAGTACCCTCTTCACCACCTAGTCACATACACCTGTGGGCCAGTAATCCTAAACCCACAGCTAGTAGCCCATCCCTGTGCATCAGTGGCTTCATTTCCACAGGGTGGTAGCCTTATTCTTATTCCTGTCATACCCAGAGACCAGTAATTCAGTATCCTAAAGTCTGACACTTTAGCTACATTAATTAGGGCCGGGGATTTAGCTCAGTGGTTCCGACACCTGCCTCGAAAGCAAAAGGACCTGACTTTGATCCCCGGTACAAAAAAAAAAAAAAGGCGGGGAGGGGGCTTTCATCCCTTTGGGTTAGTAGCCTCATTCACAGGGATTAGTGCCCCTTTCCAATGACCAGTGGCTGTGCTTGCTCCAGCAGCACATATACCAATGACCAATCTTCATCTCCATAAATCAGTAGTCTTATCACCAAAGATCAATACCCCAGCCCCCAATAGATCAGAAGCTCTATCCCCACTGGCTCCTGGTGAGTGACCATCATCATTTACCAGTAGTTTCATCTCCCCTGGCCTGTGAGCCCATCCTTAATAATTATCTCCATGTGTTAATAAATTTATCTCTACTAACCACCCATCCATACAAGCTAAAATCCTTTATCCCATGGATCAGTGGCACTATCCCCAGATATCACTTTCCAGTTTCCAAAGATTGAGTCCCATCCTCTCAGATCAGTAGTCCTACCTCATGAATTAATAGACCCATTCCCATAGATCAGTAGCTCCATCTCCTGGCTTGTGGCCCATCCCACTGACAACCCCAAAGTATTAAAAAGCCCTTGTCCCAACTTAAAGGAACAGTGGCTTCATTCACCAAAAGCAATTACTCAGTCCCCTGAAATCAGTAGCTCCATCTTCACTGACTAATACTGTCCCCAGGGACAAGTAGCCAATGACCCCAACTCCACAGATGAAGGCTATAATCCCATATACTAATGATTCACATCTCTGGTCTGAGCAGACAAATTCCGTTCCCCCTGACCACTATCACCCACTGTCCCCAGGATCAGTGGTCCTAAATTGCTGGGTATAGTGACACATGCCTATAATCCCAGCACTCTTGAGAGGCTGAGGCAGGAGGATTGCAAGTTCAAGCTCAGCCTGGGTTATTTAGCAAGACTGTCTCAGTATAAAAAGGCCTGAGGATGTAGCTCAGTACAAAGGCCCTGGGTTCAGTCCTCATAGCCTCACCTTAGTGAGCAGTATCGAGACATCAACCAGCCATGGTCTCCACCCCTTCCCATCATCTCTAGCCTCAGTCCAGCTCTCGCTCTCAGAGCCTCCTTACCTCCAGCTTTGAAGTGGGCACTGGGCCCTTCCCAGCACCTCCTCACCCAGGGAGTCTAGGTATTCAGAAGCCTTCCCTGCTCTCCAGATTTGGCCGTCGTGGGATTGTGCTGCTGACCCTGGGGCTGGTGGGTCCCTGTGGAGTGGGAGGGGCTGCCGCAGGCTCCTCCACAGGCGTCATGGCCCTCCGATTCCTCCTGGGCTTCCTGCTTGCTGGTGTTGACCTTGGCGTCTATCTGATGCGTAAGTGGCACCCTGTCTGAGTTCCCTCCTGTGTCACACCCACCTTTCTGGATTCCCAGGCCATCCCAGCTGCCCACTAGGGTCCCCTCATCCCCTTCTTCAGTCCCAGAGTTCAGCTGCTCAGAGCCTTAGCTTTGTGCCAGGCCTTTGATGGGTTCGGGCGTCCTGCTTCTCTCCACATCTCTCTCCTGTGATCCTTAAAGACTTGCCCTGGACTTACTGCTGTCAGTAAATCCACCTAATTTTTGTTTGTTTGTTTGTTTGTTTTTGATACCGGGGATCAAACTTGGGACCTTGCGCTTGCAAGGCAGGTGCTGGAACCACTGAGCTAAATCCCCTGGCCCATAAATCCACCTGATTTTAAAAGAAAATTCTGATTAGCTATGTGACTCTGAACAAGGGTTGACATGAAGATCAAATAAGAGACCGGAAGGGAAAGGGCCTATAAACTGGGGCTATTCTAATCCTAGAGTCCTAGGTTTGAGTAGGAGAGGAGAGAGGACTGAACAATCTCTACTCCTTGCCGCCCAGAGTTTGGTCTGTGGGAGGCAATGCCTGCAGCCTCTCCTCAGGGTCTGACCTAGCTCTCTGTCCTCCTCCCTCCTTTCCTCCTCCTTTTCCTCTCTCCTTTTCTCTCTCATGCCTCCTCTCTCCCTGGCCTCTCCACTCTCCATCCCTGCTTTATTTCCAGGCCTGGAGCTGTGCGACCCAACCCAGAGGCTTCGGGTGGCCCTGGCAGGGGAGTTGGTGGGGGTGGGAGGGCACTTCCTGTTCCTGGGCCTGGCCCTTGTCTCTAAGGACTGGCGATTTCTGCAGCGAATGATCACCGCTCCCTGTATCCTCTTCCTGTTTTATGGGTTAGTATTGCTCTTCCCCTGTGACCTGGCCCTTCCCATCTCCACCTCAGCGTAGCTCTTAGCCTAGAGACCCCTCCTGCCTTCCAAGTGCCCCCAGTCCAGACCTGCCCAGTCTCTCAGGGGTGGACGTTTCCTGTGTCAGGAGAGGGGAGGCCTCAACGTGTACCTTCCTACCCTGCCTCCAGCTGGCCTGGTCTGTTTCTGGAGTCTGCACGGTGGCTCATAGTGAAGCGGCAGATCGAGGAGGCCCAGTCTGTGCTGAGGATCCTGGCTGAGCGGAACCGGCCCCACGGGCAGATGCTGGGGGAGGAGGCCCAGGAGGCCCTGCAGGGTAAAAGTCAGGGGTCCCTGCTACATGGCAGTGGCCTCTTCATGGCCATAGCTGTGCCACTTCCCGGGTTCTCCACCTTCCACATGGGAGGATCCTGGGTTCTCAGCTCTTTCTTCTAACAGAGCTCCCCGCTCTCTCTCAAAGACCTGGAGAACACCTGTCCACTCCCTGAAACATCCACCTTTTCCTTCATGGCTCTCCTCAACTACCGCAACATCTGGAAGAATCTGCTTATCCTGGGCTTCACCAAGTGAGCCTGGGTGTTGGAGCTGAGGGCCAGGCCAGTAGCTGAGATAGGAGCTGGCTGGGTTGAGGAAGAGGGAGGCTGGAAGAGGACAGCGGGGCCGGGAGGGGTGTGCCTGGGGATTCAGACACTGTTATTTGCCTCCTCACCCCTTCTCACAGTTTCATTGCCCACGCCATTGGCCACTGCTACCAGCCTATGGGAGGAGCAGGGAGCCCATCAGACTTCTACTTGTGCTCCCTGCTGGCCAGTGGCACAGCAGCCCTGGCCTGTGTCTTCCTGGGGGTCACCGTGGACCGATTCGGCCGCCGGGGCATCCTGCTTCTCTCTATGACCCTCGCTGGCATTGCGTCCCTGGTCTTGCTGGGCCTGTGGGATTGTGAGCATCCTTCCTTCCCCACAGTGTGGGCTCAGCAAGGGAATCCTAACAGAGGTGCCTCAGACAGGCTCAGCCACTATTTCTAGCACAGGCTTCCCAAGAAGGGACCAGAACCTGCCCTGAGTTTCCTCCAGACTGTATAAACCTGTCTGTCTCTCAGTCTATGAAGGAGTGCCCAGAGCCCACCCAGCTAGAGCCATGTGGTCTGAGAGCCAAGGGAATGGGGCCGGGGACTAGGCTACGCACCATCACCCCACCTCCGTTCATATCGGCCTTCTTGATCCTCCAGATCTGAATGAGGCTGCCATCACTACCTTCTCTGTCCTTGGGGTCTTCTCTTCCCAAGCTGCTGCCATCCTCAGCACCCTCCTTGCTGCCGAAGTCATCCCCACCACTGTCCGGTGAGAGTGAGGGTTTGCCTAGCACAGGGCCAGGCTTCCAGGCCTCGCACTAAGGACAGGCCCTGAGGGATGAGGGAGGGAGGCTGCGGAGAAGCGGTGGGGTGAGGCCACAGCCATAGGCTGAGTGCCTCCTCCCTCTGTCCCAGGGGCCGTGGCCTGGGCCTAATCATGGCACTGGGGGCCCTCGGGGGGCTGAGTGGCCCAGCCCAGCGCCTCCATATGGGCCATGGAGCCTTCCTGCAGCACGTGGTGCTGGCAGCCTGTGCCCTCCTCTGCATCCTCAGCATTATGCTTCTGCCGGAGACCAAGCGCAAGCTCCTGCCCGAGGTGCTCCGGGATGGAGAGCTGTGCCGCCGGCCCTCCCTGCTGCGGCAGCCACCACCTAATCGCTGTGACCACGTCCCGCTGCTTGCCACCCCCAATGCTGCCCTCTGAGTGGCCTCTGAGCACTCTGGCGGGAGGCTGGCCCATATGGAAAGGTGGCATGGGACCCCAGCGAGGAGAATGGGAAGACAGTGAGAAAGGCAGGGCTCCCGGCAGGGCTTGGAGGTATCTCGCGCCAGCCATCCAGGAGAGCTCAGAGGGCTGCCCCCACCCCCACCTCCTCCCTGCTGCTTTGTGTTCACTGCCTTGGCAAGAGTCAGGAACAGGGAAAGAGCTCCACACTGTAACCACTGGGTCTGGGCTCCATCCTGTGCCCAAAGACATCCTCCCAGACCTCGTTCTTTCTTGCTCTATCATTCTGTTTCAATAAAGACATTTTGAAGAAATGAGCACATCATAGCCTGGACTTCCTCCCTTCTGTTGTCCTCCTATCTCTTTAGGGAAAGCTTCTTTCAGTGGAATACAAACCATTAACAATCTTGCCTCCTCTTCCCCATGCCCAGCCCCCAGTGTTAACTTACAGCTGTCGCCACTTACTGATTGCTTGCTGTGCTGCCAAGACGGCACTAGGTGCTTTGTACTCTTTAATCCTTACTACAACTGCAAGGTAGGTGTTTGGATCATTAGGGGTTTTTTGTTGTTATTGTTGTAAGCAATTGACTCTAATAAACTGGGCATGGTGGTGCACTCCTGTAATCCCACCTACTCAGGAGGCTGAGGCAGGAGGATTGTGAGTTCAAGGCCAGCCTGGCCAACCTAGGGAGACCCTGTCTCCAAATAAAATTTTAAAAGGCTGGGGCCGGGGATTTAGCTCAGTGGTGCCACCACCTGCCTCGCAAGCAGAAGGACCCGAGTTCAATCCCTGGTGCCAAAAAAAAAATTTTTTTAAAGGCTGAGAGTGTAGCTCAGGTGTGGGAGAGCACTTGCTTAGCATGCATGAGGCCCTGGGTTCCATCCCCCGTACACCACAAATAATACTAAATTTAGGAATTTATTAGATGTGCTGGGGAGATTAATGGTCAGAATTTAGAGAATGGAAGGAAAAGCAGACCTAGTCCTAAAAGGTCAGGAACCAAGAAGCCTCACAGTGCAGGAGCAGGAACCAGTAACATTCATTTCAGTAGCATCTCTGTCAGGGCTTCTGATAAGTGAATTCCAGTGGATTCACCAACCACAGAATCTCACTGGATCCTCACCAATAACCCTATGAAAAAAATGGTTATTTTTGAGGCTTGTACAGATGGGCAGATGAAGGCTTGGAGAGAAGAGTAACTTATTTAAGGTAACATGCTGGTAAGTAAAATAGCCAGATCTCAAGAAGTGAGCCTGCAGTCTTCTTGCATGCCAGACTAGAAATATTCTAAACACCACAAGAGAAGATATTATTCAACCCATAAAATTAAGTTAATTAATTACTCCAGGAACTATGTCAGGGACATAGTTATGGGGCAAATAAAAGAAATGACCAATTTTCTCGAAGAGATTGTACTAATCGAAACATAGATTTTTAGTTAGATTCACAACTAAGAGCTATAATTGACTATTGAGAGGGAAATTTAAAAGATGCACAGGGCTATTTATTTGCAGGGCTAGGGATTGAACCCATAGATTTGCACATGCCAGGCAAATACTGTACCACTGAACTGTACTGTATTTCCCCAGCCATTTTCATTTTTTGAGCCAGGATCTTACTAAATAGCCCATGCCAGCTGGCATCAATCTTGTGATCCTCCTGCTTCAGCCTCCCAAGAATCTGGGATTATGGACATGTGCCACTATACCTGGCCAGGCGGGGTACATTTTTAACCTTAAAAAGTTATATGAAGGGCTGGGGATTTAGCTCAGTGGTTCTGCCGCCTGCCTTGAAAGCGCAAGGTTCCAAGTTTGAGCCCTGGTACCAAAAAAAAAAAAAAAAGTTATATGAAGCCAAGTGTGGTGGCACATATATGTAATTCCAATATTCTGAGAGGCTGAGACAGGAGCCTCAAGTTGGAGCCAAACCAGACAATTTAGCGAGACCCTGTCTCCAAAACAGGAAGAGGACCTGGGGATATAGCTCATTACAAAGGCTCTGAGTTCAGTCCCCAGCACTAGACACATACACAAGTTATATGAAGTGACGCTTCCATGTCTCCGCCTGGCCACCATGCAGCCACCTTCTCTTAATTAGTTATTAATGTCTGGTGTGGCCTTGGGTCTGGAAGCACACATGCTCCTCACCCTGCTTTGCTCAGTCTAGGGCTGTGATGGTGATCCTTTTAGAGCTTTCAGTGATACAGACACCCTGCTGCTGCACACTTGCCATAGGTTTTCCACCACTGCTCTAGGCGAGGACTACGAGACATGTAATTACAGTGCTATGTGGAAATTGCAGAGAAATGTAAAGAGCGCTGTGGCAGCTTTGAGAAGAAAAAAATGTCTTAGCCCGGCCAGGCTGCTATCATAAAATATCATAGACGAAAATAAATAAATAAATAAATAACCATAGACTGAGTGCCTTATAAACAACAGAAATTTCTCTCTCCCAGTTCTGGAGGCCTGAAAATTTCAGAGTTTGAACTGGCCAGTTGCTGGCCAATTTGGTGTTGGGTAAGGGCTCACTTCCTGGTTCACGATGGCACTTGCTAGCTGTGTCCTCACATGTTAAAGGGGAACAAAACAACTCCTGGAGGGTCCTTTTATAAGGAGCAACCTAGTTCCTCCCCAAAACCCCAGCTCCTAACACTAACACATGAGGATTACGTGTAGACAGATGAATTCTGGGGGACACGAACATTGAGATCACAACAGAAGGTTGCACTCTATTGGCGGCAGATATTTGGATCAAATCTTAAAATGAAGTCTTGAGGAGAAGGACAATCAATGCAAAGCCCAGAGGCATGACAGAATATGGTGTGCATAGAAAATAGCAAATGTCTGTTTGCTTTCAGCAGAAGTGGGGCTCGAACCCAGGGCTTCACACATGCTAGGCAAGTGCTCTACCAGAGTCACAGCCCCAGCCCAGCAAGTGTTTAACACCCTGGAAAGGCCATCTACGAAAAACCATAGCTAGTAGCATAATCAGTGAAGACTGAAGCTTCTCCCCTAAGATCAGAAGAGAGGGAGGTCTGCTCTAGCCACTTCTTTTTTTTTTTTTTGGTACCGGGGATTGAACTTGGGACCTTGCGCTTGCCAGGCAGGCAGTGGCACCACTGAGCTAAATCCCCAACTCTAGCCACTTCTGTTCAACCTTGTATTGGAAATTCTAGAGAAATAAAAGGCACCCAGAACGGAAAAGAACAAAACTCTGCATTTCCCAATGACGTGATCTTACAGAGAATTCTAAAGAATACACAAACAAAAGCCTGTTGAAAATAAGTAATTCAGCAAAGTTACTGAACTTGCAGGATACAAGATCAGTTTTGTTGTTTACAGTACTTGGCATGAAACCTAGGGCACTATACCAGTGAGTTACATTCCCAGTCTTTATTACATTGAAACAAGGTCTTGCTAAGTTGCCACCACTGGTCTCCAGCTTACCAACCTCCTGCCTCAGCCCTCCTGTCCTCAGCTGGGGTTACAGGCTCGCACCACTATAAAAAAATTAATTGTGATGGCACATGCCTATGATAGCAACCTCTTGGGAGGCTCAAACAGGAGGATTACAAGTTCAAGGCCAACCTGAGCAATTTAGTGTGATCTAATCTCAAAAACGACTGGGGGTGTAGCTCTGAAGTAGAGTGCTTGCCTAGCATGTGGAGGCACTGGGTTCAATCCCCTGTACCTTAACAATAATAATAATTGTACTCCTATACATTAGCAATAGTAACAGACAATCTGAAAATGAAATTAGGAATCCCACTTAAACAGCAAAAAACCAAAATACTTAGAGATAAACAAAGAAGTATAAGATTTTGTACACTGAAAATTATGAAACACTATTGGAAAAAATTCAAGACCTAACTAAATGAAAAAATATCCTGTGTTCATGGACTGGACTTACGTTAAGATAACAAACCATGGGCTGGAGATTTAGCTCAGAGGTTCCAGCACATGCCTCGAAAGTGCAAGGTCCCGAGTTCGATCCCTGGTACCAGAAAAAAAAAGATAACAAACCATGCCCCCCAAAAAATAAATACAAGAGAAACAAGATGGTAATACTCCCTCAATTGATCATGGATTCAGCATTATCTATCAAAATCCTAGCTGCCTTTTTTGCAAAAATTGACAAGCTGATTCTATAATTCATAAAAACCACAGAAGATCAGAATAGCCAACAAATCTGAGAAAAAGCATAGCTGGAAGAGTCACGCTTCTAAAATTTATTTATCTATTCTGTTTGTGTTTTGAGACAAGGTCTCCCTGAAGGCTGGCCTTGAACTCACAGTAATCCTTCTGCCTCAGCCTCCCAAATTCTGGGATTAGAAGTGTGCGCCACCACACCTAGCTCCAACATTACAGAATTTATTACGAAGCTATAGTAAGGAAGACAGAGTGGCGCTGCCATAAAAAGACATACAGATTGAGCTGACCATGGTGGCGCGGGTCTATAATCCTAGCACTGGAGGAGCCTGAGGCAGGAAAAATAGAAGTTCAAGGCCAGCCTATACTCTGTCAAAAGAACAACCGCAATGAGCCACCAGTTCACACACGCTACCGTGGCTATGAGCAAGACTGACAGTGAGTTTGGCAGGAAGTGAAGTGATTGGACGCCTCACATGTCGCCAGTGGAAATGTAAACTGACTGCTGCTTTGAAAGAGCAAACAGTTCCTGGAGTCATGTCTTAGTCCCTTGCTTTAGGCTTCTGAACAAACTGCCATAGACCAGGTAGTTGTATTTTGAGCAACATAAACGTTTCTCACAGTCCTGGAGACTGGGAAGTTCAAGATCAAGGCACTGACAGATTCTCTGTCTGTAGAGGTCCAGCTCTGGTTCATAGCATCTTCCTCTGGCATCCTCACACGGCATAGAGGGCAAGGATGCTCTCAGCAGCCTCTTTTAAAGGGTACTAATCCCACCCATGAGGGCTCTACCCTCACAACTGAATCACTTACCCAGAAACCTCACACTTCCTAATACATCACTCTGGGGGTTAGATTTCAAGACAGGAATTTGGGTGAGCAGGAAGTAAAATTCAGAGCACAGTACCATATGATTCAGCTGCCTTGCTCCTAGGATATATACTCAAGAGAATCCACAGGTGTTTAGTCAAAAAACAGAGACAATCTAAATATCAACTGATTATAAACAAAATGGATGGCTATAAAATGAAGCATTCGCCATAAAGAACACTGACACAAGCTACAACATGGGTGAACCTGAAGCCATGCTGTCAGGCCAGACACAAAAGGCCACATGCTGTAAGATCTGTGCACGCGCATGTGTGTATGTGTGTGTGTGTGTGTGTGACTGAGGAGTGAACTCTACTGAGCTACATCCCCTGTCTCCCCACACACTTTTTTTGAGCATGGTCTTGCTAAATTGTCCAGGCAGGCCATACACCACTGTGTTCAGCTTGCATGATTTCCTTTGGAAATGAAATATCCAAAGAAAGTAAATTCAGAGATGCAAAGTAAACTAGCAGTTGCCAGGAGCTGGGGGGAGAGGAAAATTGAAGGTGCTTGCTAATGGGAATTTCTTTTTTGGATGATGAAAAATGCTCTAAAACTAGGTTCTATATAGTGATGATATATTCACTAATATGTATTCTAAATATTATATAGAGATATATATTCACTATATTTATACATTCACTATATGTATATATTCACTATATATTCACTAATATGTATTCTATTTCTTTTTCTTTTTGGTACCGGGGATCGAGCTTGGGACCTTGCGCTTTCGAGGCAGGCTTCGGAACCACTGAGCTAAATCCCTGGCCCAGTATTCTAAATATCTAAACACAATAGCAACCACTGAATTGCAGCCTTGAGAAGTGATTTTTTTTTATGGTATGCTAATTATATCTCAATTTTAAAATATCACCTGGTGTGGTGGCACACACCTGTAATCCCAGCACTCTGGGAGGTTGAGGCAGGAGGATTGAAGGTTCAAAACCAGTCTGGGCAATTTAGTGACTTATTAAGGCCTTGAAGGAGATAAGGATGTAGCTCAGTATGAAGGCTGAATACCACCAAACAAAAGAAGAAAAAGAAAAAAGTTGGGTGTGGTGCACACCTGTAATCCCAGCACTCCAAAGACTGAAGCAGTAGGATCACAAGTTCAGGGCCAGCCTGGGCTTCATAGTGAGTTCAGGCCAGCCTGCAATAGTGAAACCTTGTCTTAGTTACTTTCTCCTCGCTGGGACGGAATACCCAACACCCACAAATTAAAAGAGAAAAGGTTTATTTTGGCTCACTGTTTGTAGATGTTTCAGTCTATATACCAGGCTGGCTCCCGGGCAGAGCAGCACAGTTGAGGGGCATGGCAGACAGGAAGCAGAGAGATCAAAGGAGGAGGGAGGGAGACACTAAACCCTTCCAGGCCACGCCCCCAGTGACCCACCTCCTCCAACCAGGCTACACCTCCCAACATCACAGTCAACTATAAACTCCTCAGTGGATTCATCCAGTGATGAGTATCATGCTCATGATCCAGTCACCTATGAGCAAGTGAGGCTTTGGGGGATATCTAGATATAAACCATAATAACAAACAAAACAACAAAAACCAAGGTGTGGCAAACATACTTTTCATCAGTAAATAAAAACTCCTTTGCTAACTGGCTCCTTTTTCTGTAACAGTGCCCAGCACGTGGTAAATACTGAATGTCTGTTTGAATAGTTATCTATAAGCCTAAAAGGAAAAGAGGAATGGGAAGTTAGCAGGGTTATTTTGAAATTTGATCACAATGTGTTATGACAGCAAGAAAAGCTGTTAAATTATTGTAAAAGCCTGGCAATTTTACTCTACCTCTGAGCAGGTTAATATCAAATGGTATGGAAAGGCTTGTATGTGTGTGCAATTCTGTTTTCTCTCCTTCCTTCTCTCCCTGCCTCCCTCCCCACTCCTTCCCTCTGTTGTTCAGTGTATGTAACTTGAAGCTAATTTATACTAATAGTTATCTGATTGGAGCCTCAGATTTAGAATCTGTATTGTTCTTACTGAAACACAGCATGGAATTAACATTAAACTCAAATAAAACAAACCTAAACTTAAAAATGCAGGAAAAAACAAAAACCGAGCAAGTGCTTTTTTCTATTGCCAGTGTCAGGTTAGGCAAATCCTGCCTTAAAATGTAAAATTAGCTGGGCATGGTGCAGCATACCTATAAAACAAGCACTCTGGAGTCAGGCATGATGGTGCACACCTCTAATCCCAGCACTGGGGAGGCTGAGGCAGGAGGATCACTATTCGTTGGAGGGCCGGGGATTTAGCTCAGTGGTTCTGCCACCTGCCTGCAAGTGGAAAGACTTTGATCCCCAGTACAAAACAAAACAAAACAAAAAACAAAAACCAGGGGTTGGAGGCTAGCCTAGGCTACGTAGTGAGAGCCTGTCTAAAAAACCCAAAAAAAACAGCACTCTGGGAGGCTGATGCAGGAGTCTTCAAGCCCAGCCTGGGCAATTTAGTGACTCAGTGAGACTCAGTCTCAAAATATAAAATAAAAGACTGGGGATGTAGCTCAATATGAAGGCCATCAGTTCAATCCCCACTAGTGCAATAAACAAAGTGCAGTGTTATCTTGATTTATTTTGCATTACCCAAAGGCCCTCTAAAGATCTGACTCACAACCCTCATCTTAGACAAGAAATTTTTAAGTAGTTTCTCCTAAATTTTTCCTTAAAGACCCTTCCCACCAACAGCATTCCAATGAGTCTGAGCTTGTTTCTATTCTTCAGTTGACAGGAAGTTTATCAGGAGTGATGAACACACACCATCTATCAAAAATAACTGAGCTTGTCAAAGGATAGCAACTTTCTTTTCATGCTTCTGCCCCAATGTAATCCCAGCACTCAGAAAGCTGAGCCAGAAAAACTGAGTTGGAGGCCAGTAAGGGCTACATAGCGAGTTGGAGGCCAACCCATAGTGTAAAGAGAGATCTTGTCTCAAAAATAATAAATAAATAAATAATAAACAAAACCACTGATAATGATAAAGGGAAAAATAAGAGACCATATAAAGCAGGAACTCTCAGAGCCCTATTGTTACTGGGGCTCTAGGGTGCTAAAGAATGGTCAAGACAAGTGTAAGAGGTAGTGAAGTTATTAAAGGTATAAAAGGTAGGAAAAGAAGTATTCTGTGTAGGGTGCAGCGGGGCCCACTGAAAGCTTACAAAGGCCACGAGGTTAATGGCCACCCTCTATTGTGTCCCCCACTCCTCAGGCTGCTATCAGATCTAAGCCATTCCATCAAAATCCTGCTTGTAGCCGGGGATTTAGCTCAGTGGTTCTCCCACCTGCCTTGAAAGAACAAGGACCTGAGTTTGATCCCCCGGTACCAAAAAAAAAAAAAAAAAGTCCTGCCTGATTTCATGCCAGAATTGAAGACAGCATTTTCTGATTGGTCCCAGATATAGGTCTTGGGAACTGTTTTTGTTGTTGTTTGTTTGTTCCTGGATCTCTATTATTAACACTCCCACTTGCCCAGATGGTTGGCCATGCCCTAATCTACCTCATTATAAGGAAGGGGGGAGGTGGGAACCAGTAGGATAAAGGGAACACTATTGTTACTGCCTTGTTCAAGACAGGAAAGGCAACCTTAAGGGAATTAACATCTAAATGGCAGGCACTAAGATATATAAAATAATAATAACAATAATAAATGGCAGGCTCTGGGAGACGTACAAAGACAAATCTGTGCCTTCAAGCAGCTTGTAATCTAGTGGGGAAACAGGAACATAATTACTGTAACATGAGGAGGCTCGAGATAGGAACAATTTGCCCTGATGGCATCGGTGATTAATTCTGACATAGGTGTAGTACCTAGTTTATGCTTTGAAGGATTTGAATGATTTCGATAGAAAAGTTAATGCCTATAGCAGGATAGAGGGAACAGCATGAGTCATACAAAAATACAGCAACTCAACTAGAATGAATACGCAGTACATCACATGTAGGATAGGATGCAGCAGAGAAATATGATGAGGATTAAACTGGGAAAGGCCTTAGTTCTACACCTTTGTACTTACTAGTGGCATCACAGAGCATTTTTTGGCAACAAGAACAAATGGGGAGCCACTCAAACGGTGCAACTAGGAATTGAGAAGCTAACAGACAATACAAAGTAAAATGGACTCAACACAGAAAATGAAATCCAAAGGTCAAAAAACATTCACCCTCCAAGCCCTAATTTAAAGGAATCTTTTAGAACTAGGCATTTGGTGCCCCCTGGTGGGTAGATGAGAACTCCCCAGCATTAAGGGGATCAGTCCGTGTTTCATGCTTCAAATGAACTCCAGTAATTCTGAACACTTTATCCAGCATATGGCTAGTCAGCCTCTGCAGGAGTTTCCACACTGAGATGCCCTCACACTACTATAGTTTTCCAGAAAAAAAAAAAAAAAAAGACTTCACATGCCTAATCACAACAGGAGGTAGTATGATCAGTGGTCAATACTAAAGTACTAGTGGTTAACTAGAATTACTGAGAATTTACTGAGAACTCAGAATACAATGCAACCGGAGAGGCAGGTTAAGGCTTTCTGGATACAGAACACAGCCATTTCAACCTAAGATTTTTGGAGGAGCATCCAGATCATGATCAGAGGTAACTCAGAACCCAGTACGCAGAGGTTGTGTAGGTTTGTGCTGGGAAGCAGTGCCCAAGAATAATGGAAATAAAGTCTTTGTAAATAGGGAAGGGTGGAGGGGATGAAGGGAGGGCTAGGAATGGGGAAAAAATAAGAACCAAGATGCATCATGTAAAGGTACAAGTTCCCAATGAGAAATGTAAATGTTGTATACCTAAAATGTACCAATGAAAGAATTAAAAAAAAAAAATTTAGGACCAATCTAATAGAATATGGAAGCTAGACATGGTGACCGACACTTGTTATCTCAGTACTCTGGGAAGGAGGGGCAGGACCCCAAATTTAAGCACACCCTTGTAACTTAATGAGATTCTGCCTCAAAATTTTAAAATGAGCCAGGTGTGATGGTGCTTGCCTGCACTGAGGATCATTCAATGAGTTCAGGTTTCAAGGTTAGCCTAAACTACATACACTGTCAAAAAAAAAGTTAAACTAGATGTGGTAGCACACACCTAATCCAGGCACTCAGGAGGCTGAGGCAGGAGGATCATGTGTTTTGAGGCCAGCCTATGCTTCAAACTGAGTTGAAGGCTAGCCTGAACTACAAAGCAAGACACTGTCTCAAAATATTTTTTAATTTCTAAAAAGGGATGGGGATGTAGCTCGGTGTGAAGGACCTGGGTTCAATCCTGAGTTGTGCAAATTTTATACATGAAATTACCACGATGGCTAAGTATCCCCTCAGCAAAATTTAAGACACCAAAAACAATGAGACACAGTTGTGAAGTTATTAATGGACTAAGTGGTCATTTCATGGCTGGGAGAAACATGCTTTGCAATTGTCTTAGGTTGTTCTTGCATTTCTTGAGTTCACCCTGAGATAGGAAGGTACAAATTTAGGGTATGGTTATAGATAGTTCACTTGCATGTAAATTTTGCTATTAGATCATTCTAATCTGGCTATTCTTTCACTTATGCAGAACACTCATCAGCTATAACTAAATACATAATGTTCCTGCTAGTTGTAATCTAACTCCTACTCCTTAATTTACAAATGGGAACTCCCCCTCCAGAACACCAATACTTTTACAAAGTAAAATTAACAGCCATCTGCGATGTAAGAATAAAAAGATAAATGATCTTTACACCCAAAAGGCCAGAACAATTTTTATTTTCAAAAACAACTTTATTCATGACACATATTTAAAAAAAATTCCCGCCCCCTGGAAATGAGCTAAAAAAATAAACAAAATCCACCTCCCACCTCCCTGTTCCCACTTCCTCCCATTCCCTCCAAATAAAAGGGAAAAAAAGGCAAAGAAAAAAAAACAACAAAACAAAAAACTGAAAAACAAAAAACCCCCCAAAACAAGGTAGTGCATTTCCCCAGGGGGAAGGGGAATTTACACTGGAGCCGCTGGGAGCGGAACGGAGATCTTCCGGCTACAGAAACCTGCAAAGAAAGACACTCAAAACAGAAAAAGAAACACAAAAGGAAACAAAATAGATCACCAGGCAATCTGGAGGGCAGGGAGCCGAAAGTCAGTTGGGGTAGGTGGTAAACCTGGCAGGACAGGAGCAGGCGGGAGGGGACTGTGAAAGGCAGGGAGAAGATGGAGGGAAGGTAACAAGCAGAACAGTTTGGTGTCCTTCCAGAGCCCTGGGTAAAAAAAAACCCTCCTATCACCCATGCCCACCTACCCTTGAGCAGCCCTCAAAGGGGTGAAGTAGGGCAGGGAAACATGGGCAGCAGCTTGCACAGTTGAGAAGTGTCCATGGCGAATCCCCAGAGTGAATGAGCAGCCCCCTGCCCCACTCCCTGGGCCTTCCCCTACTCCCCAAAGCAGGTCCCTCCTCAGCAGTTAGTTATGGGATTCTCCCCCCTTCCACAGTGTATCTTTTTTTAAAAAATATTTTTTTTTCCATCAAGGTCATCTTCTGTTTTTCTTTTTTTTTTTTTAATTCTTTTTTTTTTTTCCTTCTTTCCTTTTTTTCCTCTCTCTCCTCCTAATACACACTTTTTTTAGTAAGGGGAATACCATGATGTCGCTCTAGCCCGGCCCCTGGAAGAAAGAAGGAGAGTTAGGTGTTAACATGATCACTAGATAGATCAACACAAGCCCCTCCCCGTGGGCCCTTGCCCCAGTTACTGTGAATGGAAGTGGGGAAAAGAAGTTTTCAAGTGTCTTAAAACCGACTCCACAATCCCAGAAATAGCAACACACCTGGCAAACGGGGGATAGCAGGGGGTACTAACAGAATTACTCTGCCAAACAGCAGCAATAAAGAGATGCATCTGAGAATCAGGAGCAAGAAAAAGGACCCACTGTTTATCCAGTTTTCATTGTCCACAGCTCTTAAACCCTATCTTGTGAAAAGCCAAGGTTTTATGCCTAACCTATATTTAAGTGTAAGAAAGGAGGTAAAAGCTAAGCCACAACACGGGCACCACACCAGGCCCAGTGAGAAATTAACCTTGGAAAAAGGCTAACTCAATTAAAGAATAAATATCTCAAAATCCTCCCACATGGCTGTGGAATAATCAACTGGCCTCTGGTGTCCTTCCAAGGGAGGTTTAACCTCTCCCTAACCCTGGGAGAAGTAGCAATCACAGTCCTGAGGCCCTGTTCTTCCTAACTTTGGGTAAACAACTTCAAGGCAACCAACTCTAAAGCACACCACACACAAAAAAAGCCGGGAGGAAACATCTCAGACGCCTTCAGCCCTTGTCACCAATTTCTGCTACAGAACAGATGAGATTGGCCTCCTGATCTGGCCTGCAACTACCTTCCTCACCCTGCACAGGCTGGAGACCAAGTCCAGGGGAGGGGAAGGAAGGGAAGGTCCTCAGATCAGGAGAGAATGAAGCATACAGGGCTCATGGGAGGCGGGGAAAGAGGAGCAGCCCATCTATCCTGACCTGTAGACACGACCTCGGGGCCTGCTGTTAAAACCACTGTAGAATCGAGAGCGGGAACTGTTATAGTTGGTGGTCCGGGCACGATAGCGGGCACGCGGGAAACCTCGGTCTGTTGTGCTGATGCCTGGTCTATTGGTTCGTTTTGGGATCACCTGGGAGTAAAGGCATACAACAGAAAGCCTTAGTGTGTTGAGGATTTAGCTCAGTGGTGCTGCTGCAAAAGCAAGGTCCCAAGTGCGAGTCCCCATACAAAAATAAAAAAAAGAAAGCCTTAGTGTAAGCCTGAAGAGTTTCTATATTACCGAACAGCAATGGCAGGGCTTACCTTGATTTGTCTTCCTCTAAATAGGGACTCGTCTAAGGCCAGGGAAGTCCTCACTGACTCTTTGTCTGAGAACTCTATATAGGCAAACCTGAAGAGAATAATTGTCACTTTATCTGCGTTCACAAATAGCTCACAGATTAACTGCAACTTGTAGACATACTTTGTTTTTTGGGGGTTTTTTAGTACCAGAGATCGAACTCAGGTCCTTGTGCTTGCAAGGCAAGCGACAGAACCACTGAGCTAAATCCCCACGGAACCACTGAGCTAAATCCCCGGTCCCAGACATATTTTGAATACTATGTGTTTACGTTTTAAATTACTTAATTCACTTTTTTGGGGGGTTTTTTTTGAGACAGGGTTTCCTTATGTAGCCCAGGCTGGCCTTGAACTTCCTGGAAATCCTCTGGTCCCAGCCTCCTGAGTACTAGGATTACAGGTGTGTGCCACCACGCCCGGCTCTTAATTCACTTTAAAATAAAAGGTTTTAATCAAAGTTTCTAGCCACTCAGCTGCCTGTCCCCTTCTAATTTATGTGCAACCTCTGATATACATCAACATTAATACCACATTAGAAGAAAAAGACCATTTGCTTTAACAATACGTAAATTACTGCTCAATGAAAAGCATAAGCTATTGCTGGGGAATGTATAGCTTAGTGGTAGAGAATGTGCTTAACATCCACTAATGCCCTGGGTTTAAACCCAACCACCGCAAAAACAAAAGCTCTAAGTTATTTTTAACTGATTAAAACAATCTTAATTTCTTTCCCTACTTACCCTTTGGGATGGCCACTAAATTTGTCACAAAGTATGGTGACACGGTTAACTGAACCACAGCCATGAAAGTGAGCTTCTAGCTCTTCTGCTGTTGCACCATAGTCCACCTGAGGAGAGGAGGGACATTTTACAGGTACTGAGCTAGCTCCTGTCTCAACAAGTCCCCTGCCTGACCTTTAGTTTGGGCCATCTCTATATATCAAGGCATGTCAAATAATCCTTTGACTTGCAATTCCGGAGCTTTTGTTGATAACTCCATATTTTACCTCCTTCCAACTCTCCCCACACCCAGAATCACCACCTATACTGGAAATGTTCAAGATTATTAAATACCTCCTCCAAGTAAAAATGTACCCACAAACCCCAATTGAATCCCTAATACATACATTGCCAACATAGATGGAACGAGCATCAGCCTCCATTCTCTCTTCGATAGACATGATCACTGGACCAGCTTTGAGAAAAAAATAAACAAACGTTTTCTTTTTTTCTTTTATTCTTTGATTCTTTGATACACAGCCTGACTATGTAGCCCAGTATGGCCTCAAACTTGTGATCCTTCTGCCTCAGCCTCCCCAATGCTGGGATTACAGGCGTGAGTGGCCTACCACACACCCTACCTCCCCCACCAACACACACGTTTTCTACTAGGTCAATATATATGTATGCACCCCCACCACCATTATACCATAAACTCAGGGAAGACAAAGATTTTTGGTCTGTCCTATTCTATTCCCTGCTGTTTCCACTACCTAAAACAGAGCCCAGCACATAATAGTTTCTCACTAAATATTTGACAAATTAAGGAGTAAATTAATACATCCTCAAAAGTCACAAAGAACACAGGAATCCCCACCCCCCCCCAATTAAGTCCTTACTGAATGCCTTTAAGAGGGAACAAAACTAAAGGGCTGAGACTCGACATTTTTAGATTAAAGAAGCCCCTTGCGGCTAAGCAGCTTCCCTTGAAAGTTGTAACTAAACAGCCTTCAATTGAAACAAAAAAAATTAGACTAGAAGGTCAAATGCCAGATGGCAATCTCCACAACAAGGGTAGAGGCAGATTAAGAACAAAGAGAAACACTTTTATAACGGTGACAAAGAGAGGCACAAGATTCCTACCACCAAAACACAGGTTCTTTTTTGTCTGTTCTCACAAAGGTCAACGGAGCACACAATGGACTATGGACCATAGCACCTGCCCAATAACTGCTCAGACAAGCAGCTCCGAGGTCCTAAGCAACTAATGCCACATTCCCTGTGCTCCCCACAACCCTCCAACCTGGGGCCCTGGCGTGAGTGCAAACTCCCGGTTACTCACCATTGCCTGGAGGTGGACTCATATTCATCTGCTTCTCTACCTCGTTCTGCAGCTCTTTTAGCTTCTCAGCTTCTTCCTCCATCTCCCTGACTCGAGCTTTGATTGCTTCCAGCTCCTACAATGAATGGGGAGGGCATGCGGAGGAGCCGCAGAGGAACCGACGCTGGGGCTGGGTCCGCAAGCGGCCCCAGCCACGCTCGACCATTTCCCTCGCTGAGCGAGGGTCGCGACGAAAAGCAAGTTACCTTCCCCACAACGACGCTAGACACCCATGACGCCGGACTCCGCCGGCCGGCCGGGCCCTTCCCCTGCCCGGCCCCAGCCACGTTATTCCCCGCCCCAGCCAAGCCCAACCCCCGCCAGGCCTCCCGTATGAGCTCCGGGCCTCTCGTGACCCGCGCGCCCACCCTCCTTCCCTCACCGGGTCCTCAATGGCGCCGTCCCCCGGGTCACTCTCCACAAGCCCCGGCTCTTCCTCCTCCTCTTGGCTACCGGCGGCTCCCGAGCCAGGCCCAGGGCCAGGAGCTCCCGGGGGGGCGCGGGGCCGGGGCGGCTCCTCTTCGGGCTCGGGTTCCGGCTCGGGCTCCAACAGCAGCTCCCCAGGCTCCAGTTCCTCAGACTCCACGCCGTTCCCGTAGTCCCCTGCGCCCCCCGGGGCCCCCTCCCCGGCCTCCCCACCGGCCCCGGGCACAAGATGGCGCCTCCGCCCCGGCCCGGAGCCCCGACCACCCGCAGCCCCTGCTGCTGCTGCCGCCGCCGCCGCCGCCGCCATCGCCGCTCAGACTGGGGCCCGCCGCTCCGCGATTGGAGAGCTGCGCCGGCCACGTCGAGGATTCATTAGTCAAGCAGGGTGCCCGTCACGCGGGACTGGGACTCCATTGGGGACCACAACTTGGCAATCAAATAAGACCCCGCCTCTAAAGGCGGGGCACTGCGCCAAATTCTCAAATCCCGGTAGGAGAAATCTGTCTGTCAATCAACATACGTTCCACCTTCTCTGAAATTCTTTAGGTAACAGTACTGCCGCACAGTGACATTCCTTGCTCCTCCCTTGCCTACGGGAGGGCTCACGAACTATAGGACGCTTGGTGATTGGCCCCTGACTACGCGACTAGAAAGCTCCATTCTTCCGATCGCCTCACTGCAACAGTCTGGTCTCCAGTGGCGATTGGCTCGCGAGATTGAAAGGGCTGACATCCGTTGGGTGACAAAAATGAGGCTTGTGGAGGGACTGGCTGCCGGGCTTCAAGCTAGGGAAACCCGCGGTCCTTGGGGGCCGCCATCTTGAGGCTGCTGAGGACCAACTATCGAGCTGTTTTAGGCAGAGGCCCGATCGCGGGGGTAGGGGAGGGCAGTAGAGGATTCCTGGAAACTGGTCTCCTAACCAGGAAAACACCAGAAGGTGGGATGTTGCCGGAAGCGGAGGTTCTGAATGGAGCATTCCAGGAAGGAACTTACTTTTCAATTTAATTAATGGCACCCCCATCCATCCGGTCTCCCCAACTATAAAGCAGGGAAGAGTTCTCACTCAGACGTACCAATCATGAGACCTGTCGTCCTGCCTAGTTTCAGTCTGTTTCTTCTCTTGTCTGGACTGTTAGTTTCTCAGCTTCTAGGTCACCGCCCCTCCAACCTGCAACGCTACCAAACTGGCTTCCCCTTTCCTGGGCAAGTAAAGCTCAAAATTCCTTACTGCAGCTTTAAATACCCAGGGCCTGGCTACTTTGTGAAAGTTTCCATATTGCTCCTCCTCATAGGTGTACCTGGCATTCAGACTATGCCTCTGTACATGCAGTCTGTTCTCAACCAGACAACGGCAAAACCCAGTAATCCCCTCATGCAAAGCCCTCCACAGCGGGCCTACCTCCACTGTGCGCTTAACGGTTTTGTGCTGTCTTTCCTCAGTAAGCAGGGAGTGCCTGCCGGTGAGGGACTGAGTCCTATTTCTATTTCCACCGCGAAACAGTATGCCCAACATATAACGCGTGTCCTTTATGGGTCTTTGTTGACTGAAAGATGCACTGACTGGAGATCTGCGTGCCACCCCCATCTTCAATTTCCCAGCCTCCAAGCCCTCTTTGGACATGGCTGCACCCTGAGACATCAATAAGACCTGGCGCTGGGAAGGCAGGGTGCCATATTTTAGTAGAGACCTACACATTAGAAGTAAAGAGGTGCTAGATTTCCAAGAGGCATTTTTTTGTAGGCATACTCATGACAGGTCTGAGAACCAGATTCACATGAGCTCAAGCAAAAAGTTAAACAAGCATGGTTGGGACACAGGGATTTGTCTGAGGAGATCCCTATTAGCAAACCAAAGAATCAAAAGCACTCATTGTACCCCACTCTTTCCCTCACCCCCACTTTTTCTCCCAATGCCTTACCTGGGGAGATGAGGAACTTGGAGGAGAGTCACAGTCACTTAAAAGTTCCCCCAAAAACTTATCAGCCACCTCTCAGCTTCAGTGATCAGGGAGAACTACAAGGATGTGCACTGAAAACAAACTCTTAGTTCCCTGGAAGAAACGTCTGTTTATACTGATGTTGATCTAATTTATTCAGGATTTGAGTTGGGTTGAGCTGGGTATAGTTGCACACCCTAGTAATCCCAGCACTCCAGGGTGAGTTAGGCCAGGCATGGTGGCCCACAACTGTAATCCCAGCACTCAAGACACTGAGGCAGGAGGACTGCCGTGAGTTCCAGGCCACTCTGGTCTACATAGACCAAAAAGAAAAAGAAAAAGCTCAAGTCAAAAGGATCACTGTGAGCTCGAGGCCAGCCTGGACTATATATTGAGGGCTGGTCTGAAAAAAAAATTTTTTTTGGAGCATTTTACTGATAATTTCATTTAAGCAAGACAGCTAAGGAAAATGTGGATTTTTTTTTTTTTTTAACGCCTTTGCTTTTTTGCTTTTTTTTTTTGACAGGGTCTCACTGTGTAGTTTAGGCTGGCCTTAAACTCGCTGTGTAGTCCAGGCTGGCCTCAAACTCCTGGCAGTCCTCCTACCTCGGCCTCCCAAGTGCTGGGATTATAGGTGTATGCCATCACATCCGGCTAAATCCTATTTTTGTTAAGCACTTCATTTTGTAACAGCTTCTATTTCTTATCTCATTGAATTCTCACAATAACCTAATAAATACTTTCAAAACCATAACATTTTCCCCCATTACTGGGGACTGAACCAGGACATTCACAACGAACTACATTATAAGCCTTTTTTAATTTATAATTTTGAGATGGAGTCTCACTAAGTGACTAAGTACCAAGGCTGGGATCAAACTTATGATGTTCCTGCCTCAGCCGCCCAGAGTGCTGGGATTGTAGGTGTGTGTCACCACACCCAGCCAAAGTCACTATTTTTTTTAGGTAAGAAAACGTTTTAAAGAAGTAGAGTACTGTAATTTGCCCAAGTCTTGGAGCTATCTAGGGGTGTAGGGAATTCAAAGCCAGTTTTCAGAACATATCAAAATTCACTAATACCTGCTTTAATATGAAAAAAAATATGTATAACACAAAACTGCAAAAAAATACATTTAAATTCAACAATAGACAATATTTAAATACTACATTGTTTCTCTGGTATGAGAAACCAAAAGTGGAAATAAGGACTAAAATTTATAATAGATATTGGGAAATGAGAAGAAAATGTTCAAATGAGAAGGGGAACAAGGAAAGAGGGAGGGAGAAAGGAGGGAAGGGACAAGAAAAAAAAGTGAAAATAGAAAAAATGGAAACAAAGATTTTGTGTTTCTGTAGTACTGGGGATCAAACTCAGGACCTTGTGCTTTCGAGGCAGGCACCATGCCACTGAGCTACATCCCAAGCCTAAAAGAAAGATTTTGTACATAGGGAGGGGATGGGACTTGAGGAGAGAGATTAATGGGAAAAAAGAGGCTGGATGTACCATGTACAGGTGCAAATTCCCTGTGAGTGTTGTCATTATGTATGCCTAAAATGTACCAATAAACATTTTGCTATAAAAAATAAACTAAAAATTATATCTAATCAAAAATTATTTTGTAGCTAATAAAATGTTATATGTGTCATAAACATGCAAAAATGACAAGACTATAAAATTTTATATAAGTATGATTACAACTATGTTTAGCTGATTAAAAAAAAAAACCTTGGGACATAAGGGAAAAAGGAACAAAAAGCCAATACAATCTTTCTATTCTTTGGCAATACATACCCAAACCAGACCATCCTAATGCAGAACACTTGGGCCAGAAATAAGGGTAGTTTCAATCTTGTTTGTATGTATGTATGTATTTATTTATTTATTTATTTATTTATTTATTTTGGTACTGGGGATTGAACGCACAAGCGCAAAGACCTGAGTTCGATCCTCGATACCAAAAAAAAAAAAAAAAATGTACAATCTGGAACTACATTTTGTGTGTGTGTGTGTGTGTGTGTGTGTGTGTGTGTGTCGGTACTGGGAATAGAAACCTAGTACCTCTTACTGAGCTAGATTCCCACCCCTTTTTAAAATAAATTCCTTAGGCTGGGTTCAAACTTGTGACTGTCTTGCCTCAGTCTCCCCAGGGGCTGAGATTGCACCACCATGCTGGCTTAGAAGTACATGCAATAATATGGTAACCACTCATATGTCACATATGGCTATTGAATAGCCTGATTTAAAATATGCTGAAAGTGTAAAATACAGACTGAATTTTGAAGGCTTAGTATGAAAAAAAATGTGGAATAACTCAATAATTGTTTACAGCCAGGCATGGTGGTGCACACCTGTGATCTCATCCCTCTGGGAGGCTGAGGCAGGATAGCAACTTCAGGCTCAGCTTGGTCAACTTAATCACTTAGTGAGAACTAGTCTCAAAATAAACTTTTGTGTTGTTTATTTTTGAGACAGGGTCTCGCTATGAAGTTCAGGTGGTTGAGGTGGTCTTGAACTCACTGTGTAGCCCAGGCTGGCCTTGAAATCATGGCAATCCTTCTGTTTCAGTCTCCTATATGCTGGGATTACAGGCATGCATCACCATGCCTGCCTACAAAATCCTTTTTAAAAAGCTGTCAATGGAAAAAAAAAAAAAAAAAAAGCTGTCAATGTACCTCAGAGGAATGGCCTTGGGTTCAATCTCACCCCCTAAATTTTTTTTTTTTCTTTTCGGTACTGGGGATCCAACTCAGGACCTTGCACTTGAGTGGTAGGTGGTAGAACCACTGAGCTAAATCCCCGGCCCTAAAAAAATTTTTTAAATTAATTACATGTTAAAATGATAGTATCTTTAACATACTGTGCTAAACAATTACTGAAATTAGTTTTACCTATATCTTTTGCTTTTTTTTTTTTTTTTTTTTTTGAGACAGGGGCTATGTAGTCCAGGCTGGCCTTGAACTCACCATGTAGCCCAGGCTGGCCTCAAATTTGCAGCAATCCTCTTGCTTCACCCTCCTAAGTGCCGGGATTACAGGTGTTCAACACCATGTCTGGCTGTGTTTTTAATAAATTACTAGAAAATATAAAAACTACATATGTATATATATATATTTTTTTTTTTGGTACTGGGGATCGAACTCTGGTCCTTGCGCTTATGCAGCAGGCAGCGAAACCACTGAGCTAAATCCCCAGCCCCCATATATATATATATATATATATATATATATATATATATATATATATATATATTTTTTTTTTTTTTTTTTTTTTTTTTTTTTTTTGGTACCGGGAATTGAACTCAGGATCTTGCACTTGCCAGGCAGGTGCAGCACCACTGAGCTAAATCCTCGGCCCATTGCATTATATTTTTATTGGACAGCACCTTATCATTTACTGAAGCCTTTATTATTTACTTACCTCTATTTTGGGGGGTCATGTTTTTAATTTTAATTTTTAAATTATTAATTTGTTTCTGGTACATAAGGATTTATATTCATCATGGGGAGTTGATACATGTACATAACACATCTTAATTCTTTTTATGTTGCCTTCCTCCCCCACGCACAGTGTCTCTATGTAGCTCAAACTCGAACTCTCCATCCTTCTGCCTTAGCCTCCTGCATATGGATTACAGGCATGCATCACCATGCCCTGCTACTTACCTCTATTTTACAGCAGATCCCAAATATCTTCTAATGTGGTCTGGCCCTGCTTACATCAACTCCCTCTATCTGCCCTTCCATAGAAGTGCAGTGGCCATTTAAATATGGGCTGCTCAACTGCTGAGCACTGCTTAATAACCAGTCTGATTGGTTAATTTTCTTTAAATCTTTGTATCTGAAAAACTAGTTTTAATATATACTGTACCAGATGTCATTTTCAAAAAATCAGAATATACAGACAGCAAAAAAGAACAAAATAAAATTACTCATTAAATCTACCATCTAGAGAATCACTGATGAATGTTGACATATACCCTTCCAGAAATGTTCAGTATACAAATCTATAGAGGCATACACACATATATTTTAGCAAATGGGATCATACTGTATAAATTTTTATATTATATATACACTATTAACATATTTTTACCTAAGAAAATACAGAAACATCTTTCCATTTCAGTAAATATATTTTTCCTATTCTATTTTTCATAGTTTTACTCAAAAGTCACTTTAGCAATGAGGGCTTCCCTAACCATTTTATTTAAAAATAATATCTAGAGCCAGGTGAGGTGGCACACACCTATAATCTCAGCACTCTGGAGGCTGAGGCAGGAGAATCACTGTGAGTTTGAGGCCAGCCTGGGCTACATAGTGAGTTCAAAACCAGCCTGGACTACATAGCGAGACCTTGTCTCAAAAGACAAAAAAACAAAACAAAACAAAAAATTAAAATCTACATATTTTTATCCTTTCAATTAATTATTTTTCTTTACAGTACTCATCACTTTCTAATATGTGATGAAATTTATTGATTTATCCCTCACTAGAATGTAAGCACTATGTGGGCAGAGATCTTTCTGTTCATTTTACCTCGGTGCCTAGAATTGTGCTGAGTGCACAGAAGATGCTGGAGTATTTGGTCCATGAGAGAATAATGGATAAAAAACAATGACATAGCATTTTATTATACTATGTCCCCTGGTTGTGTTTTTAAATTATTTATATATCTCTTCTAGAGCCATACTTAAATTAAGGCAGTTTTCTTTTTATGTTTTAAAAAAAGCTATTAAGTAAAAACAATATGTACAATCCATCCATTTGTTAGAAATTGTAACTAATTGTTGCCCAACTTGATATCAAAAGTGCCATTTGGAGAAATAGTATTCATGGAGAACCATTTGAAGGAAACACATCTGTCTGTTTCTCTGAATAGTCTAAAGTTTAGCTCTGTACTAACCCAGACCATCACAAAGCTGTGACTTTGGACTAAATTGTGAAAAGCCTGATAAAACAAGTTTAAGACCTTCTGAATCTCCATTTGGCATTTCTAGAGCAAAGTGGTATACAACTCAACATCAAATTTGCTGTTAGGTGTTAACAGAGAATGCTGTCTACTCTTACTAGGTGTCTTCTCTGAAAATCTACAAAACTTTTTGCCCTTCTTGAGTAAACGATAGAGTTTAAAAGTCCTAAGAGAAATGTGAATCTTGTGTTTTCCAATTTGCTTTGGCCACAAAGAAGATCAGAGACAAATTCGTAGACTAACTTTGGTATTTGGGGATACTGCATATTTATATAATGCTTTTCTGTGCATTAATTTTCCTTTTGCTGAACCTTACTATATTTTGATATTCCCTTTACCCTTACTTTAAAAATCTGTATTTTCCCAGCCGGAGACTCAGCGCAGTGGCACCCCGCCTGCCTTGCAAGCACAAGGTCCTGAGTTTGATCCCCCGTACCAGAAAAAAAAATCTGTATTTTCCCGTTATTTTGTCTTTTATGTATTATTGTAAGATATTGCAAATGCTTTTTGGAACTAGCCAAATATAAATCAGTCAGTTGCTTAACCAGTCACAATATATAGGGACAAATACACCAACTATCATACCTGATACTATTAAGAACATCTAAGTCTACTTCTCCTAGTGCCAATGTTCACCAAGCCACTCTGATTTTACTACAGCTTTCCCTGTAGATTTTTCCTATAGAGAATGGAAAGGTAACACTGGATTCAATTATGCTTTTATTTATTTTTGAGACAGGGTCAGACTATGCAGTTCAGGTTGACCTTGAACTCACTATGTAGCTTGAACTCAATGGGTGATCCTCCTGCCTCAGCCTCCTGAGTGCTGGGATCACAGGTGTGCGCCACCATGCCTGGAGGCCATTCAACTGTACTGAATTGCTGAAAGCAATTATATTCTCACAAATTAACATAAAAACTCAAATACCAATTTGTTGTACTGGGTTATAGATTTAGAAATTTCCTCTTGAAATTCAGAATTAGGATTACTATTTCTGTCACACGATTTTGACGTGCTACAGAGATGAGCCAAATAATCCTAAAGATTCTATCTGGTTTAGCGGTTTGCATTCAAATGGCTGAAACCAAATGTCTTAGTGGATCAGGCAAGGAAACGGGGGCTCCATTTTTACCAGACCTATTTTAAGTCTGAAGTAGGCATCAAGAAGAAATACTCATTATTGTACACTTTTGATTAGAGGCCAAACTGCAACTGGGGAGTTGATTTCACACAGATTTTGGGTGAGTTTTTTGTGTTTAAGTGTGTGTATGTGTGTCCCGAAGTACCATATACCTGTACCCTCTTCGGGCTAGGGTTGGCATAGATGGAGCTCTTCACTTTGAATATCTGACAGGGTTGGGGTGAGGTGAGGAAGATGATGAAACAACTCTTGATTTTTTAAAAAAAATTTCAACACTTTTCCAAATCCCTGTAACTCTTAAGTCTTGCCCTTAGCAAGGTCATGAAGAAATGACTGGACGGAGGAAAGTTCTGACCCCAAACTATAGAGTATAGAAGTCACAAAACCCTGTTCAGTCATTCTCATTAAACTTTTGGGCTTTATTTATTTATTTATTTTTAATACCACCATTACATATTACACAAAAATAAAAGTCAAATGAACTTGGTATTTATAAATTATTAAATAAAAATACAGGAATATATATTTATATTTATAGAGCTTTTTCTTTTCTTCTAAACTAACCAAATCTGTTCTCCTGCCGTTTTATGATTTAAAAAAGTAAAATAGTGTATGTATGCCCTAGAATAAGTGGGGAGTAGGATTAATAATTGTAGGACTGAGTTGCCCTACTTCTGCTCCTTCCTTGGCCTAAGCAAAGTTCCTATTTGTCCCTTTGGGCTCCAGAGAGCAAGAAATACCCTCTCCACCTATTTACTCTTTGAAAAATGGGAATTACACTTATTTCCCTCATTTTAAAAAAGCGAAATAGATTTAAAAATTGGGAGCCATACTCAGCCTTCTTGGCCAAGAGCTAATCCCAAGGAACTATATGGCTCTAGAAGAGAGTCCCTAGTTTTCCCTGACAGAAGTCTCTGGGGTTTCCATTGCCCCTCAAACTAAGAAGGGTAGGACAGGTCAACACTGCCCACTGTGATCCCATTCCAGCTACGCTTCTGGGAAACCAGACCAAGCCCTTTATCCTTTCAGAAAGCAAACTCTTCTTCCACCCAGGTGTGAAGGCCTCAGAGCAGGGTATTTCAATCATATCACCTGACCACGGTTCCTGCTGCCCCTGTTTGCTAAAGGCCCCCAGGAATGCTAACATGGACAAGCATCCTGTGGTAGAGGGTAAGGTGAAGAGTCTGTCTGCCCCAAACCTGGGAGAGCACAGGCTCCAATTGGAAGTGATGGTCTGGTAAGTGGTTTTCCAACTTTCTTTTCAGCAGCAATCCCCTTAATGCAAATAAAATCTTACCCTGGACCCCGATATATAAAACAGCGACATGGGGAGTTGTTCTGTTTGAGGGCAAGTTCGAAGCCTTCTCAGCCCCCCACCCCTTTCATCTCCCCAAGGACTCCTGAGGCAACCCCTAGGACACTTTGGGGTTCTGCCAAGCAGTTTGAAAACCACTGGCCTAGCTTGTCCTGAGCAAGTCAGAGACCCCACCCCACCCCAACTGCTTGCCGCAGACTGGCTCTTGAGTTTCTGATATCAGCGTACTCACCCAGTGGCACATGCAGTCTTCCACCTCCCCCACGAATACCATTAAAAAGTGCAGCCCTCTTTCAAAAGCAAAGGTCTGGACTAAACCTGAGGCCAATTTGGTCCCACATTCTAGCATAGTTGTCTATGTTGCCACATTCTGGGACCAAGTGAAAATCTCCTAGAAGCGTCAACTGTGGTCGAGCTAAGCTGATCATTGCTTAGAATTGCAGGCAGGGTTCTAGAGCACTGTGAATGAAGTCAACATTGGACAGCAGCAATTTTAGCACCTTGAAAAGTGCAGCAGTGAGTCGTCTGGCTCAGGGCATGCATTTGGAGTGAATCGTTTCTTCCTCGAGAGAAAAAGCTATAGTCTGAATTTGTTCTAGAGGACTGTGAGTTCTAAAGTTAGCATCCTCAGACTCTGAGGTACAAGTAACACCCGTGCAAACAGCGTGGCTTCAAATGAAACAGAAATGCTTCTAGGTCATGGTAGGTACTCTAGAACCCATACACCTGGCCCCTCAAAAGCAGCACGGAAGCCCACCACACAGAATAGGCCAGTCATGGAGTACCTGTCACCCTCACACCCATGGGGCTCAGAGCTGAAATGGTCCTCTCAAGACATCAACAGTCTTACTGAGACACAGTGCAGAACCCAGACTGTTTTTGAGGTCAGCATTTGTCTACATCCTCAAAAGGAAAATTAGAGCCCCAATTTAGAGTTTAAGTTTGGGTAAAGAGGTCCCAGAGATAGGGAATACTTTAGGCACCATTGTGCCCCAGTGGGAGGGGAGGGTGGCAGGCAGACCCAGCTACCGAAGCCCCCACCCTCCCAGGCTCCACAGCCTTGCCCTTCTGACAGAGCCCAGGAGGCAGCAGCAAGTGCTCAATGCACAAGGAAGGAACAAGGCCAGCTGCAGAGCTGTTCTTCTCTCCAAAGCCAGGCCAAAGACTTTCTGCAGAGAAGAGCCAGCACCCTCAGTCTGGATACAGTGTTTCTCCCTCAGCCTTGTGACTTCAGGAAAAGGGAAGGGGAAGGAGGGGCTGGGAGGAGGGGCAGAGGGCTGTGGATAGTTGCCAATGCAAGAGGCAATGTTTTCTCCTTGAAGAAGCCCACCACCACCAGATCAAATGAACAGCCCAGCATGCACATGCACACACGTGTCAGACAGCTGGCAGCCACAGCCGCCTCCCCAATCACCTGAGAACCCCAAACTTCCATTTCAAAAGGTTGAGCCCTCCAGGTTCCTCAAATCCCACTCATCCAATGGAGACGCAATTCCTTATGCAAGTCCACCTTCCTCAGGGCTGCAAACCAAGCTCCAGGTAGTTTCCTGTGCATGACCTATAGGGATGATCCCCCCCACCCCCCAAACCTTGGAATGACTCCATCACCTGGCCCCTTCCTAAAACATTCCCCAGTGTCTGCAGCTCACTCTTCCAACTCTGCCTGGCACACTCAGCTCCCTCACCCTCTACCTTTCCCCTGCCCTGCTCTGTTGCACATCCATCCATTCACCCCACTTCTTCTAAGGGCATTCTCTGTTCTGTTTCTATTCTCCCAGCCACACCTAGCCCCACCTGGCCTTGGACTTTTTCACTTGCTAGCAAAAAAGGCCCCTACAGTTACCAGGGCCCCCAGTGCCACGGCCCCCGTCAGCACTGTCCTCACTGATGCCCAGTTCCCCTCCCGCAGACGCCGCGCCTCCTCCAGGGCCCCGTCCCCGTATAGAGCTGTGAACTCCGCCTGTGGGAGAGAAGGGAAGTAGGAGAGAAAGAAGGAGAAAGGGATATCAGGAGAGGAAAGAGTAGAGAGAAGAGGAGAGGAAGAGTTCCAGTTCCATCCACTGTGAGCACTACCCCATTCCCAGCTTGTCTCCGACTTCAGAGCTCTGCTGACTGCAAACCCCTCCTTGCCCCAAGTGCCTGGCCAGCTTGCTTGTGCTCCCTGACTTAAGTAAAATCCATCCTTTCCTTGGCAAAAAAAAAGTCTACTCAAAACTGACACCTTTTGCCAAGGCTCGCCTGATATCACCCCTCCCCACCTCCCATGCCATGTGCTCAGGTGTAACACCTTTGGACTGCAGGCACTCCTTGGGTGCCATGCATTCTGTCCTCTGCTTGGGACCATGAGCTCATCCAGTGATTACTACATGGCAGCCCTGGAGTGCAGAGTTCAATGTGATGCTCACAGTGAGGGCATCTTAGTCTGACTCCACCTAAAGAGGAGGGTACACCCCCATGCCTCCTTCCCAGCACAGCTGCCCCAGCCGCCAATCAGAGCCCCCATCTTCCCCCTGGAGATCAGCTTTGCAGAGGGATGTGCAGAGCAGCAACTGAGAAGCTTCTTACCCAGCCCCCACTGCTGTGGATCCAGTCGGCCAGTCTCGTCTCCAGGTAAGCCACCATCCACTCCTGCACTTGGCCCACCAGTGGTTCCATCTCTTTGTTGACACTCTCAGCACATAGGGCAGCCCCAAAGACAAAGAAGGCCACAAGACGGCCCCAGTTTGGGCCCCCTTGGAAAAGTTCGTCGGAGACCTGGGTGAAGCGTTGCTGGGCTGAGCCAGGGGTCACATGCAGCTGAGCAGCCAGATCAGAGAAGGTGCGACGGAAGCGGGTCTCGAACTCATCTCCAGCTGCCCGCATGGCTTGGTGCAGTGGGTCAGCTGCTGGGCCCTCCCCAGGGCCAGCTCCACAGACATAACCCTTCTGCCTCAGCTTATAGCCTACAAAGTCAGCCACCAGAGCCCGTGTGTCTGGTGCTGAGGCTGGGGTCGCCATCCGGGCGGCTGTATGGGACAAGGATGAGACTGTCATGAATACACGGGAGGTATGGTCGAGGGGTGTGAGGGGGTGAGGGTGGGGGGGGTGTTTCCAGTCTGGCCAACCCGAAAAGACGGTGTGGTGGGGCAGGGGGTGAGGAGGATGAGCTCAGAGACTACTGGGAAAGACAGGCAAGAACAAGAGATTTATGTTAAAGTGTGGGCTACGGCATGAAGGGATGGCCAATATATTTGGAATATTCCAAATCAGATGTAAAGCAAGAACATTTTATTTTTGAATACTTCAGATTCTTTTCAAAACACCTACACCAGCTCTAAGGCACCCTGACACCCCCTCCCCCACCCCACCCGCAACAGTGAACATCTTTTTGGCTGCAGGAAGGGGCTTACTTAGGACCTCCCCAGAAGCAAGAAGTGACCACAGGGAGGGGACGGGGCTGAAGAGAAAGGTGGGAAAGGGCAAGGGCTGCCCAGGACAGAGAAAAGAAGGACACTCACCCAGCCTGGGTGGCAGCTCTTAGGACCCAGTGCTGGTGGCAAGGAGCCCCCAGCTGGGGCCTTTCATCCTCCCGGCCAGCTTGGAGTCCTGGAAAGGGGAAAGAGAGATCAGAACTGGGCAGGGATCTGAGTCTGGCCTGAGAAGCACAGGGTTACAACTCCTGGGACCGGGCCTCCTGCCCCCAACGCTCTACCAGCTGTGTGGCCGAATCCATGTTTCACGACTGTCCTCCCAGGAAACCCAGAGCCAAGGGCTTCCTGCCGACACCATCCTATTCTCGGTTCCCCCCAGGGCAGCCCAAAGGCCCAGCTCCTCCTTTACCCCCACCCTTAGCACGTCTCCAACCCCGCCCGCCTGCCAGGTTAGGGATCTCACGGGTCAGGCCGCCGCCGGGATCCAGGCCGTTTCCTGGTGCAGGAGCTGGGAGGGAGGGAGGAAGGGAGGAAGGGAGGGAGGGAAGGAAGGAGGGAGGAGAAAGGGGGGCAGGAGGGAGGGCCCGGCGCCGGGTGATGATGGGGCCCAGAGATGCGTCCGGAGAGAGGGGCGGGGCTGGAGCGCAGGCCTGGGAAGGGCCACAACTTGGAAAGAGAAGGCTGGGAAAGCGAAGAATGGCTGTGTGGACAGGGACCCTTGAGCTGCGCTGCCAAGCCTCGAGGCTGCCCAGAGAAGTGCACTGGGCCTCAGAACATCTCGGAGCAAATTCAGCATTTCCGGAAGGTCTCTGATGTTCCACACACTTGTTGAACTTTTCCAGCCCTGGATTGTGAGTCTGGAAAAGAGGAGCAGTTCTCATGAAGCCAGGGACTGACGTGTCCTGTGAGACTGGCAAACACCACCGGGACACCAATCCTTTTTCATTCTCTTTTCCCCAGGGTTTATAATCCAGTGGTCTCTTCCTGGGTTGAGGATTCAGCCCGGGATCAGCCAGCCAGGACTCAGACTGCAAGCGGCCTCTGCAGGTACTTTTTTTCTTCATCTTCTTTTGTAATCGGATTGATGTATAATTTTTTTTTAACCCAACACGTGAACTCATTCTCATAATGGAAAAAAAAAATCACACACAAAGAAGCACATCATAAAATAAAATGCAGGTTCCCAGCCCCTCCTCACAGCAGGTTGCCAACATGAAGGTTAATATTTAGCCTTCCAGTTGACATACGTCTGTTATACTACGTGGCAGTATATTCATGCAGGGCGCTTCCTTGGGTGTGAAGCAGGCTGCCCTCAGCTGATCTACCTGGAGGTACTCACAGGCATTGGGACCAGGCCCATCGGGCTCTTGGAACTGGCAATTCCTTCAGCTCCCTTTGGAAAAGGCCCCAGGCAAAAGCCAGCAAGAGACAGCCCAATTCTCTTTCTTTACTCGGGTTCTTTTCTCCTGGTTTCCTTTGCTTCTACCTCCAATCTATGCCTTAGTGCTCCTGTCTTCTGTATGGTTACTAGAAAACCAGATTTTGTTTTTTTTCTGTAACAATAATAGTAACAACACAACTAAAAGTCTTATTAAGGGTTAAGTACTTTCTTTACATGTTTTTGTTTTGCTTTGTGGTACTGCTGTAATTAATCTTTTTTTGTTTTGAGACAGATTTCGTTAAGTATGTAGTTCAGACTGGCCTTGAACTCATGTATTCCAGGTTGGCCTCAAACTCATGACAATCTTCCTGTATCAGCCTCCCAAGTACTGGGACTATAGATGTATGCTACAACATCCAGCTGCAGTTTTTTTTATTTTGAGTCAAGGTCTTGCTATGTAGTGCAGGCTGTCCTTGAACTCACTATGTAGCCCAGGCTGGCCTCAAACTTGCCTCAATCCTCCTGCTTCAGCCTACCAAGTGCTGGAATTACAGTCATGCACCACCATGCCCAGTCAGCTGTAATTAATCTTAAATAATTTTTTTTCGAGGATTGAACCCAGGGCCCTCACACTGAACCACATCCCCAGCCCTTTTAAAAAATTATTTTGAGACAGTATCTTGCTAAGTTGCTAAATTGCCCAGGCTAGACTTGAATTATTGATCCTCCTGCCTCAGCCTTTCAGAGTGCTGGGATTACAGTATATACCACCACACCCAGCTTCTTACACAGGTTTTATTTTTACTTCAATCCTTATGCTGTTTTAGTCTCCTACAATGAGGAAATTGAGGGTTGGCTCTCATGTACTGATAAAGGAAGAAGCTGAAAGATAGTCTACATCTGTCTGACCTGAAAGTGTAGTGTTAACTTAGACCTCGTATTGCCTCAAGAGCACCTTTTCCTCTTGGTAGTCAGTGTTGCTGTCACAGGTGGAATGCACACCGTTTACGAGTACATAGAATGACTCCACTACTTTATGGCTGTATTCTTTCAACCATCCTCATTGGTTTCTTGCTCTTGAGCTGATCATTTCAGCTGCCACCAGCAAGGTTGCCCCCTTCTTTGGAGGCTAACCTAGTCTAGGTCTTTATTTGCAATTCTAGTTTCTTCTAAGACCCTATTACTTGTAATAAATAGTTTGTTTTAAATTTCAAGTAAATGTCTTAGGGAACCCAAAAATATTTGTCTGCCCCTTTACTTTGGAGCTCCATAAGAGCTGGAATTGAGGTGGATTCATTTTTATGTCTTCAGGGCAAAATGGGCCCTCAGTAAGTTTGACTGAATGAATCAATCAATGCCTCTGGGCAGTTATTGATTAGTCTCAGCCAGATGCTTGAAGATCACTGCAGTGGCTGTTTAAGAAATACTGATTTGGGATAAAGATTCAGTGTCAGTCTGAGCAGCCAGAAGAACAGCTGCTGGACCAACACAACTTTTACCTGGTCCAAAGCTATGTATCTCAGGGATCTTCTCAGACCAACACTGCAGACCCAAAAGATGGCACCTAAACTCATAGACAAAGTTAACAGTCCTTACCAGAAATGCTGAGACCACCTAGGCTGGCCTTGAACCTATTTTACCTTAGTGACACATTGTTTTTCCAGTGCAAGGAAGACCCTTTCAAACTGCTTAACTGTGAGATTTATTAGTGTATGGTAATTTTATACCTTAAGATATAGAGACTGTGTTCATGGATTTTATATGTATATGTGAAGAAAATAAAACTCAATATGGCTTTTAAAATGAGTGGTTTTTTATGGTTGATACTGGTGTGAAAATGCAAATAGAAATGAATTGTACAGTAAGATACTATGTCTCACTTTTTCAATTTAGTCACTTGTGATTTTTTCAGTTAAACTATCCTGTTTTAAATTTAGAGACTTCATTTCTACTCTAATATTTCCCATTTTACTACTCTGAAGATGTCAGCATTATCATTACATTTTTAACCTTATACTGTATAATCAAATGGCTAAGAGAGTGGACTATAGGCATGGACTGCTGAGGTCCTAATCCCAGCTCCCCAGTTATTAACTGTGTGACTCTGGACAAGAGTTCTACCCCCACTCCCCTCGATTTTCCTATAACTGTATTTCACGAGTTAATAATTTTAGAACTCTTACAATAGTATATGGTACATATCATTGTACATAATAGTATATTTAGCATATTGTACGTGGTATTTTAAGATCAGTAGGGAAAAAAACTAAAAACATGCCTTTTCCATTAATATGGGGGGAAAAAATCCAGTTCTGTGACCTTCTTGGAAGCTTTCACTAGAACTAGAACCCCACAGCCTGATCTCCAAGAGAGGTGTTGTGTGCTCACACTACCATTTTTTTTTTTTTTTTCTGGTACTGGCAATGGGAATCAAACTTAGGGCCTCACACTTGCCAGGGAGGTGCTGCGGTGCTGAGCTACATCCCCAGCCCAATCATTCACTAACTTGATGACCCACCCTGTGGTAAAACTGACCACTAGACACAGCCCCTCCCCTTCAGTATTTATAACTGGATTAGAGATCAGAGCTCTAACGAACTTTTTTTCTTTTTGGTACTGGGTATCGAACTCGGGACCTTGGGCTTGCGATGGAAGCGGCAGAAACACTGAGCTAAATCCCTGGCCCTATCTAACGAACTTTTTTCACAGGTGAGACAATTGAGGCCAGCGAAATTGTGCTTTGCTCCAGGTCACACAGTTAGCCAGCTGCAGGCCTGGGACTAGGGCTAATCAGTTCTGGACTTTTTTTTTTTGGTACCGGGGATTGAACTCGGATCCTTGCGCTTCAGGCGGCAAAACCACTGAGCTAAACCCCCAGCCCTAGTTCTGGACTCTTTATAGTGGGCAGATTTCAGTCACCCACCTTCTTGAAAGCCACAGCTCACCTTCTATTTGACCGTACCTAGCTCTCAGAACATTTTTGTCTTTGGCCCACTAGAAAATGGTGAGCCCTGAAGACAAAGTCACACATTGGGCGTTTTGAATCTTCAAGAAAAAGAAGTTATTCTTTCCTTCCTGTGTTAACCCTCCCCATGTCAGAAAGGTTGAGGACGTTAAAAATAAATAAGGCCTCACTTGGGACCCAAAGGATGGAGTCCCCGCCCCCTGGTGCAACAGCGAAGACAGATCAGGAGCCACCTGTCAGAGGGCTGTGGGCGGGGGCCCGAGCCGAGAGGCCCGCAGAATCGGCAGGGAGCTCACGCTCGGAGCTGACAGCTCCAAGGAGGCAGCATGGCATAGTGCAAGACCCTGGCAGCTGACAGCCAGAGGGAGGTAAAGGTGGTCACGGAGACAAGGCCGAGCAACGGAAGGTGGAGGATCCTGGAGGTGACAGCAAGGAGAGTACGCAGCGGCAAAGGGCTGCTGCAGGGCGGGCCCGGAGACTTCCGTGCCGACGCAGGGCGAGCAGGAACGAGGAAAGGCGAGCCGCGCCGGGACCGGGGGTGCCATGTCCCGCGAGCAGCCGCCCCGCAGTGACATCCCCCGCAACCTGAGTTTTATAGCTGCGCTGACAGAGCGCGCCTACTACCGCAGCCAGCGGCCCAGCCTCGAGGAGGAGCCGGAGGAGGAGCTAGGTGAGGGTGGGACGCGGCTCGGGGCTCGGCCCCGCGCTCACGCTCCGAGTCGTGGCCGCCGGGCCCGCTCTGCGCCCGCCGTGGGCGGCGGGGCCCGGGCACCTCGCAGCCGTAGCCCCGACACCCGCAAGAGAGTGCGTTTCGCCGACGCGCTGGGGCTGGAGCTGGCCGTCGTGCGCCGCTTCCAGCCCGGAGAGCTGCCCCGGGTGCCCCGCCACGTGCAGGTCCAGCTGCAGAGAGACGCCCTCCGCCACTTCGCGCCGTGCCAGCCGCGCGCCCGCAGCCTCCAGGTAGGCGGCAGGGTGCGTCCGCTCCCTGGAACCCCTCCTCGCCGGGAGCTCCCGTTGGTCCCCAAGCCGGGGCTTGTGCCTGCCCATCCCCGTAGAGGTGCTTCGCGTGTGACCGGCGCCGCTAAACCACTCTCGAGCCGCTCCACACTAATCAGGCCGGGCGCCGGGTTGGCTTCTGATTGGCCCAGTGCCTCACGGTGACCCCGCCCCCTGTCTCTTCCCTTTCCCCGCCCCCGGCTCCCTTCTTCCCGCTCCTCTTTCCCCAGGAGGCGCGCGCTGCCCTGGAGCCGGCCTGCGAGCCGGGTTTCGCCGCCCGCCTGCAGGCTCAGTGTATCTGCCTGGAACGCGTCGAGGCGGGCCCGCTGGGCGTGGCCGGGAGCGCGCGCGTGCTGGACCTGGCTTACGAGAAGCGCGTGAGCGTGCGCTGGAGCGCAGACGGCTGGCGGAGCCAGCGCGAGGCGCTCGCCGCCTACGCCGGCCCGGCCCCGCCCCCACCGCGCGCTGATCGCTTCGCCTTCCGCCTGCCCGCGCCGCCCGTCGGGGGCGCCCTGCTCTTCGCCCTGCGCTACCGCGTGACGGGTCACGAGTTCTGGGATAACAACGGCGGACGTGACTATGCTCTACGTGGCCCAGAGCACCCGGGCAGTGGCGGAGCTCCGGAGCCCCAGGGCTGGATCCACTTTATTTGAGCCGAGGCAGCTGCAGCCCACGGCGGCGGGGGCGGGGGGGTTGAGGGGGGACCCAAGGCACCCGGAGGCAAGGAAAAAGCCCTTGTGGCGGGAGGACGGGAGAAAGCGAGATGGGCGGGCAGCTGTCCTGGAGAGTCTAGTGGGGAAGGGCGATGAGGATGCGGGGCGTCGGCGGAGATGGGGGCGGGGGGCGGACGGAGCACGACGGCTGAGTGTGAGTGGAAGGAACCCGAGCCAGAGAGAAGGAAAGAGCGAAGGCGCTGGAGGGATTGGAGGACTGCTAAGGAGTGAGTGATGGTGGCCTTCTCTTAAGAGATTTGGCCTGGCAGGAGTAGGTAGTCGAAGGTTAAGGGTCCTTTTTGGGATTGAGAAGCAATGCGTGTAGTCCACCCCAGTTGAAGACCTT
Organism: Heterocephalus glaber; assembly: GCF_053883595.1. Taxonomy (NCBI): domain Eukaryota; kingdom Metazoa; phylum Chordata; class Mammalia; order Rodentia; family Bathyergidae; genus Heterocephalus; species Heterocephalus glaber. The sequence goes on along the minus strand of NW_028258403.1, from coordinate 4,548,709 downwards.
TAGGCTGCTAATTTTTAACCTTTTACCGGCCTTTGCCACCTCAGGTCCCTCAGTCCTACCCATCCCAGCTTTATTTCAACCATCATTGCCTTGCTTACTCCCAAGAACTTAGCCATTGCTTCCTGGGCCCTGGCATTATGACAAGATTCCTTGTCACCCAACAGTTTCGGATTTCAGTCCTCACGGACTTGATGCGAAGTGATGACAGGTAGTAGAGCTGCCTCCAGCCTCCAGGCAGCAATAAGGATTATAATGGAGGGAAAAGCAACTCCAAGTCTGTCCTTGTAGCCCAACTGTGGAGCTCCAAGGGATTGGTACACTCAGGGGCTTCCAGAAAAAAATGCCAGCCTTACTTTTCTGGGTGCCTTCTAATAACCTTTAAGCACTTTATGGATTGTGTTTGTCAAGGGACTGTGAACACGAGAATAACTATTCGAATTTATTTCTTCTGCCTAAGAAGAAAAGGAAGTCACTGACTAGTTGTGTGACTTTGAGCAAATTACTTCAGTTCTTTGGCCCCCAGCTTTCTTGGTGGGGAAATTGGATTTGAGTTAGGTGATCACTTAAGGCCGCTGCTTTTGACATTTATGATCTGTGCTGTTAAACAGTGTAGATTAGAATCTCCAGCCTCGTGCTGCAGTTCAGAACACACACAGCCCTGAATGTGTGTTGGGGGCTGAGGATGAGCCCTCTAGTTTTTGGCACAGATATTTAAGAGCCTAGGAAGCGTCCCACAACCAGTCTGCAGCCTCAGGGTATTCCAGAGCCTTTTCCAAACTGCAGTTTACCCTCTGCCCCTTGTTTTAGCTCTGGCCTTCATAGACTTCCAGAGACTGGGTTCTCTGAGACCTCTTTGGGGAAAATGATGCTTGGTAGCCCCAAAATGAAAGGAAAGAATGTGGGCATCCCTTGAGAATAAAAGATTATAGGTTTAATGAATGGAAAACATCAAGCATGAGAGCAGCTTGAAATTTAAATGGCGTCAGAAGATGGCAATCAGATCCATATCCTGAGCAAGTGAAATGGGAAAGCTGGACTCCTCTATTTACATTCCTCCCTGCAGTCTCCTCTTCGTTAATTTTAATACAGAAGTCATTTCTTTGCTGGTTGCTTGTTTTTCCTTTCCTCTCCCCCTATACCTAACCTCTTTGCTTTTCTTTTTTTCATTGTTCCCATCCCTTCTCGTCTCTTTTCTCATTGAACATGTAGGGTATTTACATTTCCTACTTTCTCCATCCTTGTTGATCTCTGCTCTTCCTTCTCCCTTTTCTCCAAAACCACGGTTGATCCACTTTCTCCCTCTGCTCCTTGTAAAGGGAGAAAGGGGATAAGAAGCAGTTCCTGATGTTACAGATGAACAAGGAGCTCCCAGGTAACTAGCTCCCCGTAACTTTTTGTATTATTGATTTCTCGAAAGAAAGATTTCTGGCTCCTGTTCTTCCTTGTCACTAAGTGAAGGAGGTCGTGCACATGCATGTACCTTCACATGCACTTAAAATGGAGGATAGGGCTTTTTACCATGGCCTTCCTATCCACAGCCTTAATCCTTTGAAGAAAGCTGAGAGGACCCCCTAGATGTTTCCACAAATTTAAAACATCATGTTTAGCTTGGCACGGTGGCTCATGCCTGTAATCCCAGCTCTCTGGGAGGCTGAAACAGGAAGATTGCAAGTTTAAGTGTAGCCTGGGTAATTCAGTGGCTTGGTGAGACCCTGTTTCAAAAAAGAAAGGACTGAGGGCTGGGGATTTAGCTCAGTGGTTTCGCCACCTGCTGCACGAGTGCAAGGACCCGAGTTCGATCTCCGGTACCAAAAAAGAAAAAAGAATGGACTGGAAAAAAAAAAAGGACTGAGGATGTAGCTCAGTATGAAGGCCCTGGGTTTAATCTCCAATACCACAAAAGAAAAGTGATCTTGTAATGAAAACAAAGAATTTCATGTATTTTGTAAATCAGCTTCAGGTCAGCAAAGTGAGGAGAAACTACTGGAAGTAACCAGGCATTGCACTGTTTAGGCCAAAGCCAGGAATCCAGGAAGTCTGGGTCAAGGTTCAGTATGTAATGTTTTGCCTGCTGTGTTACTGTTATGTCATATTAACAGTAGAAATAGCTCACATTTACTAATATATCTGCTAAAATTGTTTTGCATGCATGCTCAAAACAACCTTATGAGTTGAGCATTATCATTATTCGTATTTTATTTTATTTATTTATTTTGGTACCAGGGATCAAACTCAGGTCCTTGCACTTGCAAGGCAGGTGGAGGAACCACTGAGCTAAATCCCTGGTCGCATTATTCCTATTTTAGAGAAAAGTCCCAGAGAAGAGAGAAGCTCAGTAATTTGTCCAAGATCACATGGCTAGTAAATTGCAGAGCAATATAATCCAGTAATCTCCAGAGCCCATATGCTTAGCCATAATGTTACTTTTTTTCTTTAGAAACAAAATGAGGAAGCTGGGCATGATGGTACACACTTGTATTTCCAGCAGTCTGGGAGGCTGAGCCAGGTGGATTGCTAGTTTAAGCCCGGCCTGGGCAACTTAGTGACTTAGCAAGACCCTGCTCGAGATAAAAAAGGAAGTGCTTAGGGCGAGGGATTTAGCTCAGTGGTTCTGCCGCCTGCCTGGCAAGCACAAGGACCTGAGTTTGATCCCTGGTACCAAAAAGAAAAGGTGGAAAAAGAAAGTGAGGATGTAGCTCAGTGGTTCAATTGTAAAGCCACAAGGAAAAAAACCATTGCTATATGTCTTTTTTTTTTTTTTTTGGTACTAGGGATTGAACTCAGGACCTTGCATTTTCAAGGCAGGCACAGTGCTGCTGAGCTAAATCTCCGGCCTAATATGTCATCTTTTAATAGGAAAACTATAGTTCCTGATTGTGCTCTACCTTCCTATACTCCCAGTCTCCTGAACTGGCTTGGAGAAGGAAAAGCACTTGAGGTCCCAGGCTTCATCTGTTCTACCAGGAGGTTGTTGCTGTCTTCTGTGTTGCTGTCTCAGCTCTGCAGAATCAGCAAGGGATCACTCCACCTATTTAAACTCCAGCCTTTGTGTACCATTGGAATTCTCTCCTGGCCTTCACCAGCCTTCCATACCTGTTGGTTTGCCACCTCCCTCTCCCTCCCCAGTAGCCTTGAGTGGGTAGATTGCTTGGTGTTTCCACTAGAAAGCTCCCTGGCTAGGACAGCTGCTGGCTGGGCTGTGCTCAGGCCCTAGTATACTGTTGGTGAGTAAACAGAAACTTGGATTTGGGAGAGGGAACCAGGAATACTCCTGTTCCCTGAGCTCATCCTGTGTAAGATAGAGTGCCATGCGGGCCGGGGATTTAGCTCTGGTTCTGCTGCCTGCTTCGAAAGCGCAGGGATCCGAGTTCAATCTCCGGTACAAAAAAAAAAATAGAGTACCATGGCCCACTCGCTCTCTCATTTTCAGCTTTGGAGGATAACATGAGTCTTCTGGTTCTCTCCATATTTAGCTGACATAGGCCCTGGAGTAAGCTGGAAGTTTCCCCAAGCCTGGGCCTGAACTGAGCCACATTCTTGCACACACAAATAATGGGTATCTCACTCTTTGAACCTGGACTTGCACAACTACCAGTGCGAGCAACCCTGTAAAATAGGGAAGAAACTAATACTTCTCAAGTGGCTTTTGTGTGCCCGGTCCCTTTGAGATTCTCTGGAGCTATCCCTTGCCTAGGTGCCTTTGATGTGTACTCCTCCCCTAGGACTTGAGCACTGAGATTCTCCCTAGCTCAGGTTTTCCCTCACCTTGTGCAGAGCTGGTGCAGTGGTGTTACAAACCTCACCATCTGCAATTCTTGTGCGATGACATAGTACACTTTCCTTCCTGTCTTCCTCTTGCCCAAACTCCCAGTAAGCAAAGAATACTATGCCCAGACAGAGCCGTGACGATTGGCTTTTCCCAACTGCTTCCATGCAACCTGAAGTGGAAATACTAGGAATTTGGCTGAATCTTTAGGAGTCCTGATAGGTGTTATGTCTTAGGCATTGTAGTGGAGCGTCCTCTAATGTCTGATGATTATGAATAGCAGTTTGGGGTATAACATGGCAGCTGTGGATTGGGAAGTGCTGTAAAAGAAAACACTACCATGGTCCAGGGCTTGATCCTTGAGCCAGCCCAACAGGAGCACTGTCCCTTTCCGCTAATCCAGACCTCGGAAATCATCCTGCACCTGTCTGCCCTCTACCCTTCCTCCTGTTGCTTTGTTTCTCTATGAATGTAGCTCGTTATGTCATAACAAGCCCTAACACCTCAACTTTCCAGTCTGACTCCCACATGGGTTTCTCTGGAGCTCCTCTGGATCCCTGCCATTCACTGGTCATAGTCTCCGAGACAGGAAAAGCTTATCTTCAGAGAGCATTGAGTGCAGGCTCCATTGCAGAGAACAGGTTCAGAGATGAGAAGACTCCAGCAGGGTCAGATTGTTTGTTAGTGCAGCTCAAGATTGGGTTAAAAAAAAAAGATTGGGGTTTAAACTCAGGCCTCCTGATTATATCCTGTTACCAGACTGAGAAACATACCTCATGCACACAGACTCGTGGCAATTCATGGAAAGGATAATATCAAAAATGTTTCATTTTTTGCTGCTAGTTTCTACCCCCTTTCCCTTCCAGGCATAAAGAGGAACGAAGGGACCAATAGTTTTCTCTGTGTCCCCAGACTTGGAATTTCTTTTGATGATGTTGCTATAAAGACTGAGTAATCCACCTCTTAAGTAGGTAACCCAGGGTCAAAATGAAAGCTTGTTACATGAATTCCCCCAAAAACCTCTGTTCTTGCCAGGCTCTCCCAGAACCTCCCCAACTCTTCACAGTGCAGCCCTGTGCACTGGGCCCCAAGCCCACTAGTATTTTCCCTCACTTCAAATTTTTTATGTAGCTGCCCTCCCTTCTGGGTATGAAACCTCATGTTTGAAATAAAGTTGAAATACGAAAAGAAAATACAAGGTATTCAGAAATTTTCTTTGTTTTGGGCCAAAGGTTGCAAAAAACAAAAACACTGAGCCCCCTTTCCATTTCTTGGTCTTTTCATTTCTTAAAAGTCTTACTCCCTCTGGGCATGATGGCACACACTACAATACTAGCACTCTGGGAGGCTGAGGCAGGAAGATCTTAAATTCAAGCCCAGCCTGGGCAATTTAGCAAGGCCCTATCAAAAAATTTACAAAGGGCTGGGGATGTAGCTCAGTGCAAAGGCCAGGGGTCAGCACCCAATTCCACAAAAGTTGCATTTTTCTTTCTGGTGGAGTCCTCTGGCTATGAAAAATTTGCACGGGAAGGAATTACAGAGGAGCTAGGTAGCCCTGGTATAAGACACCCTAGCAGGATCCTACCACTCCGGGGGAACAGCCAACTGGAGTTCCCTGACACCCAGCATCTGGTGCAATGAAAGATTGGGAGGGGCACTCTTCTTCCTTAGCAGACCATCTGAATTAATTGTGCTCCTTAAGCACTGCAGGAGCAGCAAAGGATGAGAAATATGATGAAGAAAAGCAAGTACCTCTGTCTAACCTAGGATGGAGTGATGGGAAGAAATAATAAAGGGAAGTTCTTGAAAAAGGTCACATTCTAACAGGATTGACCCACATTGCCCGAATGTTGAAAAAAATCACCCACGCTGTAATGAGATGTTCCTAGTAGGAGAGCCCTAGTGGTAGCATTGTCACAGGCTTCCTTGTTACATCATAATGGCCGAACGGTGATGTCACTGAGAGCACCCACCCTTCTGTGAGTACGTGGAGCCAGCTATGCTGAAGGGAAGTCAGCATGAGGAGCAGACATCCAAGGAGAGGTAAGTGGGGGCTGCCCAGGGATGGACACTCACAGCCTTTGAGCTCTGTGACCCTGACCTTTCCAGACCAGTTTGGTGTTAGGTTTGTCTGAACTCATTCTTTCAGATACTGTCAGTGCAGCTTTTTCTATCCCAAATCCACTTCATATTCTCAATACTTACAGTCCTAACCTGTCAGCCCTCCAGCTCACTCCAGCTCTGGTATTTCTTAGAAGATAAGGCACAGCATGCTGGGCCAGGGTTTTCCTAAATAGGACACACTGACCATATCCATCTGGTTAATCCCAAGGGTAAATCCAGGTTTTTGGGTCCCCGAAGTATACAACTTTTGGGACCCCCTTCAAGAAAATATAAGCACACAGGCCAGGGATGTGGCTTAGTGGCACAGCACCTGCCTGGCAAGCGCAAGGCCCTGAGTTTGATTCCCAGTACCAAAAATATTTTGGATGAGAAAAGATATTAAAAATTAGGAGTTTTAAACTGATGAGAAGTTATCCACCTGGCAAACCTATATAATTTTTCTACTGTTTAGTAGACATTTTCATATGCATATGATTTTATATAGAGAGTAGATTCTATATTCTGTATCTGTACATTGAACACTGAGCTATATTCTCAGCCCTTTTTTAAAATTTTGAAACAGGCATGGTGGAGCATCCTTACAATCTCAGTACTCCAGAGACAGACAGGAGTATCACTCTGAGTTTGAGGCCAGCCTGAGCTACATAATGAGTTCATAGTTTAGCCTAAATTGCACAGTGAGACCTTGTCTTCAAAAAAAAAATTTATTTTTTAGACAAGATTTCACTAAGGTGCCCAGCCTGGCCTTGAATTTATAATTCTCCTGCCTCAGCCTCTTGAGTAGTTGGCATTACAGCTGTGTGCCACTGTAGCAGTTCACATGTTCTTTTCTATACAGAATAAGAAAGTGCTTGCTTCCGCAGCACATATTCTATATAGAATAAGAAAGGTGTGGTATGTTTGTAAACCCAACCAGCACTCTGGGTTGAACTTTTTATCCTCCTGCCTGGGCAATTTAATGACTTAGTGAGATCCTAGCTCAAGAAATAAAAAAGGGGGCTGGGGATAACAGTACAAAGGCCCTGGGTTCAATCTTCAGTACTAGAGAGGAAAGGAGGGAGAGAGGGGAGGGGTTGGTGGTCTAGCATAATTAAATTTTTTAAATTCCAGGGCTGGGGGTTTAGCTCTGGCACTGAGCCTGCCTAGGAAGAACAAGGTCCTGAGTTCAATCCCTGGTACTTCCCCAAAATTAAAAACTTTTGATAATTTAGAAAAAAGTCACTACACTTTGTGATTATACTACAAAAATGTTTAGGATTTTTGCCAACTTGGGAAAATATCTTAAATTTCCTTCATATATATGAAGTAAGATTTTGGAGCATTTCAAATTTGGGAAGACAGTTCCAGCTGAGAGTGCAGTGAGAAACAAAGCGCTGCCTGCTCCCCCAGGGCCATCCTGCCCTCCCCGTTGGCATTGGCCGTTGGTGACTGGCCTGACCCTGCAGGCCCTGCAATCCCTCGCTGTGACAGCCCATTGGCAGGGCCCAGGTTTTGAAGCACAGGCGAACTGCTCCCCAGCCCACCTCCGCCACCACCTGCCACTGATGGTGGTAGTGGCCTTTGAGCTGGAACTCCTCAGGCCACAGGGTCTCCTGGCCCAATCCTGCTGGCCTAGGCGAAGCCACACCAGTGCCAGCTGTGGAGGATGTGGCTCCTTGCAGGGGCTGCTGCCGAGCCTGGTGAGAAGAGTGACTGTCGCCAACCGCGACCACCACCTACAAAGAGGGCTGGAGAAGATGGGTCTGAAAGTTCAGCTGCTTTGGGCCATAGACTGTGCTGATTCGGTGACTGCTGTGTTCCAGGTGGAGGCGACTGCCCCTCCCCAATAAAGGCCTCACCGAGGATGGTGGAACAGATGGGAGGCCATGGGCGGTTGCCAGAGAGAGAAAGGGTAAAGTAACAGTCCACACTTGGCTAACTGGAAATGCCCATCACCCTTTGGGAAGATTTACTGGCTGTTTTTTAGAAGACCTGTGTATATAATATGAAAGGGCTGTTCTCATTCCCCCCAACCTTTTAAAAGAAAACTTGCTGCATGTGGACAATACAGTTGTAAAGAAGAGTTAGAAAATCACACGTCTTGGAAATGCTCATCTGTTAAAAGAAAAAAAACCACAGCTTTTTTTTTTTGCGGTACCATGGATCAAACTCAGAATATCAGGACCTTGCACTTGCAAAGCAAGAGCAGCGCCACTGAGCTAAATTCCCTGCCCAAAGAAACGTTTTTGAAAGTGATTTTTTGAAATGGAGTTTGTTAGACCATGTGGAGAAGCGACACAGAAGTGATTCATGTCTTCGTTTATTCTGTGGGTTGGACACAGAGCAGAAGCTAGTGAGAAGAGAAGAAGGTCCAGTACCAGATTGGTTACATGTAGATATTGTTCCCTATTGTAACCATTGTCTTGTGTGTGCATTTTAGTCCTCATTTATATATTTATATATAATATATATATTTGACAATGCTAGGTACTTTATTGAAATATCTGGTCTTTCGAGATATTCTCAAGTGCCTGATACATGTTAAAAAATAGAAGTAGTAATATAACACATTTTGTAAATTTCTTTTTGTTAGAACTCACACGAAGTGTTATTTTGGGGAAGGAATAGGCAAACCCCCTCTTGAGTACACATTGTTTATGCACTGGTTCTCAGAAGAGAAGCAAATGAAGAATGCTGTGCTAGTGGTGCGATTACAGCCAAGCAAGTTGCCATTGTCCCTAATGTCTGTGCGTTTTTACTTTGCTGTGTATGTAGGGTATGTAAAGGACAGATGAGACATTTTACATCTAGTCTTCCTAGATGTTAAAGAGGTTGCCAGTTTTGGTGTGTTTTTTTTGTTTTTGGTACCGGGGATTGAACTTGGGTCCTTGCGCTTGCACAGCAGCCGGCGAAACCACTGAGCTAAATCCCCGGCCCAAGAGGTTGCCAGTTTTAATAAAAGTAGAGTTAGTAAACTAACAAATTTTGTATATTTTGTATTAAAATCCCTAGGAAAGATTGTCATCTGAAAATTTCAACATTTTAGCCCACTGAGTTAGTGGAGAAAGAAAGGATTTAACACTAAAATGCTTCTATTTTCAAGACACTTTCAGATATTGTTACATGTGTGCAGTTTAATCAAGATTGCTGTATATATATAACGGGCAAATTGAGTCCTCACTTGAAACATCTAGTCTTATCTAGATGTTTAGAAATGCCCAACGTATGTTAAATGTAGAGGTAGTAAACTATCACTTTGTAAATGTCTTTTTTGCTAAAGCACATGAAATACTGTCTTTTGGGAATGAAATGGTTAAGCCTTCTCTTGAGCAATATGGTACTGCCTGTATTTGTTCAGCAGTTTGGAGAAGGTGGGAGGGAAGCAATTAAAGGTAATATATTATTCGGGGTTTTTTTGTTTTTTGGGTTTTTTTGGTATCGGGGATTGAACTCAGGACCTTGCGCTTTTGAGTAGGTGGCAGAACCCCTGAGCTAAATCCCTGGCAAAAAGGGTAGTATATTAGTGTGTTTGTACTTGGATATTTTGAGACATCATTTTTCTGTATGTTTTGTGGGTTTTGTTTTACTGTGTATATAGTGTATATAATGGGCAAATAAGTCCTAATTTTGCAACATCTAGTCCTTAAATGTTAAAGAGATGGAGCTGGAGATTTAGCTCAGTGGTGCCGCCGCCTGCTTTGCAAGCACAAGGTCCTGAGTTCGATTCCCAGTACCAAAAAAGAAAGTTAAAGAAGTGGCCAGTGTATGACAAAGTGGTAAAGTTAGCACATGGTGTACAGTTTGTGCTGAAATACACAGAAAAGCTTGTCCTCTGTAAATGAATTCTGGATTCCACTATCTCTAACATTACATATGCTTGTACTTGTCCACTGGGTTGACGGCAGACAGAAGGCAGTGAGGCCAAAATCTTCATATTTAGAAGATATCTCAGAATATAACCATTGCTGCATGTGCAATTTTATTTATCAGTGCTGTATGATAGCAAACAAGTTCTTTTTTTGTGGAAGCAAAACCTAATTGGTACATTTTATTTGGTTTGGTTTTGTTTTGGTACCGGGGATCGAACTCAGGTCCTTGCGCTTGTGCAGCAGGCGGCGCAACCACTGAGCTAAATCCCTGGCCCAATTGGTACATTTTAGATAATACATAACATTCATCACAGGGAATTTATACCTGTACATGATACATCTTGCTGCTTCTTTTTTTTCCCATTTCCCCCCTTCAACCCCTCTTTCCCCTCCTTATTTATAAAAGCTTTGTTTTCATTTTTTCTTCTGTTCTTTTTTTCTTGTCCCTTCTTTCCTTTCCCTCTCCCCCTCCCTTGTTCCCCTTCTCATTTGAACATTTTCTCCCCATTTCCCAATATCTATAATACATTTTGGTCCTTATTTCCACTTTCAGTTTCTCACACCAGTATTTAAACGTGCCTGATTTATTTCACTTAACAGCATGGTAGCAGGCAAGTTCTTATATGAAAAATCTAGTTCTAGATATGTAGAAGTTCTAGATATTTAAAAGTAGAAGTTGTAGAATAACACTTTGTAAACAGCTTTTATAAACTGATAGGAAATATTATGTTTGCAAACAGAATGGTTAAACTACCTCTGAACAGTATACTGTCTGTACTTGGTCACTGGGTTGAGGGAGGTGGGAGGGAAGAAATTGTGAAAGGTGTTTTTTTAAGTGTATAGTAGAAACTTTCAGCTTATCCATTGCTCTTATGTTACATGCATTTCATTTAACTTTGCTATACAATATATAGAGTGTATATATACTGAACATATGAGTCCTAATTTTATGATATTTAGTCTCTAGATATTAAAGAGATTGCCAATGTATGACAAACATAGAGTTAGGAAACTAACACATTTTGTATACTTTGTGTTAAAAATTCAGTGAAAAGCTGTCTTCTGAAAAGGATTTTTGGAAGTGTAATTGTAAAATCGTATTTGAGTGACACATGTTCCCCTATCACATGTGACAAGGAAAGAAGAAATGGGAAGAAATGAAGGATTCTAGGCCAGAATGCTCCTACTTAGAGGACACTTTCAGATATAACCATTGATACATGTGCGTATTCCACACTACTGTGTATATAGTGGACAAACCTGAGTCCATATTTGAAACACCTAGTCTTTCTAGATGTTTAGAAGTGCACAAAGTATGTTAAAAGTAGAGGTGGTAAACAACACATTGTGTAGATATCCTTTTATTAAAATGAATAATGAAATACTGTCTTTAGGAGATGGAATGATCAGATCACTGATCTGAGGAGTAGGCATATTTGTCCTAGTTAGAGAAGGAGGAGGAAAAGAAAATACAAAGGGCTCTAAATCAGTGTGATTTTGATGAAGCAAGATTACCGATATCCCTTATGTCTATGCATTTTGTTTTACTTTCCTGGGTATACAGATGTGTGTAAAGGACAAAGGAATCCTAATTTACATCTAGTCTTTCTAGATGTTATCGAGGTTGCCAATGTATAACAGAAGTAGAATTAGTAAACTAACATGTTGAGTACACTTTGTGTTAAAATTCATTAGAAAGAATATTGTTGAAACCACTCAGGAAGTGAAATTATTAAAGTCCTCTCTAAGTGTTACATATGTATATATCAGTTACTGGGTTAAAAAAGATGGAAAGGGGAAAAGGTTCTAGACCAGAGTGTTCCTATTTAGATGACACTTTAAAATTATACCCTTTGTTAAGTATATGTGTGCAGTTTACTCAATGCCACTATACATAAGGGACATTTAAGTTCTTATTGGAAATATCTAGTCTTTCTAGATGTTTAAAGTTCACACATGTAGAAATCAAGGGCTAATATAATGTGCTTTAAGTATTTTTTGTTATTTCACAGGAATGGTTGTTTTTGGGGAATGGAATTGTCAAACTTGATGTCTTGGAGAGTATGCTGGCTATTCATTGGGTGCCAGAGGGGAAGTATGCAGAGAAAGTTGAGTTCAGATCATCTTGCCATTGTTCTATATGTACATTTTAGTTAATATTGCTGGGTATTTAAGAATAAGTCTTACTGGGCCGGGGATTTAGCTCTGTGGTTTTGCCGCCTGCTGCGCAAGCGCAAGGACCGAAGTTCAATCCCCGGTACCAAAAAAAAAACAAAAAACGAGTAAGTCTTACTGCCCAACTTGTTAGAAGTAGCAAAATAATCCCTATATAAATGTCTTCTGTTAGTTTTTAGGAAGGACTGTCTTCTGGAAGTGACCTTTGCTATAGCCACCTCTTGGAGCTAGATGTGGTTGGTCCTGAACGTAGCCACTGAAATGGTGAAGAGGGAAAAGGGCAAGTGAGGGTGGTAAGGGCTCTTTTTTATATCTTAATATCTGAAAGATGATTTTAGATTATAACCACAGGCCTGTATGCACATTTTTTGTATTCGGGCCTATTGTGCGCTGAGTTCATACTCTATTGCACAGTATCTGATCTTTTAGATGTCCTGAGATGACAATGCATGATAAAAACTAGAGGTAGTGAGTTAGACAACATTTAAGTACCTTTTTGTTATAATTGATAGAAAAGATGCACCTTGGACTTAGAATTGTTACAACACCTCTAGGCAGTGTGTATCAGGACTTGTCATTAGGCTAGCAGCAAAGGGGTGGAAATAAGCTCACAAGGAAAGATGTGTGCAAAGTGTTCAGATTTACATTTTGCCGAGAGGAATCAAAGTGTGTCTCTTAGTTATATTGTAGAAATACGTTAATAATTCAGTAGGAACAGGCCTTCTTGCTAATAGCTTAATAGTAGAGATCTGATAACTCTGAGACACATACTTGGTGTTACTCTGTTGCTTTATGTCTCATTTTAAATTGAACATTAAGGAAATGCAGTATTGTGGTTGTAACTTTTCCAATACTTCTATCTAGAGGCTTGTTGCCATTTTTACCTTCAGTGAAATTTTTCTTCCCAAGAAAGGTAGGATTACAATTATTTTCTTTCTTTCTTTCTTTTCTTTTCTTTTTTTTTTGTACCAGGAATCGAATTCGGGACCTTGCGCTTTTGAGGCAGGTAGTGGCACCACTGAGCTAAATCCCCGGCCCTACAATTATTTTCTAACAGATTGAATTGGTTTACTGTGTTCTTGGTTAAGGAAAATATTCGCAGCTTTGGTGTAGCTTTGGAGAATTGGTGAATATTCATGATGCATGGAAAAGCATGACACACACTGTACAAACTCAGTCACACAAAATGCCAAGTTGTGTATGTACACATGGAACCTAGAAGAACACATCTAGCTAAGCTGCTTATGATTGCAAATGACTTTGTTCTTTGCTTCTCGTCTTCTTTTTTTTTTTGGTACTAGGGATCGAACTCAGGACCTTGCACTGGCAAGGCAGGCACAGTGCCACTTAGCTAAATCCCAGCCCTGCTTCTTGTCTTTCTGTTTCCTGTAATGCACATATTAACTTTTAAAAAAAATATTATTTTTAAAACAAAACTCCCCAAATTTGAGAAGACTAATGCCATTTACTTGGAAGCCTCCCCACACCCACATATATCTGTATTCATTTTCTAGGGTTGCCATTACAAAACAGCACAGTGGCTTAAACCACAGAAACTGTTCTCAGTTCTGGAGGTTAGAAGTCCAAAATCAAGGTGTTGATTTCATTTTGGAGCTTCTCTGCTTGGCTTGTAGATAGCTGTGTACTCCTTATGTCTTCACCGTGGTTTTTCTTCTGTGTACACACAGCTATGTCTAAGTTTCCTTATGTAAGGACACCAGTCATACTGTATTAAAACCCGCTCTAAAGACCTCATTTTAATTTAAATTACCTTTAAAAAGTCTTATCTCCAAACAGTTACATTCTGAGATACTGAGGGTTTACTTCTGAGATTGGGGGAAGCTCAGTTTAGTTCATATCAACATGGGGATTATTCACAGAAGTGACTGCAGAGCCTATAAGTATACGTACTGAACCTGGACTAATGTATCCCCATCTCACTTTCCTAAGCTAATCGAAAAACGCACATGGCCTCTCACTGCCAACTGACAAAAAGGGAAATGTTTTGGAGGGCAAGTCAGAAAGGAAAAGTACATTAAATCTTAACCAATTACAGTCAGATATGTATTTCAAGTTTTATAAAAACCTGTAACAATATTACCATGGTGCTGGGGCTCTTCCAGTGCCTTGGAAGAGATCTGTGCCAGGGAGGCCCTGAAACTTTAGATTCCTTAAGACAGATTCCTTTACGCTGAGCTACATCCCCAGCCCTTTTAGTTCTTTATTTTTATTTTGAGATAGAATCTCACTAAGTCACTAAATGGCCTAGGGGTGTCTTGAATTTGTGATTCTCCTGCTTCCTGCTCCTAGAGTACTGGGATTACAGGTGTGTGCCGCCACGCCCAGCTAGGTTTCTAACCTTTCTTTCTCCTGTTTACTCCTGTGGGGGTTTTGCCCTGTATTAGTTTGAAGGACGAGGGATTGCTCTTAGGAGTTGAGATTGTTACTAAATGAGAGGACAGTGGAAAAGGAGGAAGGGATCGCGATGGGGAGGAGGCGGGACGGAGGGACAAATAAAGGGTCAGCAACAGAAAATAAGGCTTAGCACAGAAGTAGTTGTCTGGTAACCCTGGAGGAGCTCTGGGCGGTGGATGAAGCTATGAAGAATGAAAAGGAGTTTTGTGGCTGGTTTCTTGGAGTATGTAAGGAGGGAGAAGTGATGAGTTCTGAGAGTAAAGGGGGAAGTTGAAAATGACCTACGTAGGCAAGATGAGCTCTTTTCAAAGACTAACATGAGTCCAGAGGGGTCATTTCAGAAAGTATTGTTCCCACGTTTTAATCAGAAGATGGAGAATCCTAAATATACAGTTTTTGACTCAGATCCTCATAGAGTGTGGAACAATACTTTGATGAAAGATAGAGAAAACCAAGGTCTCCAAATATGATAGCGCTCCAAGTCCTCTTTACTACGGCAGGGAGAGAGCCAGCATTTCGTTCTTGGGAACACCTGTCTGGTGAAGGCTCCGGGCTCCTAAGATTCTGGTCCTTCGGGGTGGCAAGACATCTGATCTATCTTCAAACGAGTTCCCAGTTGCTTTAAACGCTGCTTCGTTACAGCTGACGCTGCTGAGAGCGGTTGGACTCTGAGCTGGGGAAGGAGCAGTTCGTTTGCAAGACTGGGAGGGGCTATGAAAAGGGTCTTCCCGGAGAGCTGCCTTCAAGAGGAGGGAAATGAAGGAGTTGCTAAATTTCGGGAAGAACGTGGGCCGAAGGTCCAGCAGAGTCAGGTCGAGGGTATGGGGAGGTACCATTCACAGCACCCTAGCTGCGGGGGACATCATACCACGCGCCCAATAGCTGACCCAGGTTGAGGATCACGCAGCCAATTGCCGGCTTCTACCGACACCCACGCAGCCAATAGCCGGCCCAGCGCGCTGCGCCGGTGTCCTCTCGTCCACATCCACCAATCAGAACTCGGGCCACCTTGGCACCGCCCCCGGACGCCCCCCCCCCGCCTCCAACTCCCCGGAGCTGGGAGGGCCGGGCTACATCTGCGCGCTCTCGGGGGCGGGCGGTGGGGGGCGCAGTCCCGGTCCTGGGCCGCCGTGCGGGTGGGCTCGGAGCAGGCCGCACGGGGCAGCAGCCTACTCCGACCTGGAGGCCCCCTGCCCTCTTCCCCTTTCCCCCCCATTCCCTGGTGCGAGGCTGGGAGCCGCCGCCCGGGCCGGACCGCGGTGAGTGATCCCAGCCCCTTGGACTTCCCCTCCCAGCCGGTGTACGCTTTCCAACCTCCTGAGCCCCATCCCCGGCCGGCCGGGGGCGGGGGGTGGAGAATACAGTACAGTACTAGGTCCGAAGTCGCCCAGTTCTCACCCCTTTCTGCTCTGGACTTTTCGATTCCCTGTTCTAACTGGGGGAGGGCGAAGGGGTGTGTAGGGAGGAGGGGACGGCTAGGTTGGGACGCCCTTGGCTAAGGAATGGTTGAGATCCGCCTGCCGCCTGGGGCTTACCGCCCCCAAGTGCAGCAACTTTTTGTTCTCTGACCCAGTTCGGAGCCTTCTAGACTGCCTGTGAAATGGAGGATAGGAGAAACGTTTCCTTCCCAGGCCTCCACCCCCCCCCATCCCCATGACTACCTCCAGGCGACCATAACACATGTATAGAACCTGACCTTACTTCTGGGGAGCAGTGGCCTTTGGGAATGAAAGGTTTAGAAAAAACTACCCCTCTGACTCCCGTGCCCAGTCATAGGCAAAAGACCAGACCAGGAAACAGTTCGAGAATCCTCGGAGGTTCCTGGTTCTGCGCCCTAATCTGAGACTTCTAAACTGAAAGAAGACTCAAGCTGAGACCTGTTTGGTAATGTTAGTCCAGATCAGGAGATCTTTCTTAACCTATGAGCCACTATATATTTGAATCCCTTTTATATTATATGACTTAGGATAGGAAGACGGCAGTAATTGAAAAAGCCAACGTTGGGAATTTTTTAAATAATGCATACGTTATCTTAAAACATTGTAATTAAAAATACATTCATCTCACCGTTCTTTTGGCGTGTAAGCCTGATTGAAGTTGCCAGTTGCTTTTCTAGTGTTAACTACCAAGGGAGTCTCAAACCTGGCAGCACCCTGAGAATTTTTTAAACTATGGATGACTGGGCCCCAGTCCAGACTAATTAAATCAAAACGGGGAGGAGGGCGGCCTGGTTTTTAAGTTTTCCAGGTAAATTTTAGTGTGCAGTCTGAGGTGAGAATCACTCAGGCACTTCGACTATCTGATTTGCAGTTTTGGTTTCTTTGAAGTGAGATTAGACACTTGAAGCAATCTAAGTGCAGAATGCTTTTGAGATTTTTTTCTTTTTGGTACCGGGGATCGAACCCTGGACCTTGCACTTGCCAGGAAGGCACTGGAACCACTGAACTAAATCCCCAACCCCTACTTTTGACATTTTTAAGTCTCACCCCTAATATTTTACAGTTGTCCTACCCACTCTTCACTTATCAGTTTTTAATTGTATATTCTTCATATTATGTCTCTTCAAAGCATTTGGCTTGGTTTTCATAGGAAAGTTTTTTAATTTAGTATTTTTTCACAGGTTTATGTAATATTTAATTACATTATTATATAATACTGAAAAACTGTCGGGACAAGCAGTTTTGGAACCACACAAAACTCTTGCAAGCACTGAGACAACTGAATGAAGCTAGTGATTTGGGTGCCCTAGAAACAGCCTGCTAACCTCCAGTATCCAAGGCACTGTGGTTATCAATCATGTAGTAACCAGTAGGCCAGTTAAACCAGGCTCTTGCCCAGTTGAGCACTCTTCACCCTCTCTCCAACTAATACCATAAATATCCAGTTCCCTTCTTAATCAAACTCTCCAATCTTCCACTCTTTCCGTTCATTTACATTAAGCTGCTCTTTCATCTTTCAGTAATTACCACTACTGCCTTTATTAAGATGGGAAGACACGGCAGAGGTCTTAATCTGACAGCCTATAACTTTTATCAGATTTTTAGAGAAGTTAAGAAGCATATAAGTAAAATTTCATGAAACATCCTTAAGGCCCTTAATACTGTACCATGAAAACACGTTTCAGGCAATACTTCAGGTTTTCTTCTGAATAAAGATTTAGAAAATTCAGCATCATACCTGTTTTTCACTTTGTGTTCTACTTTAACCATAAACCTAGGTTCAGCTGGAAAGCTCCAAAATCTATTTCCTAGGACTGCATAAACACTGCAACTGGAAATTTTAAGACAGCTAGCTCTTTATTGCCATCTGACCAGAGATCCAGAAAGCCCAAGGGAAGGAAGGATATTTTATATATATATATATATATATATATATATATATCCCCCCCTCAGTACTCAGGATTGAACCTAGAGCATTCATACTGAGTTATATCCACACCCTTTTTAAAATTTTGAGATAAGGTCTAAGTTGCTAAGTTGCCCAGGCTGGGCTCAAACTTGCCATCTTCCTGCCTCAGCCTCCCATAGTGCTGGGATTACAGGCATGCACCACTCACATCACACCAGCTCTGACTGTATTTTTTATTAGTGACTTTAGCAATAAAGCAAAACTAGCATACTTAATAGGGATGCAAATGTAGTAGTTATTCAGAGTACTCATTACCAGCTTTGCCCTAGGAGTCCTTACTTCTCTGAATTGATTCCCTTTCTCTACCTAATTCAAAATGAAGACACAAGAACACAGAGACACTGTAGAGTCTAAATTGTGGTTTTGGTTACAAGAGGGTCTGCCCTACTAGTTATACTTTTCACAAGCCACCGCTGGGTTGTAGTTTCATCCTAGTTCAAAGCCATATTCTTCCAGGGAAGTACCAGCTACACAGCTGTGCCTTGATGAAAGCCACCATTCTCTTTTAGAAAGTTTTCCATAACTTGTATTTTGTGTAAGTGAAAACGATGTATATAGTATCCCAAGATATTTCATTTGCCTTATTACACGTTACACTGAAATATCAAGCTGATGCTGAGAATCTGAAGGCAATCCACCCGTAGGTTTTTAGCTGTGTCTGTCAGTCCTCACCCTCACACTAGATTGGACAGCCCCATACTTTATGCTACATTTTCCTCCTATCTAAAGAGTGGATTGTTTGTCCTTACAGAAAAGCACACAAAAGAGGTCAAGTAGATGTCAGGCACTGCCATCATAAAGTATTCTCCACCTTGAGACTGGTGGTGTTCCTGGGGAGCCCACAATTTCTAAGTGATGGATAGTGTAGCTCCTGGCCATGAAGCAGTGTCTCGGATGAACCTGGGAGGGAAAAGATGAACCAATCATGGGGGCAATTCACATAGCAAACAAAAAGGATCCAAATTATAGAAGCATGTCCTCCAAAGCTATGATTTTCATTTTTTAAACACAGCAAAATCCATTCTGAAATTGTATCCAAACCTTTAAATATAAAAAAGCTTGAAATCATAGGGGCTGGGAATGTAGCTCAGTGATAGAACACTTGCCTAGCACAGGAGAGGCCCTGGTTTCCATCCCCGGTGCTGCAAAAGAAAACTAAGTAAATTTTTAAAAAATCATAAATACCCTAGGTTCCTCCACTGTTAGACAGAATTAGGACTCTGCAAAAACAGATTGAAAAACTGCTGTTAAAGGATTCAGTCTCTGCCCCACTTTCCCCACCATCTAAGAGGCATATTACCTTACATCTGAGTCATCCATGAGACAGAAGTAATGATAAAAACTGCTAGGTATTGAGCTTTTACTTTGTTCTAGGCATAGTGTCAAAGGTATTTTTTTATTTAGCCATATTTGCCAGGTAGGTACTTTTTTTCTGATGAGAAAGTAAGAGAGGTTACATAACTTTCATAAGGACAAACAGTATTCTATACAAAGTAGAGGAGCTGCAATTAATCTCATCCCCGCCACACCAGATTTCCATCTAATGGCTGCTTTAACCCCTGCCTATGCATTAATACTAGCATATAATAGATACTTGGTAAAAATAATACAGTACACTCAGCAGTCCCCCCCTCCCGCCCCCTTTCCGTCTGGGTGTGTCCCTGTGTAATACAGGCTGGTCTCTTCTGCCTCAGCCTCCTGAGTGGTGGGATTACAGTTGTGTGCCACATACCTGGCAGCAGTTTCTTTTTTACAGAAAGAAACTGAGGCTCATATAATTTCAGTACTTTGACCAATTTCACGTAGCTAACTGGCAAATGGCAGAATTGGGATTCAAACTCAAGGTTGCCCTTAATGGAAAATTCTTATTTCTGGGGCTGAGGGTATAGCTCAGTGGTAGGACACCTGCCAAGTTTGTGCAGTGCTCTGGCTTCCATCCCTAGCACCGCAAATAAATAAATAAATAAATATCTTTGACATGACATTGTTTGAACTTTATGAACTTGCGTACTAACCTTAACAGATCAGAAGTAGTATTTATAAACACAGTTGGTAATCCCCTAAGAGTAAAGGGTAAAAGTGTTAAAGGATCTCTCTAGTACCCACATTGGGAGCAGAATTAAAACTCAACAATATTCTGGGAAATAACTTGAGCAGGTGTGTGTTTCAGTTGGAGGTTGTCCTTGGAGTCCCCACACCCCTAACTTGGGAGCAGTATTGTGCTGGGTTGCTTGCATGAACTGGTTACAATTTATAATAAAGCGGTCCACCTGGTTTTGAGAAGAAAGCTGGACTGCAAAGATAAGAGCTTCAGGCCTTTCCCCCAGAGTGGAAGGGGCTGTTAATGTTGGAAGGAGCTCTTTGGGCTCCCTGGAGAGAGGCTGAGCTGTTGGAAGAGACAAAGGCTGGGGGAGGGGATAACCTTTGTTCTGAGGCTGACTTGGAGGAGGAAACATTCCCCTGTCCACATGACCTAAACCCAGGGGGAGTGGGCCCCCTTTATCCAAGATCTCAGTATCTCTCAACCTACTGAGAGATGGGTTGCGGGGAGCTATCTGTATGGAATTCCGGGGTTGAAGGTACTATCATTCCCCTCCCCCAACACTCCACTACCAAGAAGGGAAAAAAGAAGTGCTGGGGGCTGGGCGGAGGGTAGTGCTGTCCTACCTTCAGGTGGTCATCGGTTTTCCCTACCTACCTCCACATTCCAGGGATAATCCTGTTGTTAGGAGGTGAAGAGTAATAGTTCTGAGACTGCTGCTCCTCTTGTCTTTGTGACTGTCTTCATTTTGTGACTTTTATTCCATGAATTTAGAGGATGAGAGTTAGGGGATAATAGCTTCCAGAAGCAAGTTTGAATTTGAACAATAAAACAAGTTTGAATTGAAAAGGTAATAGCTTTATAAGGATAATTTTCTCTTCCTAATCTGTACATACAGGTTTTTGTCTTGATAACAACAGTCACTAGTCAAGAGACTTAGGAATAACAACCTTTATGGACCTTATTTTTTTCATACAAAAATTGGGAATTATAGCAGGCTATGATGACTTCACAAAGTTATGAAGATTGAATGACAGCTGGGTGTGGTGATGTGCATCTATAGTCCCAGCTACTCAGGAGGCTGAGGTGGGAGAATCCTTCAGCTCAGGAGTTCAAGACTAGCTTGGGCAACATAAAAAAATGTAATAAAATAAAGAGAAATTGTAATAAAATAAATGAGCACTTTATAAGCAATATGCCATGACTAAAAGTACTTTCTACATAAAAGTACTTTCTACAGTAGAACTATTCAGCCTTCTGGTTTGGTAGAAATCGTGTGATATGCCAAAAGAGGAGCCTCTGTGATTGAGCTGTCTCTCTTCTTATTACAGCTGTCCCTGAAGAGCACAAATTGGGAGCCATGCCTCCTAGTAAAGAGGCCAGCAGTCTTCATAGCTCACCAGCAGGGCTCATCTGCCTCCCTCCAATCTCTGAGGAGCTACAGTTGGTGTGGACCCAAGCAGCCCAGACCAGTGAGCTCGACAGCAATGAACACCTGCTGCAAACCTTCAGCTACTTTCCCTATCCCAGTCTAGCAGACATCGCCCTTCTCTGCTTGCGTTATGGGCTGCAGATGGAGAAAGTCAAGACATGGTTCATGGCCCAGCGCCTCCGCTGTGGCATTAGCTGGTCATCGGAAGAAATAGAAGAGACTCGAGCCCGAGTAGTCTACCATCAGGACCAACTCCATTTCAAATCCCTTCTGTCTTTTACTCACCATGTAGTGCGGCCCCCAGAGGAGGTACCGTCTTCTCAAATCCCACCTCCAGAACAAGGTGGTCTTGGAATAAGTCCTCTGACTCTCAGTGAGCCCACCCAGATAAAAGGATTGAAGGTGGAACCTAAGGAGTCCTCTCAGAATCTGCCACTGCCGCTGAGTCACCAGAAAACAAAGGAACCCCTCTTGACACCTGGCAGTGGAGCATTCCCCAACCAAACAGATTTTTCACAGAATCGGCAAAGTAGCCTTTCTAAGGAGCAGGCAGGCAGAGGTCCCGACCATGCACGTGGCGTAGGTACTGCTTCCTGGAACCACTCCACAGCTGTTCACCAGCCACAAGCTCAGCATAAACCACCAATCTCATCACTGGCCAGTAGTTGTAAGGAGACAACATCTCGTGTGACTCCTTCTTCCTCTACCTCTTCTTCCTCTTTCCAGGTACTGGCTAATGGAGCTACTGCCAGCCCTAAACCCCTCCAGCCACTGGGCTGTGTCTCACAGTCACTGTCAGCCAGAGAACAGCCACAGCCTCCACATGTGGAAGCAGGCTGGTCCCAAAGGCTGCGGCCTAACTCACTAGCAGGTAGGGCCAGCCCCACAGGATACCTTTCCCCTGATATGCAACGCCAGCGAAAGATTAAGCGCAAAACCAAAGAGCAGCTGGCAATCCTCAAATCCTTTTTTCTACAGTGCCAATGGGCACGACGTGAGGATTATCATAAATTAGAACAGATCACGGGTTTACCTAGGCCTGAGATCATTCAGTGGTTTGGTGATACACGCTATGCCTTGAAGCATGGGCAACTAAAATGGTTTCGGGACAGTGCAGTACCTGGTGCCCCTAGTTTCCAAGACCCAGCAACTACCACATCGCCATCAACTTGCTCCTTGAAAGAATGGGCCAAGACACCACCTCTGCCAGCACCCCCACCTCCACCGGATATACGACCCTTGGAGAGGTACTGGGCAGCTCACCATCAGCTCCAGGCAACTGATATCCCTCAGCTGTGTCGGGCGTCAAGGCTGAGCACGCAGCAGGTGCGGGACTGGTTTGACTCTCAGTTACATGAGCCAGCTGAGGTAGTTGTTTGTTTAGATGAAGAAGAAGAAGAAGAAGAGGAAGAACTGCCAGAAGATGGTGAGGAAGAGGAGGAGGAAGATGAGGATGATGATGATGATGTGATCATACAGGACTGAGTGGGAGGACTAAGGGGAAGGTTTGTTACTAAATGATGAACAGATTTAGTAACTGTTTAAACAAACCATATTTTAAAAATTACTTTGTGGCAAAGAACTAAAAAGCTTTGTGTTCTTCAGGGTGGGTGAAGGGGATACAGTAATTTGAGGATGGATGGGAGTGGATGGCCAAAAATCTTCTACCCTTAGGGCTAAAGATCGGACACTGAGCTAGGCAACGGCTCTTGTTCTCCTTTTTTTTCTGGTATTTTTCTCCCTTAGTGTTCTAGAGACCAGGCCTCATCCCTAAATCCATGGAAGACCTAGAAAGGAGTAGAGTTGATTCAATTGATGATTCCAGTGCATCCTAATCCCACCATTTTCCCTGGATTATAAGGCTGCTTTGCATCCTTCCCATTCTTAGCTCCATTATGCATTATGCATTCTCAATACGTCCCAGCCCTGTCCTAGATACTTCCTGTTCCTCGTACCAGTTTGATAATCTCACCTGCTTCATCACTGAATCATGGGTAGCAGAATGTTCTCATTTCTGATACTGGAATCACTTTGCCTCCTACCTTTTTATTGCTACAAAATCCCCTCTTTGTTTACTGTTTGTCTCAGGGTAAATCTTCCCCACAGAGTCTCAAAAGGTTTAGAAATTGGGTGGTGAATATTTAGCCTGGATATTTATTGGAGTTTGGAATTAGGGGCGATGTCCTTTACAAAAAATAGAATTACATGGGGATTTAGCTCAGTGGTGCCATGCTGCCTTGCAAGCGAGAGGTCCTCAGTTCAATCCCCGGTACCAAAAAAACCCCACCAGAATTACATTACAGAGTGATGGAGAAAGGACAGTTCTCCTGGTCAAAGGGTGATAGAAGTAGTACCAGGTTTGGTTTTACAAACCTGACACTACCTCCAGTCTAGCTTGACAGAGACTGATTTTTCAGTTTTTTGCTGTTTAACCTGTGACCAGAAAAGAGACTTTTCCCTCTCTATAGGATCTGTCTTGGGGACAAAGGGACCATGGTCTTTAACTGAATTATTGATGTTTTGGAATGGTTTCAATCAATTGAGATTATAAAGACAAACATATCAATCAGTTAACCTTCTAAAAATAAAAGAGTGGTCAATCAGTTAACCTTCTAAAAATGAAAGAGTGAAAACCCCGCATCCCTAGAATAATAAAAAAAAGGTCACAAATTGTTTCTCTCTTTTCTACTTTGCCACTCCTATCATTTAGGGGTTAGTGAAATCAAATCCATTAATACTTCTAATTTACAGGCAGGGTGTGGCTCAATGGTACAGCACTTGCCTAGCATATATGAGGCCCTGGATTGGATTTCCAGCACCAATTAGAATTTTTTTTTCTGATGTAGTATACTTTTTATTATTTGAGGGAGCAGGCTTTGTTGAGGTAAAATTAAAAGAACAAAAACTATAAAGCAGTAGGTCAGGATCTGTCACCATAAACATTGTTTCATTGTTTTCCAGAAGTCAGGACAATGATTAAAATTTCTGAGGCTTCAGCAGAGACAGAGATAGAGTAGGCTTGTAGGTAACTCCACTTGCTCACCTAACCATTCTAGAGCTTCTAATAGTAACAGGTGCAATAATCATAAAAGGGCATCTTCTTTGTTATCTATAGAGTTTAGTAAACTGAAAATCTATATATACAAATATTTCTGTCAAAGGAAAATCAACATTTAACAGTAACCAGGCACAGAGGAAACAATAGATAAACAAGAAAAGTATAATAAGGACAAGGGACAGAGAGCTGCTGCTTGCTAACATTGCCAATGGGACAGTACATCCAAAGTGAAAAAATGAAATATAGAAATGAAACAAGTTGATGAATATATTATCCAATCTCCCAAGCATAATGCCAAGAATTATTTTTACAACTTTAGTTTCATATTGTAGGACATGAAAGGAGCGACATATGTCTTTTGGGAGAGAGATAAACATCTTTCTGAAGCACAAGCCTGTAAGATCTGACTACTTTCCTAGGAGGTAACACAGGGTATACAGGGTAAAGATACAGAAGGAATAAGGTACAGCAACCAGGAGACAAAGTATAGTACATTTTCCAGGGGCATCTCCCTGGATCGGTACTGGCTGCTACTTTCAGCAGTACATATACATCAGACCTTGATGATGGTCTATCTGGAAGTGGCGTAGGCTTCTCTCTCCCTGGCTAATCCCATCTGCCTCTGTTGGTAAAGAGTCTGCTGGTAAACAGAACAGGAAGGCATATTTGAGTGTTTATAACAAAAATGGCTAGTAAGACCCTCTCAAGCCATTATGTGAAGTTTATCAGAACATAATCAAGTACTGTTGGTTTCCCGAGGTATTTTTTTTTCGGTACCAGGGATGGAACTCGGGTCCTTGTGCTTGCGCAGCAGGCAGTGAAACCACTGAGCTAAATCCGTGGCCATCTTGAGGTTTTTTTCCTACTGCATGATGATTAGTTAGATTTGATGTCTCTTGTGTGACAAGGCTTTGTTGTTGCTTACAAAACTCTGAAATATTTCAGTGGCTAAGGATGATAAAAAGAATGGTTTATAAAAATTATTTGAAAATCCAACTGTTCTGGAAGACCTAGAACATGTGATTACCATGCCCAGAGATGATTAGCAGGGAAGCAGAATTCTTAAGCCTCTAGGGAGGTGGTACTTTCTTCAATAACTATTTTTGAAAAACCTTTAAAATGGAAAAAAATTTAAAAGGCAGAATAGAATAATGAATACAGCCAGGCATGGTGGTGTGTGCTTGTAATCCTAGCACTTGGGAGGCTGAGGCAGGAGGATCGCTGAGAGTTCCAGGCCAGCCTAAACTACACAGCGAGACCCTGTCTCAAAAAAAAAAAACAATAATGAACTCATATAACCATCACACCCAACTTCATGGCTGATTTTCTATTTCTACTTTCCCACTGATCCTATCTACTATATTTAAACTAAAGTAACATCCAGATATAATTTCCGACCCATAAAATTTTGTATGCATCTACAAAGAATAAACAGAATCATCATGCGTAAAAAATGCCCAATGTTGGGCCAGGGATTTAGCTCAGCGGTTTCGCCGCCTGCTGCGCAAGGACCCGAGTTCAATCCCTGGTACCACCCCCCCCCAAAAAAAACCCAAAATGCCCAATGTTAAAAAATCCTTAATATCAAATGTCCAATAGACATCTGATTTTCCTTGTCTAATAGAATTTTTAACAGCTTTTTAAAAATCAAGATCCAATATCCTCAGAACCCATGCCATAAAAATTGAAAGGCAAGACTAGACTTTTCATTTAATAGAGGCCTTAACAATAGAGGCCTCTCATTATCATGTCCTTTTCCTTTTGTTGCCCAGATAAGACCCATACTTTCATAAATTTACAAAGTATTATTCTACCTATCTCTGGAGAAATAAATGTGGCTTTTCATAGTTCAAGTAAAACCTTCACCCAAAAGATACAGTCCAGGCCGGGGATTTAGCTCAGTGATTCCGCCACCTGTCTCACAAGTGCAAGGTCCCGAGTTCAATCCCTGGTACCAAAAAAACCCAAAAGATACAGTCCACTGAAAATACTTTGTTGTGGAACTACTGAGCAGTGCTACTGTGTCACTGGCCAAGACCCCATGGTTGAAATCTCACTACCATTTGACTTAATTTTAAAAACTCCAAGCAGGGTGTGGTGGCACATGCTTGTAATCCCAGCACTTGGGAGGCTAGCTTGGGCTACATAGTGAGTTCAAGACCAACCTAAACCACATAGCGAGACCCCGTCTTAAAAAACAAAACAAAACAAAACAAAACCTCCAGGCCACAGACCTATAATCAGATATTTAGGAAGCTGAGGCAGGAAGATAATAAGTTCAGGGCCAGCCTGGGCAATTTAGTGAGACCCTGTCTCAAAAAAGGACTCAGTACTAGAGCACTTGCTACCATATATGAAGCCCTAGGTTCAATCCTCAGTACTACAAAAAAACTTTTTTTTTGGTACTGGGAATTGAACTCAGAACCTTGAGCTTGCAAGGCAGGCACTGCACCTGTCTCACAAGCATAAGGTCCAGAGTTCGATCCCCAGTACCAAAAAAAAAGGAAAAACCCCAAACCAGGAAGCTAATCAGACAGTAGTATAGAATCTTTGAAAATGAGACTAGGAGCCAGGCATGGTGGTACACATATGTAGCTTCACCATGGGAAGCTGAGGCAGGATTATTGCCACAAGTTTAGGACCAGCCTAGGGTACACAGTTCAAAGCCACCCTGAACTACATAGCAAGACCCTGTCTCAAAAAAGCAAAAATAAAAAACCATCCTAGAAAACTGCAAACACATTTACTACATCTGAAACCCATGTCACTCTGCACTAGTTACATTCTACCACCTTAACAAGACCAGAGGCCTTTAGTGTGCCAGCCCAGCCATGTGAGTTTTTGTGCACAGGTAAGTTACACTAACCAGGCCTTACCTGCAGGACTGGTAGCTGGAAACCAGGAAGATTCTCTCGAGGAGTCCTGCTTTCCCTCTGGCCTGAAGGACAGAAGGAAATGGTAAGGGACAGTTTTGGGCAGTTGTTCAGCACTGCTACTTGTGGTCAGGGTCTCTGGATAGTTCCTAAATCAAAGGAACGCTACTCAAAAAGGAAAAGACTATTAGCTAAGCAATTTAAGAGGTAAGTTATAAAGTCCATTATTTCCTATGAGGATGGGATGCCAACAGAGAAGGCTTGAGATTTGAGTTTAATTATGACTGGAAAGACAGGGAATATATTTAGGTGAGCTATGAAAGATGGCAGTCCCTTAGCAAGAGGGCTGGTAGCAGAGGTACTCTTATTTAAAAAGATAGGGAGAAAAAAGGATATTGATTTTATAATCCTCAGAATTGAGCTCCCAGCATGTTCAACATAGGGATTTTTTAAAAAAGCCAGTTCATTCTAATCCTATAGGTCAACCTGGCTCAATAGTAGAATTCAACAGGTGACAGGATGAGTGTTATGCAGGCAAAATCCAGAGCTTCTCTCTACTGTAAAGGAAATAGAGTAACTCTTTAAAAAAAAAATTAAGGAACCAAACTGGGAACAGTGCTCTTTAAGGGGCAAATGTCAATTTTTTGTCACCTTGGAAATCTTCACTTTAGTTTGTGTCAGTGGTTGAAACTCCACTCCTTTGGGAATGTTAACTTACCAGAACTGTTGGGGGTTAGGACTCTTGTGTGGCCAGACTCCCCATTTAGAAATGGTCTGACACAAAAAATCCCCAGCCCAGAGGAAGCAGATGAAGTTCTAAGGAGAGGAAATAAAAACATCAGCAGAGAAAAGGAAACATAAAAGCAAAATGCTTATGTAAAGGAAGGGCCTAAACATTTAGGCCAGAGAGGAGGAACTCCCCTGCTTGTGAAAACAAAATTAAATAATTCAGGTGTATATTAAACACAGTGTTATTCAACCTGCTCTTTTGTTTCTAAAGCAGATTATAAATTTCAGTGGTATAGACCAGTGAAGTAACTCCAGGGCTGCTGGCAGAGTGTCCGGGTGAACAGATCCCCAGAAAGGAAGCATAATGTTACTCACCTATAAGTTAGGTTGTGAGTTGAAGCTGGTGAGGGAGTTTCTAGAAAACATAAAAAATAGCCTGTATGATAATCCAGGAACTGGAGAAGAGAGTCAAGACACTAGGAAAAAAAAAAAAAAAAAAATACACTAGGGGCCAGGGCAAAAGAAATGGGGATCAAAGATTTAGTAGATACGTTAGCATTAGGGGCTAATGTTAAGT
Source organism: Heterocephalus glaber (assembly GCF_053883595.1). Lineage (NCBI taxonomy): Eukaryota > Metazoa > Chordata > Mammalia > Rodentia > Bathyergidae > Heterocephalus > Heterocephalus glaber. Next base: position 4,520,263 of record NW_028258403.1, on the reverse strand, counting down.
GCAAAAGCTTAAAAATCACCTAGCAGTGTCTTACAAAAGTGCTTTGTCCTCCATTTCATGAGTCTGGGTCAGGATCCATTCATGTCTTGATGTGTTGTAATATATCTGTCTTGGTTTCCCCTCTAAGATGGAGATTACTTAGAAGTACAACTAAAGACCAAGGTTATTAAACTGGCTAGAGTGATATCAGCAAAAATGGTGGGAAAAAAAGCATTAAAATTTATTTTTTCCATAAAAGCAATGAGAAACCAGCTGTGGTGGTGCACACCTATAATACTAGCACTCTGGAAAGCTGAGGAAGATCACAAGTTCCAGCCCAGCTTGGGCAATTTAGCAACACAGATACTGTATCAAAACTTTAAAAATGTTTTTCTAAAAAGGGGTCGGAAATGTAGCTTTCTGCAAAGGCTGTGTGTTCAATCCCCAGTACTACCACCCCCCAAGCAATGAGAAAACTGGCAAAAATGGTGAGATCAGCTTTTTCTGAACTCTGAAAATCAATAAAGAGCTTGTAGCAACCTAGAGAATGGGTATTCCAAAAGATAGTTGAATGTCAGTTTAAAACAAACAAACAAGCTTTGTAGCATTATTTTAACTTGCCCTATTCCCCTTTCTCCTTCTCTGGCTCCATGAAAGCTGTGAAAACAATAGGCCACAATCATGGTGAAAACAAGTATGGCAGTCACTAGAGGAAGGAGCAGGGTTGGAGCTCTGCAGCTTAATTCTAAGAGAACTCATTATTTGACCTGTCCAGTGGTTCCCCAGAAGACCTTACTTGCAAGGCTGTCTTTATTTGACTTGAGTTGGGACTCAGGCTCACCACGTCTCAGAGTTCAGGGCTCACTAAGTCCAAAAAGACCTTCTCCCTATAAATGTTTGCTGCAAACAATCAGAGGTACTTGTTTCCGCTGCCTAAAATGATTATCAGCTGAGGCAAATAATAAGCTAACTAAAAAAGCATAAAGGTAAAGGTAGGGAATGAGATGTCCGTGGGGCTTTGAAAAGTTCCAACACAGTCCTGGGAATCAAGAAGGTCACAGGCATACAGATGTGCACATGCTCAGGAAGCACCTGAGAAGGTCCTAAGCTCACACTTCAGGCTGAACTCCAGGCTGTACAAGCAGGAAGTAAAGGCCAAGGCACAGCTGTCACCTAGCTGGCTGAGGGCTAAAAGTATGCAAATTATGTGACATAGAAAGAGGCAAGAAATTGTCCCCTATACAAAGAAGAAAAAAAAGAAACTGTTCCTGAGGAAGCCTAGGCATTGGGCTTTCTAGAAAAGGATTTAAAATGAGCTATTTTAGATATAGTCAAAGAAATAAAGGAGAGCATATGTAAAACACTAAATGAAAAGACAAGAATGGTGCCTCAAAAAATAGAGAATTTTATGTAAAAATTTTATGTAAAAACTCTGAAGTTGAAAAGCATAATAGCAGCTGGTTGTGGTGGCACACACCTGTAATCCCAGCCCTCTGGAAGGCTGAGGCAGGAGGACTGGAAGTCTGAACCTAGCCTAGACAATTTAGTGACTTAGCAAGACTTTGTCTCAAAATAAAAAATTTTTAAAAAGTACTGGGGCCGGGATGTAGCTCAGTGGCACCGCACCTGCCTGGTAAGCACAAGGTCCTGAGTTTGATCCCTGGAACCAGAAAAAAAAAAGTGAGTGATAGTTTGGGGCTGGGGATGTAGCTCAGTGGAGCCATACCTGCCTGGCAAATGCAAGGTCATGAGTTCGATCCTCAGTACCGAAAAACAAAAAAACACAAAGATGGAATCTTGGAGATTATGATACTAAGCAAAGGATATATAAAGAATGCCTTTGCCATCAATATACTAAAAAAAAGCACTAGGGTTGTAGTTCTGTGTGAAGGCCCTGGGTTCAATCCTCAGTATCATAGAAGGGTTTAATAAGAATTTTATAACTATAATAAGAACTTTACTAGAGGGGCAGATATGATTAAGCAGAAAAAGAATCTGCAAATTTGTAAGACAAATGAGATTATTCTGAGCAAAAGAAAGCATCAAAAAACTGAAGCTTTCAGAGACCTTGATGGGACACCAATGTATGTACAATGTGCATTTCAGAAGTGGAAAGCATAAGGCAGAAAGGATATTTCAGGAGATAATGACCCCAAATTTCACAAATTAGATAAAAAATGATCTATACATATCAAGAATCTCTACAATCTCCAAATAGGAATAAACTTAAAACTACAGCTATCATAATCAAACTTTTGGAAGATGAGCACAAAGAATCTTTTTTTTTCTTTTTTTATCATCTGTAAAATGGAGTTTATGATAGCCACCCCCCCAATGCACATAGTATTACTGCAAAGATTAAGTGAAACTGATATAACATAAGACCCTATATATTGATAAAACAGTCTCAAGGCATTTTAAGATCATTTAATAATTAGCTAGTATGAGAAGGAAAAGGAAGAAGCAGGGTACTGTCAAAAAGTAACAGAGGGCCTTTCTGTAGAAATGACTTAAGTTCTAAAGGACGATAAAGATCCAGTCAACCAAAGAGGATAGAAAAGAATTCAGGGTCAGAGTCTCATATATCAAAGCCATCTCATTATATGAAAAAATCCTTAAAATTGATGTCCTCAGCCTGGAAGACTCTCACTAAGTAGCCTGAGGTGTTAAACATTTGAGAAATACTGTTTTACACTTGAGGAGAGAAGGAACCAGCAAAGGGTACTATGAGGAAGAATCTAGGGAGGTCAAAGGAAAATCTAGATTTTACAGTAAGGGAGGCAAAAAATAAGCATTTTAAGAAGGTAAAAATGATCAACATGGCCGGGGATTTAGCTCAGTGGTTCTGGCGCCTGCCTTGCAAGCACAAGGTCCCGAGTTCAATCCCCGGCACCAAAAAAAAAAAAAAAAAGATCAACATTGTAGAAAATTGCTGGAGCTCCAATAGGAGAGGACTGAAAAGTGTCCACTGAGACTTACAGCTGGAAGCCAGACTGGAATAAATCAGTGAGGAGAAATGAAAAAGTAAAATGGTGCTGGAAACCCTTTTTAGGAAGGAAAGTAAGGCATCCAACAGTTTACTTTTCAAAGAAAAAAACCTTAAAAGCAGCAAGAAAGAAGTCACTATCAGGCACCATAGAGGCTAAAACAGTGGAATAACATACTCAGTGCTGAAAGATTATCACCAAAAACTTATATTCCGAAATACTATTCTCTAAAAATTAAGCTGGGTGCAGTGGCATGCACCTGTAATGCGGGGACTCTGGGAAGCAGAGGCAGGAGGATCTCAAGTTCAAGTCCATCCAGGGCAACTTAGAAACTTAGTGAGATCCTGTTTCAAACTAAAAAATAAAAAGGATTGGGGATGTAGCTCAGTGTAAAGGCCCTGGTTCAAACCCCAGCCCACAAAACATAACAAAAAACCCCAACTTGTATTAATAAGCACACAATTTATATACAGTTTGTATACTAACTGCACAATGGCACGGGAGAGAAAACAACTACAGGAGCAAAATTTCTGTGTCCTATTGAAATTAAGTGTGGGATGGGGCTGGGGATTTAGCTCAGTGGTTTGGCTGCCTGCTGTGTAAGCCCAAGGACCCGAGTTCAATTCTTGGTACCAAAAAAAAAAACAAAACAGAAATTAAGTGTGGGAAAATTTAAAGTAGATTGTTATAAATCGTTAACTGTAATTTCTTTTTTTTTTTTTGGTACCAGGGATTGAAGTCGGGTCCTTGCGCTTGCGCAGCAGGCGGCCAAACCACTGAGCTAAATCCCCAGCTTGTTAACTGTAATTTCTAAAAAATTCCAAAACATACAGAAGAACAAGGGAACTAAAGTGATACACTAGAAAATAATCTAACATAAGAGGACAGTAATAGAGGAAATGAGGACTAAAAAGATATAGACAAGCCAACCATGGTCATGCAAGGCTGTAATCCCAGTACTGTGGGAGGCTGAGACATAAGGATCATGAATTTGAAGCCAACCAGATCTACACAGTTAGAGGCCACCCTGGGACATAGCAAGACCCAGCTAAAAAACAAAATAAAATAACAACAAAAAATACTTCAGACATATAGAAAACAAATAGCTAAATGGCAGAAGTTCTACTTTATCAGTAATTACATTAAATGTACCTGGATTAAACTCTCCAATTAAAAGGAAAATGGATTTTTTAAAAAACAGGTCCAAGTATACACTGTAAGACTATTTTTAATTTTTATCACCACATATTTGAAATATATAATGATCACATTAATTGTGGGGAGTTGGTTCATGTATACAACACACCTTACTTCTTTTTACATTCCCTTTGCCTCTCTTCTCTACCTCCTCCCTCCATCTCTTGGTCCCTTTCCCATTTGCAAAAGATCTATCTCCCTGTTTTTTATTATTAATTTTTTGTTTTGCTCTTTATTTATACTTTGGGCTTCCCATATAAAAGAAACCATGCAATATTTATGCTTCTATGTCTGATTTATTTTCCTTAACATTATGGTCTCAAGGTGCATCCATTTTCTTACAAATTTATCCTTCTTTATAGCAGAATAGTATTCCATTGTATATAAATACCATATTTTGAGCCAGGGATTTAGCTCAGTGGCACTGCACCTGCCTTGCAAGTGCAAGGTCCAGAGTTCAATCCCTGGTACCAAAAAACAAAACAAACAAACAAATAAATACCACATTTTTTTCTATCCATTCATCTGTTGGACACAAAGGCCAATTCCAAGATTTGCTATTATGAATTGTGCTACTATAAAAATGGGAATGCATGTATCGCCATAATATGATGACATTAACTTTTTCAGGAAGATATCTAGAAGGGGAATAGCTGAGTTGAATCAAATTTTTATTTTTATTTTTTTGAGGAATCTCCATACTGATTTCTATAGTGGTTGCATTAGTTTATATTCCCAGCAATAATGCAGAAGTGTTCCTTATTCCCTGTAGCTTCATCAGCATTAGTTATTATTTGACTTCTTGATGACAGCCATCTTTCTGGAGTAAGATGGAATCTCACTGTTTTGTTTTGTTTTCCCCCAGGGTACCTGGGATTGAACTCAGGACCTTGCACTTACAAGGCAGGTGTGGCGTCACTAAGCTAAATCCCTGACCCTTCAGTGTTGTTTTAATTTGCATTTCTCTAATGTCCAGAGATGTTGAACATTTTTAATGTATTTATTGGCCATTTGTATTTCTTCTTCAAGAAGTGTCTATTTATTTCAGTTGCCCTTTTTTTAAAAGATTTTTTTCAATTGAGCTCAGTTGCCCATTTTTTTTGGTACTGAGGATCAAACTCAGGTCCTTGTGCTTGTGCACCAGGTGGCAAAACCAGTGAGCTAAATCCCCAGCCCTAGTTGCCCATTTTTTGACTGGGTTTTTTTATTTGCCGGAGGGGTGTTAAATTTTTGTGAGTTCTTTATATATTCTACATATTAGTTCTCATTGTATCGGTTGTCTCATCACTCTGTTGGTTGTTTCCTTTGCTGTACAGAAGCTTTTTAATTTGATGTAATCCCATTTTTTGATTCTTTTTTTTTTTTGGTACCGGGGATTGAACTCAGGTCCTTGCGCTTGCGCAGCAGGCAGCGAAACCACTGAGCTAAATCCCCGGCCCTCCATTTTTTGATTTTTAATGTTATTTCTTGTGCAATATGGGTTCTGTTCAGAAAGTCCTTGCCTATGCTCATGACATCAAGAGTTTACCTTACCAACAGGGTATTTCTTTTTTTCTTTTTTTTCTTTTTTTGGTACCAGGGATTGAACTCAGGTCCTTGCGCTTGCGCAGCAGGCAGCGAAACCACTGAGCTAAATCCCCAGGCCTCCATTTTTTGATTTTTAATGTTATTTCTTGTGCAATATGGGTTCTGTTCAGAAAGTCCTTGCCTATGCCCATGACATCAAGAGTTTACCTTACCAACAGGGTATTTCTTTTTTTCTTTTTTTGGTACCAGGGATCGAACTCAGGTCCTTGCAGTTGCGCAGCAGGCAGTGAAACCACTGAGCTAAATCCCTGGCCCCGGGGTATTTGTTTATTTAGATCTTTGATCTACTTTGCTTTTAGTTTAGTACATGTTGAGATACAGGTCTAGATATTCTGCATGTATATAGCCAATTTTCCTGGCAGAATTTGCTAAAAGATCATATTTTCCTCCAATGTTTGTTTTTTGGCCAGTTTGTCAAAGATCAAATGGCTGAATGTGTCTAGCATTATTTCTGCATTTTCTATTCTGTTCCATTGATGCACCACATGCTGTTTTTATCACTGTAGCTTTGTAGTATAACTTGAAACCTGGGATTATGATGCCTCCTGCTTTGCTCTGTTGCTCAGGATTGCTTTTGCTATTCTGGGTCTCTTCTGCATCCATATGAATTTTAGAATTGTTTTCTCTAGTTCTGTGAAGAACACTGTTGGTATTTTTTTTTCATTAAGTTTACTGGTACATTTTAGGTATACAATGCGATAACATTCATCATTGGGAATTTGTACCTTTACATGATCTATCTTAATTTTCTCCCATTCCCCTGACTACTGGTATTTTAATTGGGATTGCATTAAATCCAAATATCAATTTTAGAAATATGTCCATTTTGACATTACTGGTTTGGCCTATTCCATGGAAAGGGATGTCTTTCTATTTTCTGATGTCCTCTTTGATCTCCTTTTTCAGGATACTATAGTTTTCACTGACAAGGTCTTTCACTAGGTTAATTCCTAAGTCTTTAACTTTTCTTGATGCTATTATGAATGGTGTTATTTCCCTAATATCTTTCTCAGAGACTTACTTTAGATTCAAATACACATACAGGATGAAACTAGAACAGTGGCGGGGCTAAGGATGTATGCAATTTGGTAACAGTTGCGTGTCTAAAATGCACAAGGCCATGTGTTTGATCCCCAGTGTGTACACACACACACACATACACACACACACACACACACACATACACATGAAGAAAGACCTGAATCTAAAACTGAAAGAAAAAAAAAAGGCAGAAACAGTTCAAATGATAGTCATAAAGACTTCCTAAGTAAGACTCTAATAGCACAGGAAATAATAACAAAAATCAATAAATGGGACTACATCAATTTAAAAGGCTTTGGCATATAAAGGACATAATCAATAGACAGAAGAGACAGCCTACAGAATGGGAGAAAATCTTTTCCAGATAATCTTCTTCTTTTTTTTTTTTTGGTAACAGGGATCGAACTTGAGACCTTCTGCTTGCGAGGCAGGCACCAACACCACTAAGCTAAATCCCCAGCTGCTTGCGAGGCAGGCGCCAGCACCACTAAGCTAAATCCCCATCCCTCCAGATACTTTTCTGACAGAGGATTAATATCCAGAATATACAAAGAATCCAAAAAATACACCCCAAATAGCTCAATCAATAAATGGGCAAGTGAATAAAACAATCACTTTTCAAAAGAAGAAGCACAAAATGGCCAATAAATATATGAAAAAATGTTCAATATCTTTAACCATTAGGGAAATTCAAATCAAAACTATGCTGAAATTACATCTCATCTCAATCAGAAAGGCTATCATCAAGAATTCAAAAAGTAAATGCTAGGGCCGGGGATTTAGCTCAGTGGTTTCGCCGCCTGCTGCGCAAGCTCAAGGACACAAGTTCGATCCCTGGTACCAAAATAAATCAATAAATAAATTAGTGCACCACAATGGAAATCAGAAGAGATTCCTAAAAACACTAAAAATTGAACTATCATATAACCCAGCTATACTACTCCTTGGTATATACTCAAAGAAATTAAACCCCGTGTAATATAGGGATACCCACATACCTATGGTTATTGCGGTATAATCCACAGTAGCCAAGATACAGAACCAACCTAGATGCTCATTAACTGATGAACAGACAAAGAATATATATATATGAAAAAGTATTATTTAGCCACAAACAAGGACAAAATTATGTCATTTTCAGGAAAATGAATGAAATGGAAATCATCTTACTAAATTAAATAAACCAGACTCAGAAAGACAAGTATCACATTTTTCCTAATATGAGAAATTTCAAAAATAAAGACTTTTTTTTGAGTACTGGGAATTGAATCCAGGGCCTTGCAGCGAGTTGTATCCCTGATTCTTTTTTATTTTTTTGAGACAGGGTCTCACTAAGTCGCTAAATTGTCCAGGCTGGGCTCAAAGTTGTGATCTTCCTACCTCACCCTTGCAGAGATTACAGGTGAGATTACAGGTGGGATTACAGGTATGTGCCACCATGCCTGGCTTAAAAGGAAAAAAATTATTAGATGAGAGGAAGGCAATAAGGAGGGGGGGATGTAAAAAAAGGCAGTATGGGGTGGATACTATCAAAATGTTACATGTATGTATAAAAATACCACTTTTAAACCCAATATTTTATAAAATTAATATTGACTACTAAGATACAAGAAACTTATGATTATAAACACTTATATTAAAAAAATCTCAAATCTACTCTTCCACCTTAAGAAACCAGAAAAAGAACTAAATCCAAAACAATCAGAAGGAAAGAAATAAGATTAAAGCACAAATAAATGCACTACAAAATAGAGAACAACAGAGAAAACCAAAAGTTGGTTCTTTGACATGAATGATCAAGATAAACTCAAGATAAACTCATAGGCTGCTTCTTACAAGACCTCAGTTACTAAAATCAGTTACTAAAATCAGGAATGAAAAAAGAAAGACTACTACAAACATGATAGAAATCTAGAATGTCTACATTTTTCAAAGGTGCATGTAGAAGAATTGGAGACTCTGGTGATTTTTTTTTTTTTTTTTTTTGGTACCAGGGATCAATTTAGGACCTTAAGCTTGTGAGGCAGGTGGCAGAACCGCTGAGCTAAATCCAAGGCCCTCTTGTAAATTTTTAAAATGAAAGAGATTTGGAAATTTCAAATTTTCCTCTTGTTAAAAAGAAAATATTCTCTGGCAGGGCACTATGGTGCACACTTGCAATCCCAGCACTCTGGAAGGCTGAGGCAAAAGGAATGCAAGTTTGAGCTCAGCTCGGGCAATTTAGCAAGACCCTGTTTCAAAATTTAAAATTAAAAAGGGCTGAGTGTGTAGTCCAGTGTGGGTTCAATCCCCAGTACCACAAAAAACAAAACAAAACAAAATAATAACAATAACAATAACAAAACATTCTGACAGGTGTTCTCCAGTATCACACAAAAACCAACCAAACGAACAAGAAAACAAAAAACCTCTCTGATAGGTGTTCTCTAGGGATTGGCTAAAGCCCTTGAAAATAACAATTATACTTCTAAAGGATATAAAGAAAGTAAGTGGTTGGGACGAAGATAGTTCTTCATTGTAATATTTTTACGTGTAAGACATGCATGTAATCTTAGCACTATGGGAGGCCGAGGCAGGAGGATTGTAAGTTCCAGCCCAGCCTGGGCAACTTAGTAAGACTATCTCAAAAGAAGAAAGACTGGGATAATAGCTCAGTGCAAAGGCTCAGGGTTCAATCCCCAGTACCAGGAAACACACACACACACACACACACACACACACACACACACACACACACACACACACACACACACACACACGTTCCTTTTAGACCTAACTTATACTGCCATCTGGTGGCAATTTTAAAAATTCAAATCAATTTTACTCGGAAGTCATCCTCAAATTCCTGTTTGTTTGTTTTTGTTTTTTGTTTTGATCCTCAAATTCCTGACCAGAGATTTCTATTGGCTTTCTGTTGTTCAACTTTTTATTTTCCCTTTGTCAGTTTAATAACAAAAAAAATTATTTGAAAACTTTTAATACATGTCTGGAATCACTGTCTGGAAAAAACAAAGTAAAATGGCATGATGCACAGAAAACCAGAAATCTACTGTCTGCACAGATTATGTTGACTTCTGATTATGTTGATCGTTTTTCCCCCCTCTCACCAATATTAGAGTCTCTGGGGGTGCTCCTTCCCTGCAGGACTCTGCCTTCCTGATGGAAAAATAATACACATTAATAAATATATCCTGTTCTCTAGCTTCCCTATTCCCTGTTATTTCTCCATATCTACACATTCAAGCATATATTGTTCTCCTGGAGTGGGCATACTACTCTAGCTTAAGAAGGATCTATACTTTAGTACTTCCAAAATGAAAATGATGAAGCTAGATGTGGTGGTGCACGCCTGTAATCCCAACCCTCAGAAGGCTGAAGCAGGGGATACTGTTAGTTCAAGGCCAGCCTGGACTACATAGCAAGACTCTGTCTCAAAAAACCAAACAAGACGAACATGATGAACACTTATTAATTCAGCCCCTCAACACTTTCACTTCTTCCATCTCTATTTATTCTGTGTTAGCTTCTAACATCTCCTTTGCCATCTCCTTTGTCTCCTTTGCCATCTCCTTTTTCTCCTTTGCCAAACCAAAATAGGGTCTGCATAGGATCAAATAATTTATACTAAAAACCAACATAAATTTTAGATTTTAGTCTTAATGTTTTGTTTTCATTAAGCATTAGAAACCTTAATCTAGAAAGAGAAAGTGAATATTACTTACTGGTCCCACAGTACCAAAGCCAGGCACTCTATAAGGCAGAGATTCTACAGAGGAGGACCGACTGTAAAAGGTGAAATGAAACAAACAAAGAAAAATTGGTGTTAAATTTGGACACAGACTTAAAGTCTCTTCAGTCCCAATCTGAGCCACATCTAAATATTGCTTTCCTCTTCCATCTTTTGCCAGTGGTTTAAATGTTGCTTACAGGCTTTTTACTCACCTGACCACCTGGCTACTATGCTGGGAACTGGGTCTCGGAGTAACTGAAAATAAATAAATAAAGTGCAGGATGAAAAGTTGCTGTCAATGGCATGCTCTGCCTCGTCTAGCCAATCGGTTGTGAGTGGTTATCTGGTTATATGATGCTTCTCATTTCATACATAAGATTAGGAGTATCACATGGCTCTGAGAAAAAAGCATCTTTCATATGGGGAAAGAATATTTATTCATCTCACAGTTAGGGAAAAAACTATTCTCTACCTGACTGTGATGGAGAAGTAATGCACACTGGTCGAGGTGTAGTCAGCCTACAAAAAACAAAAAGAGAGGCAGGTCTAATCTCACTAAGCAGAGCTTAAGTGCCACTTTAGGGGACCGACTGAATCACACTGTTCATAGAAATGCTAGCACAGATTGCTTATACTCATGTATTACAGGTATCACGTGAAAATATGAAAGCAAAGTTTCCATATGAGGCCCATTTACTCCCCAACTCTCTAAGTGAAATCTCCACTTCTTACTGTCCATAGTAGTATTTTATTTTGTTTCAGTACTGGGGATTGAACTCAGACCCTGCACATTGAGCTGTATCTCCCCCAACTCTTTTTGTTTGTTTGTTTTTGAGACAAGGTCTCACTAAATTATTAAAGTTGCCTAGGCTAGGATAGAACTTGTGATCTTCCTGCCTCAGCCTCCCAGAGTCATAACAGAAGCTTTGATATATTTCCTTTTTTTGTTCCTATAGTGCTTTACCAAATATTCTCAACCTTACATCTGTCCATCCAGTCATACATCCCTTTATCTCTAATTTATTCATTCAACCAACACTTATATAGTATCTATATGACCTACATCCTGATATTACAAAGATAATTAGAATAATGTTCTTCTCTTTCAGAGGCTCACAGGGTAGTGAGAAATACAAAAAATAATCACAGACTGGGTATATGGCTCAGTGGTAGAGCACTTATCTGGTATATATGAGGCCCTGGGTTCAACCCCCAGAACCACAAAGAAAACTACACTAGCATTTAATAATGGATGTATCAGAAGTATAGAAATATGAAAGAACATGAGGCAGTAACTTATGTGAATGCAGAGATGTCATGCTTTTTAATCCACCAATACAGGGCTGATAGTATAAGTATTTCACAGTTGGTAGGACACAGCACCAATTTGAAAAAACTGGTACTATATATTCAACATGTAACATACTTCCTGATAAATAGTAGGCACTAAATATTTATTGAATGAGTGAACAGAACATCTAACTCCACCTAATGCAGTCTTTCTAGAGAAAATGATGGGCATTGAATTTTTAAAATAATTTTATTTTTTTAAATTATTATTATTATTATTATTATTATTATTATTATTATTATTATTTGGTACTGGGGATCAAACTCAGGACCTTATGCTTGCGAGGCAGGTAGTGGCACCACTGAGCTAAATCCCCAGCCCTGTGAATTTAATTTTTTTTTCTGGTCCTGGGGATGGAACTCAGGACCTTGTGTTTGTGAGGCAGGCACAGTGTCACTGAGCTAAAATCCCCAACTGTGAAATGAATTTTGAAGGATGAGTAGGATTTCACAAGACAATATTCAAAGGCAAACATTTATAATTAACATTTCACATCAGCACTTTTTTTTTTTTAATTCCTGGAATCAAACTTAGGACCTTGTGCTTGCTAGGCAGGCATGGCACCACTGAGCTAAATCCCCAGCCCATCAGCACTCTTTAGTAATGTGTGTGTGTGTGTGTGTGTGTGTGTGTGTGTGTGTGTGTGTACCCAGGGCCTCACCTACCCAGGGCCTCATGCACATTAGATAAGCACTGTACCACTGAGCTACATCTTCAGACCAGTAAGTAACTCTTTATTAGGGAAGTAAAAGATAAAATTTATCAACTACTTTCCCCATCTGGAAACCTACACAGCCAGGAGTCGAGAAAAAACAGGCTCAAAGCTTTCCAATGCAAAGAAATTATCCATGTTTATGGAGTGGCAAATGCTATTTACCTGGATTTGATCATTACACATTGTATATATGTATCAAATTAATCACACTATGCCCCATAAATATATACAAATGTTAGGTGTTAAACAATTAAAAAACATCAAAAATTGTTAAAAAGCACATTAAATTTTCAAGGTTGGGCTCAATGGTTCCGGTGCCTGCCTCGCAAGCACAAGGTCCTGAGTTCGATCTCCAGTATCAAAAAAACCCCCCAAAACAAATTTTCAAGGTGGGGGGCTAGTATAGGCACTGATAAAACTGACCTGCTTCCTTGGTACCGACTTGGAGATTCCTGTAGGTAAAAAAATGGGAGTGAAGGAAGCTGCAGATCAAAGGTTCTAACCTATCTTGTTAGATAACTCAGCTGTAACCTTTCCCTGGTGGTCTAGTGGCTAGGATTACTCAGCTGCAATGTCCTCTAGTAGTGGGTGCTAATATTCCCAGGAGGAGAAAATAAAGCAACAATGTTTCCTTAGGAAATTGTTAGCTTTGAGGGAATAAAATTTTAGTTTCTATTCAGAAGAGCACATTGGAAATCCTGTAAATTATTATTATTTTTTAATACTGGGGATTGAATCCAGAGCCTCATGCACATTAGAGAAGTACTCTACCACTGAGCTACATCCCAGCCCTTTTATTTCATTTTGAGATAAGGTGTCACTAAGGTTGTCCAGGTTGGCCTTGAATTTGCACTCCTCCCACTTCAACCTCCCAAGTATCTGGATTACAGGCATAAACCACCACATCCAGTTTAGAAAAACATTGATTACACTGTGCTAGAATAGTTATAGGAACAGGATCAATAGGACAATTATATAAATAAACAAAACAGTCTTAGGATGAAAGAAATGTCTAGGAAATAAGAGTATGCACAAGAGGAAGAGTCCTGAGGCATCTTAGGCATCTTTTTTTTTTTTTTGGTACCAGGGGTCGAACTTGGGACCTTGCACTTTCAAGGCAGGCGGCTGTACCACTGAGCTAAATCCCTGGCCCCCTTAGGTATCTTCTTTTGGTTGTTTTGGTTTTTTCTTTTTTGTGAGTCAAGGTCTCGAAGCCCACACTAGCCTTGAACTTGCCATCCTCTGCTTCAGCCTCCAGAATGTGGAGATTAGAGGCATGAACTCTCACGCCTGGCTTTCTTGGGCTTCTTAAAGAGAAATTTAAAACATTGTAACAGATGTTTTGTCTATAAAAGAGCTGCCTATCTGGGTGGCACATACCTGCAATCTTGATACTTTGAGAGCCTGGGCAATTTAGAGACTTAGCAAGACCCTGTCTCAAAATAAAAAATAAATTAAAAATTTAAAAAGGCCTGGGGATACAGCTCAGTGTAAAGGCCTTGGGTTCAATCCCGAGAAATATGAGGGAGAAATGAGGGAGAGGCAGAGAGGGACAGAGGGACAGAGGGAAAAAGACAGACAGACAGAGACAGAGACAGAGACAGAGGCAGAGGCAGAGACACAGAGGCAGAGAGAGACAGAAACACTTTTTACCCAGTATGTCATTATTCACTGATATTCAAGAATTCATTACAAGTGTTCTAAATACTGGTTGGTTCTTTCAGCCCTCCCAGATATTCTGGAGCCTCATCTACTTTTTTTTTTTTTGGTACCGGGGATTGAACTCGGGTCTTTGTGTTTGCGCAGCAGGCAGCGAAACCGCAGAGCTAAATCCCCGGCCCTGGGGCCTCATCTATTAAACTACAGTGTGCTTGGGTACAAATATTATCAGTCTCTATGTGTGCCATGATATGGAATAGGTTAGGAAGTATTATTTTATACAGTCTGCTGGACAAATGAAAAAAGTAAGAGAGAATATAATAGTAAAGAAAACTTGCTGGGGATTTAGGTCAGTGGCGCCACACCTGCCTTGCAAGTACAAGGTCCTGAGTTCAATCCCCAGTACCAAAAAAAAAAAGTAAAGAAAACTTAAAACAAAAAAACTTATTTCATTCACCTTTAGGAAGGCTAGAAGTTTCTTCAGTTCTTCATTCTCTTTTCTCAAGATTGATAACTCTCTAGGCAAAAGATGGAAGCAATAAGCTCCAAGTCAGTGGGATAAAAAAATATTATTATTACAATCACTATTATTATCAACATCTAGTTAATGTTTAGTGAGAGATGCTTACAGATATACAGAGAATTTCTGTGTGGGATCTGGTGATTCAGAGAGACAATGGCAGCATGTTGATGGTGAGAACAATCAAGTTAACAAAAGAAGCAGTCACTTCGTATGATTTCAGAGGAGTCTGTATAGATTTCCATTTCCTCTCACATAATCTTAGCCTGCTGATGTCTAAAAATTTTCATCAAGGATTTCATCTTTTAGCTTAAGATTTCCAAAATACATCCTCCCAGAGATAACATTTTAAATGTTATATCTCATTTTTATCACTGTGAATCATCTGATTTCTCTGAAGAAGCAGTCTTTGAGACGGGGAAGGAGAGGGAAGCCAGAAAGTGAGGAGGACCCAGAGAGAAAAAAGAAAAATACAAAACGGACACTCAGGGGACCGACCAAAACTTCTGTCCCTGATTTTCTCAAAACAAACATAATATACATGGGAAATTTTTCAATCTTTGTAAATACAAGGAAAGAAGGACTATAACATCTCTGAAAGGGAAAAAAAAAAAGCTATCTGTGGATTTCTTACTTACCTGTTCTGGCTGGTCACTGTTTGCTGTGCCTCCTGAATGGCTGCTTCTAACTTTGTAATTCTATGCTTATAAAAGGCAATGAGGAGATCTGTTTGTTTCTTCTGGAAACTCCACACCTATCAGGAAAAATTAGGCCTTTGACATGCACTCCCATGACTCCCTTTCCCTTACTTTTGGCAACAAAGAGAAATCTATCAATTCATACTTTATTACTGTTCTTTTTCTTCTGGAATATTTGGCTTAATTCATAAATCCCAAAAAGTAGACAGCTCAGCACTAGGGAAAGGGTTTTCATTTCTGGCACATTGGCTTTCTAATTTCTTAATAGTAATAATGTGACAAAGAATGGTCCTTTAAAAATATAATATTTTATCCTCTCAGAATTGGTTCATACTTGTCTACAATTAGCTTGGACTCTGCTTCCATAAGTCTTAGGTATTACAGAGCACTGGTGACCAATTTACTTTCCCTAAGACATGTATATAGTCACTTGCAAGCAGTTTATGCTCTTGCAGTGAATGGTGAAGATGCATAAAAGCACCTATTCCTGAATTTTATTTCTGGGCATGGACACATAATTTTATCTTTTGTGTCACTTTACCATTTGCTATATTGAGGTACAGTATTTATCATGGGATCGCTGAATCAGATCAAAAGTTAATATTTAGATTGTGTTTTAGCTTTGTCAACTTCTGCTTTTGAATACACAGCAGTATTTATGTCTCATCGGCTTTCTCCCTGCTCAGACTGTAAACTTCTGTCAAGGGTCCTTCTCTAGATCTTAGTACTTCCTCACAAACATTTTCCTCATCTAATTTGCAAATTGCTTTTGCAACTTTACTACAGAATTGAAAACCTAATTAAATTAGTTCTTGATAGATAAGACTGTACTGTAGTTTACTTTTCTAAAAAGGCTTTACTCTTTTTTAAAAAAGTGGGTTTTTTGCGGGGGTTGTATTTGTTTTTGTTGTGGTACTGCAGATTGGAACCTAGGGAGTACTGAATTACATCTCCAGCCCTTTTTAATTTTTATTTTGAGACAGGGTTTTGCTAGGTTGTCCAAGTTGGCCTCAAACTTGCAATCCTTCTCCTGCTCACCCTCCTGAGTAGCTGGATTACAGGCATGTGCCACCATGAATAGCCAAAGATATTATTTGTTTTCATAAAAGTAAGGCATGTCTAGTTTAGAAAATCTGGCCAGAACAGCAGCAGAGAAAAATCACTCAGAATCCTAGGAGTTACCTAAAATTATGGGAGGAGTTCTGGAGAGCAACAGACAATATGAGTAGATATAATAGCCAAGACATAGTATCCTTAACATTCTAATCCTACCCTTGGGATCAGTCTGTGATAAAATTAAGTTGACAGGCTTGCATCAAGAAAACCCAAATCTTGCTCTAGACCAGTTACATTTCTCTCTGAGATCACCAAGCCTCATATGTACACAGAGAACAGACCTCACTGTGGAACCCTAGCAAGCCAGCCCACACTATGGGAGGACCTTTTGCCTAGGCCTAAGCAAAAAGGCAGAAGAAAGCAAAAACAGAACAAAACAGATTAATAATTTCAAAACAGGTGGTGTGTTCAAAAGGGATCTAGGAGGACTAGAAATGCTTGCTTTGTACAGAAAAACAAGTGGTAACTGTAAGAGGAAAAATGAGAACAAAAGGTAAAAAAAATTAGGAGGTTTACTCCTAAAATGGATGAAACTATCATGACCTCTGGTTGCTCATCTGTTCTTTGTGGATGTTCATGTTCAGATGCCAGCAATAATATTGTCCACGGGGCATGTATGACCAACATGGCAAGTCTGAGAACATAGCTGAAGCTGAAAATAGGAAAGCTGGGGGCAAGGAAGAACCTTGATTCTTTTTAAAAATTTTTTTGGTACCAGGGATCAAATTTGGGTCCTTGTGCTTTCAAGACAGGCGGCGGAACCACTGAGTTAAATTCCCAGCAAGCCTTGATTCTTGAGGTGGGATGTTGACTCCAAGATACCCTTGAGCAGTGGAGCCTCCGGAGGAAAAGGAGTGGATGCAAACCTGGTTGAGACACAGGACAGTGGGGATGAACAGGACATTGGGGTAGGGAATCTCATCATTGACCTAGACAATGATCTGGAAAAGGATCAGCAGAAACTGGAAATGTCAGGCTCAAAGGAAGTGGGGATAACAGCTCCCAGTGCTGTGGCCACACTACCAGACATCAAGTTTGTGAGCCCAGCGCCACATCCTCAAGGGAAAGAAGGCAAATCAAAATCCAAAAGGAATAAGAGTGGCAAAAACACTAGCAAATCCACTCCAGGAACTTTCTTGTTCACTCCAAGTGAGAGGGCAGCTAGCAAGAAAGTGGTATAGGGGTGCTCAGGAGCTGATGCCAGTGCAGGAGGCCTGGCTGTGGTTATTGCTCCCCAAGCACTCAGAGAAGGCAGCTAAGGCATCACACAGTGTGGCTGGCTCCAAAAAGGAGAAGGAGAACAGTTCATCTAAGAGCAAGAAGGAGAGAAGTGAAGGAGTGGGGTCTTATTCAGAAAAGGATTCTGAGGTCCTCCAGCCAGTTGCCTTGGGAGGACGGGGTGGTCAGTAAGATGGAAGTGTGGGGGTGATACAGGCACTGTGGAGCCACTTGGGAGTATAGCTATTTAAGAGTTTTTTGTTTTTTGGTACAGGGGATCGAACTCAGGACCTTGTGCTTGTGAGGCAGGAGTTGGAACCACTGAGCTAAATCCCTGGCCCCGGACTATAGCTATTGAGCCTGGGGCAGTGCTCAACCTTTTGGGAGCTAATATGGAGCCAGAGGAAGGAGAAAATGAGTGTCACCCGCTAAAGAAAGTCTGAAAAGGTAAGAGGTGGCCAGATCTGGCTGCCCACTGCCAGTCAAAACTGCCCTGAATTAACTGCCAAATGCTGTGTGCACTCTGTAGTAGGCTCATTAGTTTGTGGGTAATGACCAATTATGAGGTCAGAGAAACTGGTAATGATAATGTGGTTTTACTCCAAAGTAGAGGATTCCCTACAGACCCATTTACAGCAAGCTTGGATATTTTGGAATAGTGTGTCTATTGTGGGGGTAGCTACTTGGTAGCATGTATTTTCTGCTACCTGGTCATTGTCCTACCTCATATATTCGTTGCTAGAGACTGACATCAAACCTTTATGTGGTTTCCTGCTTGACTGACATTTATCATCGAAGTCAATAGTTGATACACTTAATAGACCTTTGGTTATATGTACAGTTTGAGTGCTGTTCTTTTTTTTTTTTTTTTTTGGTACCGGGGATTGAACTCTGGTCCTTCTGCTTGTACAGTAGGCGGTGAAACCACTGAGCTAAATCCCCAGCACTTGAGTGCTGTTCTTAATGGGATAAATGGTACTGCTAGGTGTCTAGAAGAACAAAGGCTAATCAAATTTCATTATGTAAAAAA
The DNA here is from genome assembly GCF_053883595.1 of Heterocephalus glaber. Lineage (NCBI taxonomy): Eukaryota > Metazoa > Chordata > Mammalia > Rodentia > Bathyergidae > Heterocephalus > Heterocephalus glaber. The sequence continues at coordinate 4,501,435 of NW_028258403.1, read as the reverse complement.
AAAAATTTCCAAATAAATTTCCTTGTGAAGGTTAAAGCAGAGGAGACTTCATCATACTAGATAAAAATGACCTGTGTGGAGATTTGGCTATTACCTCTCTCTCTTCTTAGAAGACTTCTTAGAAGGTCAAGCATAACAGTTTGGGCTTGATGGTAAAGAACTTCAGCAGGAATAAATCTACTTTGGGATACTGGGCCTAGTGTAGAAGCTTAGTCCAAACTAATGGCTTCCTATAAATTTTATTCAACACATGAAACATATTTTCTATTTTATTTACTGAAGAGAATATTTTAAAAGTTTAGTTCTGAATTAGGTCCAGTAAGAGGCAAGAGAGACTAAGGAAAAAAAAAAACACTGAAAGATACTATCTGTTAGTCAGCTTTCTGTTGCTGTGACAAAATACCTGGAATAATAAACTTTAAGGAGGAACAGTTTATTTGGGCTCACAGTTTCGGAGGTTTCAGCCCACTGCCATTTGGCCTGCAGCAAGGCAGTATATCAGGTGGGAGTACATGGTAGAGAATGCCCTCCCCTCATGGCAGCCAGAAAGCAAAGAGAGAAAGGGGTTCCAACCTCCCTGGTTCCAACCTTCCTTCTACTAGACCCCACCTCTTAAAGCTTTCATCACTTTCCAATAGTGTCACAGGATGGTGATCTAGCCCTTGACACACAAGCCTTTGGGGACCATCCAAGATCCAAACTAGAGCAGATACTGAAAAGCAAGGTAAGGGAAGCAAGGGGATGCTCAGTAGGTTCATTATGAGACATAAGCTATTTTGGTTTAACATGAGTTATCAAAGATAAAAGTGTGGCCTGGGATTTAGCTCAGTGGTGCCGTACCCTGCCTTGTAAGCGCAAGGTCCTGAGTTTGATCCCCGGTACCAAAAAATAAAAAATAAAAGCATTCCATTTATCAAAATAGTATGTGCTTTAGAAATGAATATTAGTTTGATAGTCTTTTTTGTATTAAAAATAGCTTTCTTAATTTTTATTTTCAAGGTTTATGTGAAAACTTATTTTCTCATGCAATTTTAATGAGTATTTATAAAGGAGCTGCTAAGTTTTAGAAACTTATTTTAAAGTTATTGGTAAGCTCACAGTCTCTCTTTGACATCCAGAACCTATTAGTTTGCTTTATCTCTTGTGAAACTGACTCCTTCATCGCACAATAGCTACAAGTCTTAATATTTTAAAACTATATCTTAGAGTAATTATTTAGGTAAGGGAAGGAAATTTTTTCTTTAGAAGTGGTCCAACTAAAAAGTTGAGAAAGGAACAACAGAGTTAGAATAGCAGCATTTCACAATTTCTAATGATTTTTTTTTCTGGTACTGGGAAATGAACTCAAGGCCTTGCGCTTGTCAGGCAGGCACAGTGCCACTGAGCTACATCCCCAACCCCTATATGGAATTAATGTATTTGCAAAGCAGATCAATAACACATCATACAAATGACAGAAGTCTATGATGTACTTCTCAGTGGAAGGCAACACTGCTATAAAGTGATCCTAAGTTATCTCTGTATCTGACTATACCTGATGCTATAATTCAGAAACCCTTCGAATTGGTTGAGGGAGGAATTTGGAAAAGTTTGTATAAGAAACCTAGAGAAAACTTAAGACTGTTGTCAGCAGACCTTTTTTTATCATTTTTTTTCTTTTGCTTGAAGCACAACATTTATCAGTACATTTTAGATATACATAATGATAACGTTCATTGTAGGGAATTTATACCTATACATGATATATCTTGCTTCTTTTTTTCCCACTCCCCCCCCCCTTTGACCCCTCTTCTCCTTATTTACAAAAGTTTTGTTTCCATTTTTTCCTTCTATTCTCTCTTTTTCTTGTCCTTTCTTTCCGTTTCCTAATATCTGGGTAGAATCAGAGTCCCTGAAAGCAAACCCTGACAGAGCAAGGCATGAACCTGTGACAGTGAAACCACAGCTGCAATGGACACTGGGAAATTACAGATGCCAAGAATGTGGAACCGCTGCTAAAGGGAGCAGCAGGCAGTGAACAGAATCAGTCCAAGAGAGTGAGTGACCAAGTGAGCTGCTGTCTCCAAAGACACAAGGCAACCCAAACCTTTGGTGGCCCAAATCCTACCACCTTGTGCCCTGAATGCCAGTCATGGAGCTACAAGATCTAATGTATGTCCTGCTCAGTTTTGGTCTTGCTTTGGTCCAATCTCTTCTTCCTATTTCCTATTCCTCCCTTTTGGAATGGAAATATTTACCCTATACCACTGTATCTTGGAAGTATGTAACTATCTTTTTGATTTTACAAGGGCTAAGAGCTAAGAGTTTGCCTTGAGTCTCAGAGACGTTGAATTTTTGAGCAATGCTGGAACTGTTAAGACTCTGGGGACTCATAGACATGGACTACATGGACTTTTCAAGATGGACATGAGCCTTTGGGAGCCCAAGGTAGAATGCTATGGTTTGGATCTTAACTTTCTCCCCAAGGCTCGTGTTGAAGGCTTGGTCACCAGCCTGTGGCACTACTGGGATGTGGTGAATCTTTTGAGATTTGAGCAAAAAAGAATCCTAAAAATGCTTCCTACTAAAAGCAATCTGAAGAATTTTAATAAGATATCACAAATACCCCATATAAATGACAGCCACAACAGCCCGTCAGATGGGAGTTATTTTTTGCACTGCACAGTTTGTGATTAAAGAAATATTACCTCTCACACTGCCCTAAGGTTCCTCAACACCACTCAGTTGTGATAAAGAATTCAACTAACAGAAAATGGCCATACTTCCAAAACTACTATATAGATTTAATGCAATGCCAATTGAAATTCCAACAATATACTTCACAGAACTAGAGAAAACAATTCAAAAATTCATTTGGTACCAGAAGAGACCTAGAATAGCAAAGGCAATTATAGGCAACAGAGACATGGCTAGGGGTATCACACTCCCTAACTTGAAACTATACTACAAAGCTACTGTGATAAAATCAGCACGGTACTGGCAAAGGAACAGACCTGAGGATCAGTGGAATAGATTAGAAGATGCAGAAACAACTCCAGACACACTCAGCCACCTCATCTTTGACAAAGGAGCCAACCACCCTCATTGGAGGAAGGATAGCCTACTTAATAAATGGTGGTGGAAAAACTGGATTTCAACCTGCCAAAGATTAAACCTAGACCCATATCTATCACCATGCACTAAACTAAGATTGAAGTGGATTAATGATCTAAATATTAAAACAGAAACACTAAACTTGTTGGAAGATAAGTTAGGTAGAACTCTTGAAGACACTGGCATAGGAAAAGACTTTAGGAACAAAACCTCAGTAGCACAGAAACTAGCACAAAGAATCAACAACTGGGATCTCATCTTATTAAAAAGCTTCTGCACTGCAAGAGAAACCACCAACAGGGCTAAGAGACAACCTACAATGTGGGAAAAAATTTTTATCAGCTGTACCTCAGACAAAGGTCTACTATCTAGAATGTATAAAGAACTTTAAAAAATCAGACTCCCCAAATTCAAAGACCCAATTCAAAAATGGGCATCTGAAATGAACAGACATTTTTCAGACAAAAAAGAAAAAGCAGCAAATAAACATATGAAAAAAATGTTCAACATCACTGGTCATTCAAGAGATGCAGATGAAAACAACACTGAGATTCCATCTCACCCCAGAAAGAATGGCTGCTATCAAGAAATCAACCAATAACAAATGCTAGTGGGGGTGTGGAGAGAAAGGAACCCTTCTCCATTGTTGGTGGGAATGCAGACTGGTGGGACCACTATAGAAATCAGTGTGGAGATACCTCAAAGAACTAGGGCTGGAGGTCCCATTTGACCCAGCTATTCCCCTGTTGGGTATCTTCCCAAAAGAATTAAAAGAATAATACCACAGAGATATACGTGCACCTATGTTTACAGCGGCACAGTTTATAATAGATAAAGCTTAGAAGCAGCCCAAATGCCCATCAACTGGAAACTGGATAAAGAAGTGTGGTTTTTTTATAAAATGGAGTACTACTCAGCCATAAAGAACGAGAAACTAGAGTCATTTATAGCTAAATGGATGGATATTGAGGCCATACTCTTAAGTGAAATAAATAACACACACGTGTGTAAATACCAAATAGTTTCTCTAGTGTGAGAAACTGAAAGTATAAATAAGGATTAAAAGGATTAATAATGAATAATTGATACGCTGAAATAGGAAAAGGTCCAAAGGTGTAGGGGTGGTGGGAGGGGAAGGGGAAAGGAAAGAAGAGAAAGGAAAAATTATGAGAAAAGAAAAAAATGGAAATGTAATCTGTGTAAATAGGGAAGGGTGTAGGGGGTGAAGGGTGCACAGGTAATGGGGAAAAAAATAAGAACCAAGATACGTCATGTACAGGTATAAGCACCCAAAGATAAATGTAAATGTACTGTATACCTAAAATGTAGCAATATAAGAATAATAAAAAAAAAAAGAATTCAACTAACAATATACTGTTTCAAAAGTCTTGAATATAGGGCCGGGGATTTAGCTCAGTGGTTTCACCACCTGCTGTACAAGCGGAAGGACCCGAGTTCGATCCCCGGTACCACAAAAAAAAAAAAGTCTTGAATATAAAAAAATCCTAAAAATTTTTTTTTTTTTTGGTACTAGGGATTGAACTCGGGACCTTGCACTTGTGAGGCAGGCACCAGAACCACTAAGCTAAATCCCCAGTTCCTAAAAGTCCTAAATATTGACAGATTAACTTTTTCTTTTTCAATAAAATAATCTTAAACTTTAAAAAAATGTTTTTCCTGGGCCGGGGATTTAGCTCAGTGGTTTCACCGCCTCCTGTGCAAACCCAAGGACCCAAGTTTGGTCCCTGGTACAAAAAAAAAAAAAAAGCATTTGTAGAAGGGATTCTGGGGATGGAAACTATGGCTTTGCACATACTCTACCACTGATCTGTACCCCTATCCCTACAGTTGTTCAAACTCTTAATTCAATTAGGAATGAAGAAGCTCTGTCCTAGTAATGATTGGATTTCAACAGTATACATGATAATAATTTATATATGTTGATAAACATGGTTTTAAAGTCTTTTAAAAAAACAAAACAAAATAGAGCTGGGGATTTAGCTCAGTGGTTCTGCTGCCTGCCTCGCAAGCGCAAGGTCCCAAGTTCGATCCCCAGTACCAAAAAAAAAAAAAAAAAAAAAAAAATAGACCAAAGGTCAGAGAAGACTACTGACTATAACCAGCTGCCTGTTTTTTAAAATAAAGTTTTACTGGAACATAACCATACTTGTACATTTACACACTGTTTGTGGCTGTTTCCATGCTACCATAGCAGAATATAGTCACTGTGTCAGAGACTGCATTGCCTGAAAGCCTAAAATATTTATCAGCCTGCTATGGTCTGAATGTTTATGTCCCCCAAAATTTATACGTTAAAACCTTACCCGACACCACAGTATTAACATATGGGGCCTAGGAGGTGATTAGAATGAGATTAGGCCCTCATAAAAGAGGTTTGAGGGATCCTGTTGGCCCTTACAGGCAGGGTACCATCTTGCATGTAAACAGTAAGCCTACATTTAATCTGCTGATGCCTTGGTCTTAGACTTACCATCCTTCAGAACTGTGATCAATACATTTCTGTTCTTCATAAAGTACCTGGTCTGGTATTTTATTACAACAGCACAAACAGACTAAAACAGCTAGTAAGAACAGAAAATGGGGGGCTGGGGATTTAGCTCAGTGGCACCAGCACCTGCCTGGCAAGCGCAAGGTCCTAAATTCAATCCCCGGTACCAAAAAAACCCAAAAGAATATAAAATGGTCCAGCTACTTGGATGCACAATCTGACAGTTCCTCAAAATACAAACATTAGCCAGGCATGGTGGTGCACTCCTATAATCCCAGCTCTCTGGAAAGCTGGACAGGAAGATTGCAATGTTGAGCTCAGTTTGAGCAATCTAGCAACTTAGTAAGACCCTGTCTCAAAATAAAAGAATGACTCTGGCTCAAAATAAAAAAACAAAACAAAACAACCAAAAACGTTAAAACATAAGCTGGGCAGAGTCATGCATGACTTCCCAGCCATTGGGAAGGCTCAGACAGGAGGATCACTTGAGCCAGGAAGTTCAAGACCAGCCTGGGCAAATCTATAGGAATATAAAGTAAACTAGTGATTTCCTGGGGTTATGGAGGGTGGGGAAGATTTTGGAAATGCCTGCTAGTGAGTATAAGGTTTCTTTTTGGGGTGAAAAAAATGTTCCAAAGTTGGGCAGACATGATTACAAAACTCTGGGGATTTATTAAAAACCACTGAACTGCATACTTCAAAAGGGTGAATTTTATACTATGTAAAATTTATCTTGACAAACAAAACTGTTATTTAAAAAGTAGGTCAGGCAGGTGCAGAGTATGAGGCTTCCGGGCCAACCTACCACTACTCCCAGCACAGAGGAGGCTTCTGTATCAATGTGGTACAGCTCCCAGCGCAAAGGAGGAGACTTCCAGGTCAGCGTGCCACAGCTCCCAGAGCAGAGTAGGAAGCTTCAGGGCCAACCTACCATGACTCCCAGCACAGAGGAGGTGAGCCGCAGGGGTGCCAGCAGCAGCAGCAGCAGCACCAGCACCAGCACCACCACCACTACCCCCGTTGAAATGAGAAGACACGTAAACAGGCTCAGAACCAGACTTCCGGACCACCTACAGAAACCCCAAAGGGAAACGAGATGGAACACTCTGATATTCAACCACCTGGACTCCCTGAACTAGCAACAAAAGAGGATCTGGAAACAGCAGAGATTGTGCCCATAGTGCAAGACATGATTAATAAATCTAGAGAGGACATAGATAAAAAAATAGAGGAGCAGAGGAACATGATGGAATCCCAACACAGAAAACAAATGGAATCCATAAAACAGATGCAAACAGATTTCCAGGAGATTAAAAACTCCCTTGAAAGTCTATGCAACAGAATGAGGCAATGTGAGGACAGAATTTCAGATATAGAAGATAAGATTGCAATTAGTGACCGGGAAAAGAAAAATTGCTTTAAAATTGTAAGAGACCATGAGAAATAAATCCAGCAGCTGCTAGACAATGCAAAGAAGAATAACATAAGACTGACTGGAATCAATGAGGAAATAGGAGAGAGTGCAGATGACATAAAAAAACTGTTCACAGAAGTGATAGCAGAAAACTTCCCAAGCAGAGGAAAAGAACTTGACATGCAGACAAATGAGGCATATAGGACTCCAACTAGCCTTGATCAAAAAAAATCTACACATAGGCATATAATTGTTAAGAAACCCAATAGAAGAACAAAGTACTACAAGGAGTTAGAGAAAAGAAACAAATAATATACAAAGGAAAGCCCATAAGAATTACAGCAGACTTCTCAACGAAAATCCTCAAGGCAAGAAGAGCTTGGAGTGACGTATTTCAAGCCCTAAAGGAAAACAGCCTCCAACCCAGATTGATGTACCATGCAAAACTATCTTTCAAAACTGATGGAGAAATAAGACACTTTCATGACAAAGAGCACCTTAGGAACTTCATGAATACCAAACCAGCACTCCAAAAAATTTTAGACAAAATCCTAGGGAACGACAACAAGGACCACAACCCCAGGAAGCCCAGCAGAATGAATCCACTGGGCACGACAAGAAATTAAAACCAAAGGGGGGAGAATCCAACAAAAAGAAAAGGCATGACAATGATAAGTCAATACGTATCAGTTATAACCATCAATGTTAATGGTCTCAACTCACCAATCAAAAGAAACAGACTGGCAGAATGGCTCAAGAAGCAAGATCCAGGGCCGGGGATTTAGCTCAGTGGCACCGCACCTGCCTCGCAAGCGCAAGGTCCTAAGTTCAATCCCCGATAAAAAAAAAAAAAAAAGAAGAAGCAAGATCCAACAATATGCTGCATACAAGAAACACACTTAGGGCTGGGGATTTAGCTCAGTGGTTCTGTCACCTGCCTCACAACCACAAGGTCCCGAGTTCCATCCCCAGTACCAAAAAAAAAAGTATAATCGTATTTATTGTTTAGGGCCAGAGATTTAGCTCAGTGGCACTGTGCCTGCCTCACAAGTGCAAGGTCCCGAGTTCGATCCCCGGTACCAAAAAAAGTATTTGTTAAATCCTTCCATGTTCCTTACAGTCTGTTAAAAGCTGATATATAGGATGAGTAAGACTGATATTGTCCCTGTCCTTGAGGGTGGATGCAGACAAGGAAAAAATTATTAAAACAGTATCATATAGAATATAGATAAATACAATGTATATATACATATATATACATACATATATACATACATATATATATGTATGTATGTATATATATATATATATATATATGTATTTGAGGTCAAGGATGTTCCAGATAGATAGAATATCATATACAAAGGACCAGAGGCAACAGAGAAAGCTATTTAAACAAATAATTTAAAAACAGTATATTAGTCATTTTTCCATTACTAGGACAAAATACCTGAGACCCACAATTAAAAGGAGGAGAGGTTTATTTTGGCTCACAGTTTGAGAGGTTAGAAGATCTATTAGGAAGCTACTGCAATAATCCAGAAAGGAAACTATGATGATGGCCTGAACTAGGTTGGAGATAAAGCAGATTCGGGATATTTTAGAGGGCCAGGGATTTAGCTCAGTGGCACTGTGCCTGCCTCACAAGCACCAGGACCTGAGTTCAATGCCCTATACCAAAAAAAAAAAAAGAAAAGTAACTCAAGATATTTTAGAGAGATACAACTAACATGATTTAGTAAAGGACTGTATATATCAAGAGAAAATAATGACTCCTAGGGTTGGGGATGTAGCTCAATGGTAAAACACTTGTCTAGCATGTGCAGGGCCCTGGGTTCAATCTCTAGCAAAGAAAGGGGAGGGGAGGGGAGAGGAATAATAGATTTTTATGAGAACATATGGGATACTAATTTAAATATAGTGGTCAAAGAGGCTCCTCTGTGGCCACATTTAAACTGAGATCTTGGTGGGTGTGGTGTAGCACTGAGGACACTGAGACAGGAAGATCACCAAGAATTCAAGGCCAGTCTAGACAGTCTACATAGCAAGACTCTGTCTCAAAAACAAAAACAAACCCCAAAAAACTGAGATTGTTATTGGAGATAATAGAGTTGAACGTCATCCATATACCAATGATAATTGAAGCCATGAGAGTAAATGAGATTATCCATGTAGGGTATAAAAAGTAAGAAAAGTAGGATACAATTCTGAGAAACGCAACTCTTTTTTTGGTACCAGGGATCGAACTCAGGACCTTGTGCTTGCAAAGCAGGAAGCGGCATCACTGAGCTAAATTCCTGGCCCTAGAAATGCAACTATTTAAGAGATGAGCAGAGGAAAAGAAACCTGTGCTGGATTAACTAATGGTCAATTTAGAATGCCCAGCTGAACAAAGTCAGCGTGGTTCTCGGTGTGGAAGACCTACTTGAGAATTGTTGCCAGCATAAAAGGAGAACTGGAAGGGAAGAATGTATGCTGTTGATTTTCCTGGAGAAGCTTGCTGCAGCTAGTTTTCCTGACACAAACTCGGCTGTTCTCATCCTCAGAGGAGCACAGGTCCTGGCTTTCACTGCTGTTTTCTCCAGGGGAGCTATGGTCTTTGCCTTAAGTGTTGTTTCCTGACTTCAGTGCAGTTCCCTCAGCCTGATGGCACAGACCCTTCACCCAGCCAGTGCAGACTTTCTGGCTTCCACCACTGGCCTAATGCAGGTCGTCCATACAGACTTGCATGAGACATTGCCATGGGCTCTAGGCCTCCAGCTGGACTCGTGGAGGACACTGCCATGGGCTTTAGGCCTTTGGCTAGACTCATGGGGGACATTACAGGATCTGGGCCCTCAGCTGGATTCTTCGGGTCTCTAGCATGTGGACAGATCTCTTGTACTCCTCTGCCTTTGACTTTTTGGGTGACTATTATAAAATAGTCCTATAAATTATGTGTCCTGTATTAAATCTATTCCGTTGCAAACCCTGATTACAACAGAACCCCAAAAGAAAATACATTGGTTATGGTAGCCGAATAATGACTCAAGGCAGGAGATCATACTTCAAATGCTGCTGAGAGATCAAATATGTAAAGAAGAATAACAATTATCCACTGGATTTGATAATAAGGATGCTGCTGATATCTTCAGCAAGAGCAATTTCAGTGAGACAGAAGCTGGGCTTCAGAGGATTGTGGAGAGATTTGGGAAGTAAAAAAGCAGACTGAATGTGGACAGACACCCATCAGTGTACTCTAATGTAGTATTCTTCCTCAAGACTCCATTCTGTGTGCTCTTATGAGGGAAACCAACACACTGCCAAATCTGATTGACCTTGCTTTGTCCTCATCTTATTTCATCTCTCAACAGCATTTGACCCAGCTGATTATATAATTTTTTCTTGAAACACTTTCCTTCCTTGGTTTGTGTCTTAATCACTTTCCTCTGTACTGGGACAAAATACCTAACATCCAACACTTAACAGAGAGGTTTATTTTGGCTCAAAGTTTAGAAGTTTCAGTCCTTGCATGCTTGATGGTGTGGGAGAAGGGCCTGGCACAGAGGAAAGTTATGTTGTGGCGGCCAGGAAGCAAAAGAAGGGATTATCTGAGGAGGGAGCTTTATCCTTCAAGTCATACCCCCAGTGACTGCCTTTTCCAACCAGGCCCTCCTCCTAACATCACATTTAGCTACACTGCCCCTATGATTCAGTAACATTTCAAAAGCCCCACTTAAGATGCACCTTGAGACCATAATGTTAAATGAAGTAAATCAGACACACAGTTTAAATATTGCATAGTTTCTCTTATATGAAAAACTCAATATATAAATAAAGTGTAAAATAAAAGATAATAGAAAGTAGGGAGATAGATCTTTCTCAAATGGGAAGGATATCAAGAAATGGAGGGAAGGGGGAGAGGGGAGGGGAAGGGGATAAAAAAAACTAAGACGTATTATATACATGTACCAACTCCCCATGAGGAATGTAATCACTATGTACTACAAACATGTATTAATAAAAACTGAAATTTAAAAAAAGAGTGCATGAGTCTTTTAGAGGACATCTACATATAACCCATATGTCTGGGACACCACATTGTTTTTACTTCTCTGATTGCAGCTCCTTGCCAACTTCTCTTTCTCCACTTAATGGCTACATCTAAAGGGACTCTGTCTAGAATCTAAATGATCTCATCTATTCCCAAGGATGGCTCCCTTTCTCACTCTTCCTTTCTTTCTTTGTTCCCAGGGATTGAAGCCAGGGCCTTGGACATGCTACGTATGCACTCTACCACTTAGCTAAACCACCAACCTCTTCTCAAGGCTTTAAATACTATCTATATCCTGATGAGTTCCACACTTATATCTCAGTCTTGTCCTATATTCTGAGCTCTAGAATGGTAAATTAATCTGCCTTCCTGATTTCTCCATTGGTATTTCTATCAAGCATCTAAAACCTAATGTGTCCAAACTTATATTTTTCCTCACAACAGTTTTCTCTATTTGGCAAAGGGTACACTCAGTCCCACTAAACTCTTCAAGACAAAAACCCAAGGATCTTCCTTGATTCCTCTTCCTTTCTTATTACCCACATCCAAATAAACATCAAATTCTACTAGTTCTTCCTGGAAAACATATCTCAGAATTAAGCACATTACTGCTACCACTTCAGGCCAAGCAGTGTTGGTTAGATTTTCCCAGTAGCCTCCTAACTGGTCTTTCTACTTCTATTCTTAACCATTTTATGATCCATTTTCCCCATACTGCCATTTCCTTTACAAAACCTTTCAGTGGTACCCTACTGCACTTAGAAAAAAATCTGAACTCCTTGCCATAGCCTACAAGTACTTCCTTCTCTGATCTTATCTTGATTCACATTCCTCTAACCAGCGACAATTTGTGTTCATTTTACAGACATTTCTTGTGCACCTAATTTGTGTCAGATACCAAGTTAGACACTGAGTGTTACAAAAAAATCTGCCTTTGAAAAACTCATAATTCAGTGAGTAAAACAGATGTACAAATAAAATAAATCACTTTCTTTCCACAGTTAAGTATTTTGTAGAGTTAAAAACAATATAGGATGGAACACAAAAGACAGCAAAACTCTGCCTATGATAATCTGGGAAAGCTTTTACCAAAAAGGGAATGATTATCAGCATGCATTTCAGAAATGGCTAATTAGGCAGAGTATTATCTAGGAGTAGAAGAAAGCTAACAGGTCCATATGAAGATCTCTATTCCTTTTGAAAAATTATCTAGAGGTGGGCCAGGTGAGGTGGTGCATGCCTGTAGTCCCAGTACTCTGTAAACCAAGACAAGGAGAACAAGTTCAAGCCCAGCCTGGGCAACTTAGCAATTTAGTAAGAACCTGTCTCAAAATAAAAAATTTTAGGGCTGGGGACTTAGGTCAGTAGTTCTACCACCTGCCCCACAAGCACAAGGACCTGAGTTCAATCCCCATCCCCAGTACCAAAAATAAATAAATAAATAAATAACTTTAAAAGGGCTGGGAATATACTTCAGTGAGAAGGCTCTGGGTTCAATTTCCAGTACCATAAGAAAAAAAATCCAAAATAGGCAGCTTGACCAACTATAGGCAGAGAGTATAACAGAAAAATGCCCTTGTCAGGTCGTTACAAAGATTGGGAATAGTTAAAATGCAAATGAGTGCCGGGGATTTGCTCAGTGGTTCCGCCGAAAGGACCCAAGTTCAATCCCTGGTACAAAAAAAAAAAAAATGCAAATGATATTTAGAGTGGCAATCCACTGATTCATTTAATGACAATGTCTTGAGCATACAGTATATGTTAGGAAGTATTCAAAGTGACCAACAAATGAAATTGTATTTCAGTATAGGATTCAGACAATAAACACATACATAATATAATATGAAAGGCTAAGAGCTATGATTAGAAATAAAGTAGGGGAAAGAATAAAGAACATTGGGGCTACTTTGAGATATCAGAGTTAGTAAATGTTTGACTGAGGAAGATAGTTTTGAGCTGAATGAAGCAACTTGGGTATTACACTGCAGTTACTCAGCTTCACAGATTAGAAAAATACATTTTTCAGACTTTGCTGACTTCACCAAACTGGCCCTTCACTAAAGTGATGATTAACTAAACATTTCTATTTACTTTATCTTGACTATTTGACCATGTGTAATTGATCCTGTGATTAGGCAGGTTAAGATTCAGACTACATATAATTTTTCTACTGATCATTAACTAACCCTGTGTTTAGTTATTAACCAAAGACCTGCTCTTTCTCTTGTTCGGGTGATCTTTTTAAATATTTCTTCTTGTGTCTCAGCTGGATTTTATCTCCTCAAAATGTTAAACATAGTATCTCAAATATGATGGTTCACTTAAGCAGCTACAGACAAGATGCAGCCTAAGCTTTATTTCCTTTTATTCTAACTCCAGGGTTAGGACTAGAAGGGAAAATACATCAATCAATCAATCAATCAATCTACTATCTTCAACCAGAAAATGATTAAGTATCACTTTCTGTTTAGAAAAGGTGTACTCTCATAAGAATAAGAGCTATTGGGGTTGTAGCTCAGTGGTACAGGGCTTGTCTAGCATGTTTGGGTTTGATCCCCAGCACTGAAAACAAAATGAATAAGAAGAGTAAAGAAAAAGAGCAGTGATAAAAATCTGAAGATATATGCCAAGACAGGAATCTTATGAGGCTATATAATAATCTCAGCAGAGAACTAGAGAATGGAAAGAAGAAAAAACACAAAGCGTTTACAAGTTGACAACTCTCTCACATGAATGTCCTGCCTTCTCTCTATCTTCTTCTACACCCTTACTGCTGCTGACCAAGTCAATGGTTTACCAATATATGTGGCATCAGGAAAATACAAATATTGTCTAAAATTCAGGCAACCAGTTGTGAATTCTAAGAATTAAACATTGCTAGAAAGTAAAACTTGAAAATAAAAAATGAAGAACAAGACACACTTTAATGAACTTAGATCTGTAAGCAAAAAGTTAAGAGTTAAATTACCACATCCACTGTTTGCAGGGTCAGGCAATTTGCAGGCAATTTTTTTTTTTTTTTTGGTACCGGGGATTGAACTCAGGTCCTTGTGCTTGCGCAGCAGGTGGTGAAACCACTGAGCTAAATCCCTGGTCCTATGCAGGCAATTTTTAGAGGGTGCCCAGAAAGATGATAAGGCTTCCTAGGGCATCCTTTTGTCTTGGAATTAGTGGAACTAGGAAGTACAAGACAAAATTTAACTACATAGCAGTATTATAGGCTATCATAGATCTTAGGTCAGTAAAAAGCTAACTGGTTGAGACTGCCATCATTAAAGAAGAAAGCAAATAGAGTAGTTTCTCTCCATTGTTTACAAACACAGCCTAAAGAGAACCTTTGACAAAGGAATAAGATGCAATTAGAAAAAAAAAAGAAGAAAAAAAAAGATGCAATTAGAATTTACTCAGAAAATCCTATTTTCTTAACTTTTGTTTCGTATACCTGAGAGATATGACTAAAATACTGCAAAGCTGTCTCCACAGGGCTTTTGAAGAACATCTTCTCCTGAGGTTTCAACTACAAAGAGAATTAAGACACACAGTGAGACCATCCACAGTGGAATGAAATAAAATAATGATGTGGAATGAAATAAAATAATGATATGGAATGAAATAAAATGTATCTTCTATCTTTTACAATTGGTATCTGCAAATTTGTTGCTCCTTATCTTCCTTTTTACTATTATCATCATCATCTTCATCATCATCATCTTATAGGCCCTTTACACTGGGCTATATCTCCAGCCTTTTTAAATTTTATTCTTTTTTTCTTTTTGGTACCGGGGATCGAACTCGGGTCCTTGCACTTGCAAGGCAGGCAGCAGAACCACTGAGCTAAATCCCCAGCCCCTATTTTATTCTATTTTTTGAGAAAGGGTCTCACTGAGTTGTCTCAGCTGGGCTCAAACTTTCGATCCTCATACCTCAGCCTCCCAGAATGCTGGGATTACACATGTATACTACCATATCTTTTTAAAAAAATTCAACATATGTACTTTAAAAGTGTATGCTTCCTAGGCTCCAGGAATGAGATAAAATTGTGGCAGGGGGGAAACTTACATTGTCAGAAAGAGTCAGATGCTTGCAGGGAGTTCCACAAATGGCACATTTCTCTGGGAGAAAAGGGGAAAAAATGTTTGGTTCTCCTCAGTATGAGGTAAGATATTCCTATTACCATGTAATAGTTAAGAAGCCCAGGAAGAGCAGAAAAGGGTTCTTCCTAAAGTTAGAATATTGTTATAAAAGGACATCAACTTAAGCTCTGATCTCTAAATCAGTATTTCTAAACTAATAGGTTGAATATAAGTAAGGCTTTCACACTTTGCCTCAATTCATCTCCCTGTCTTTTTAAAAAGAATTCCCAGTTTTCTTTCATGAGTCAGAAGGGATAATTCTTAATACCCAACAGTAGTGCTGGAGTACATTTATAAGGGTATTGGTAAAAGTACAAGAATATCAATGGGTTTTTTTTGGTGAGCTTTACAACACATAATAATTACATTAATCATGGAGTATTAGTACATATACTGTACATGCTGTTCCATCTTGATCATTTTTACTTCCTCTCCTCTCCTCCTTTTCTCTCATTCCTACATTCCCTTCCCATCTCCACAAAGTCTACTTCCCTGTTTCCTACTGCTTCTCTTTTATTTTGCTCTTTAAATTATTCTGGGTTTCTCATATAAAAGAAACTATGCAGTATTTATCCTTTTGTGCCTTATTTATTTTGCTAAGCATCATAGTCTCAAGATTCACCCATTTTCCCACAAATGATTCAAATTTACACTTCTTTATGGCTAAGTAGTAATAATTGTAATAATACCACACTTTCTTTTAACCATTCATCCATTGATGGGACTACAAGCTATGTCCATAATTTAGCCAGTGTGAATTATGCTGCTGTAAACGTGGGTATGCATATATCATTGTAATATGATGACTTTAACTCTCAGAAAAATACTTAGAAGAGGAATAACTGGGTCAAATGAGATTTCTTTTTTTGTTTGTTTGTTTGGTACCAGGGATCGAACTTGGGACCTTGCACTTACAAGGCAGGCGGCAGAACCACTGAGCTAAATCCCCAGCCCCCGGCCCTGTTGTTTTATTTTTTTGAGACAGGGACTCACTATTGTAGTTCAGGCTGTCTTTGAACTCTCTATGTAGCTTAGGCTAGCCTTGAACTTGCAGTGATCCTCCTGCCTCAGCCTCCCGAGTGCTGGGATTACAGACATGTGCCACCATGCCTGGCTCTATTTTTAGTTTTTTGAGGAATCTGATTTCCATACTGGTTGTACTAATTTGCATTATCACCAACAATGTAGAAAGCTTCCTTTTTCCCCACAACCTTGCCAAACTTGCTGTTTTTTGAGTCCTTGAAAATAGTCATTCTTACTAGCATAAGATAGAATTTCAGTGTAGTTTTGATTTTCATTTCTCTAATGACCAAAGATGCTGAACATTATTATGGCTTATATCTAGATGCTTTCTAAAGCCTCAGAGATTTGAGAAGGTGACTGGATCATGCGGGTGTGATATTCATTAGTTGATTAGTTCAATGATTGAGGTGCCGGGGATTTAGCTCAGTGGTTTCACTGCCTGCTACCCAAGTGCAAAGACCTGAGTTCGATCCGCAGTACCAAAAAAAAAAGCATCACAGATTAGTTCAATGATGAGTTTATAGCTAAATCTGAGTTAGAAGGTAAAGCCTGGTTGGAGAAGGTAGGTCACTGGGAGCATGGTCTGGATCTATCTCCTTCCTTTCCCCTTTGATCCTTCCCTCTGCTTCCTACCTGCCACACCATGAGCTGTTTGTCCCTCTGCATGCTCCTCTACCATGCTGCCCTATCTTGGAGCATGCTGACTATGGACTGAAGCCTCTACAAACTGTGAGCCAAAATAAACCTTTCCTCCTTGAAGTTGTGGGTGTTGGGTATTGCATCTCAACAACAAGAAAGTGATTACAATACCCAGTTTTGACCAGGTATTTTATTTGGGGAGGGTTCTAATTTTTATGAGTTCTTTATAAATCCTAGATACTAGTCCTCTGTCCAAGGAGTAACTGGCAATTTTTTTTTCTGCATTCTGGATTCTCCAGCATATGTTTTTGGCCCTTTGTCAAAGATCAGATGGCTGAAAGTGCATGGGGTTGTTTCTGCATCCTCAATTCTATTCCATTGGTCAACTTAGCTATTTTTGTGCCAGTACTGTGTTGTTTTTATTTTTGTAGCTTTGTAATATAACTTCAAATCTGGGATTATAATGCTTCCCTGCTTTGCTCTTTTTTTCTCAGGATTGATTTGGCTATTATGTGTCTCTTCTGGTTCCATGTAAACTTAAGTATTTTCTAGTTCTGTGATGAATGCTATTGGTATTTTGATTGGAATTTCATTAAATCTATTTATCATTTTTGGTAATACAGCTATTTTGAAATTTTGGTTCTGCCTTTCCAGGAACAAGAGATATCTTTTTTCCATTTTCTAATGTTCTCTTCAATTTCTTTTTTCAGAGCACTATAGTTTTTATTATATAGCTCTTTCACTTCCTTGGTTAATCCTGAGGTATTTAATTTTTTTGAAAGCTATTGTGAATGAGACTGTTCTGATTTTTTTTTTTTTTTTTTTGGTACCAAGGATTGAACTCGGGACCTTGCACTTGTGAGGCAGGTGGCAACACCACTGAGCTAAATCCCTAGCCCTTTTCTGATTTCTTTCTTGGTAATTTCATTGTTGGTACACAGGAATACTAATGATTTTTGTGTGTTGATTTTGTGTCCTTCCATTTACTGAATTTATTAGGATTTCATGTTTTGTTTGATTTGTTTTGTTTTGGGGGTGTTGTTTGGCTGTATGGGGGAATTCCCAGGGCAATCTGAGCTACATTGCTAGCCTTTTTAAACTGTTGTATTTTGAAACAAGGTCTCACTAAGTCTCTTACTTGTCCAGATGGGGCTTGAACTTGCCATCCTCCTGCCTTAGCTTCCTAGAGTGCACGGATGTACCAGCATGCCTGGCTATGTTTACTAGTTCTAAAGGGTCTACTGGGGGAGTTTTTTTGGGTCTTCTATGTAAAGGATCATGTCCATCTCCAAATAAGGAGAGTTTGATTTCTTCCTGTTTCCCTTTTATTTCTTTCTCTTGCCTGATTGCTCTGGCTAAAGTTTTGAGTGCTATCATTAAAGTCCTATCTCTTACCTCTTTTTTCTTCCCTTCTTTCTAAACTATTCAATTTCTTCTTCCTTTCTCCTTCCCTCATTCTCTACATCCCAATGACCTTTACTTGAAGTCACTCTGGCTACTTGACAGCAAGCACATACTGGGTATAATAAGAAACTCCTCAGTTATTCCTTCCTCTTTTCCTTTTGTTAATATTCCTAGATCTCACCTCAATGTTTTCTTAGTCTCCAATTAGTCCAATCTCAAAGATGCAAATATAAAATTCCTCATCTTTTGTTGTAAAGTGAAATTTTAGTAGTGGTGCTGGTTATTGATGAAGATACATGCCAAGTCAGGGGAAAATATCACATAGCTTATGCTTCACAGAGACACATCACTTCAAAGTGAGCTGCCATTACCATAGTGAAATGCTTTGTTACATTAGCAGGTAATTTAAAAGGGTCATGAGACTCACACAGAAAAAAGCTTCTCCAGAGACTAGCTAACCTGAATGTTCTTTCCTTGGGTTTTTCCCAGTCACTCTTCCATATTGCTCCCAGTGTGAACTAGCAAGTACAATTCATTTTTTTATTTAAGAAAAACAACAACAAAATTCCACAGCTCTTGATAATCTACAGGATAAAGTTCAGGATCTTTAGCCTAGTATACAGAGACTTCCATTATCTGGCTAATCCACCTCTCTAGCCTCATCTTTTACAATCTTTTACTTTACTTTTTATATTCTAACAATCCCAACTATGTATAGTTCTCTGCACTACTTTGGTTTAGTTTTGCAGTAGTAGGGACTAAACCCAGGCCATACAACTGAGCTACATCCCCAGCACTTTTTAATTTTTTTTTTTTTTTTTTTTTGAGACAGGGTCTTGATAAGTCAAAGTTGTCCGGGCTGGGCATGAACTTGAGATCCTCTTACCTTTAGCCTCTCAAGAATACTAGGATTGCAGGAATATGCCACCATGCCCATCTCTCCCATGGTTTCATATCATGTTTTCATATATGCTGTTGCCTGAAACTGGAATGATCTTCTCCTCCTTATCCACTTGGAAAACTCTAGTTTATTATCCAAAACAATACTTCGGCAGTACCTCTTCTGTGAAGTCTTTCCTGATCAAAGCACAGTACCCTGAGTCTTCTGGGAATTTATATAACTACATACCTAGTAAGGGTTTTTGTTTGTTTTCTTTTGTTTGTTTTTCGTTATTTTGGTTTATTTGTTTGAGATAGGGTCTCACTATTTAGGCTGGCCTTGAACTTGAACTATGTAGCCTAGGGTAGACTCAAATTTGTGGTGATAATCTTGCTTCACCCTCCCCAGTGCTGGGATAATAGGCGTTCAACCATGCCGAGCTCCCTAGTAAGTTTTTGTTCTTATTTCACACAGGGTCTCACTATGTTGCCCAGGCTAGCCCTGAACTCCTGGGCTCAAATGACCCTCCTACCTGAGCATTCTGAGTAGCTAGACCGTAGGTACATACCACCATATCTACTCGCCAAGCCTTTGTATTTCTTTCTTTCTTTCTTTCTTTCTTTCTTTCTTTCTTTCTTTCTTTCTTTCTTTCTTTTGAGACAGAGTCTAAATATATAATCCAAGATAGCTTTAAACTCACTATTTAGTCCAGGCTGGCCTCCAACTTGAGATTCTCCTGCCTCAGCCTCCTGAGTGCTGGGATTACAATCATGTACCACCAGGCCTGGCATCTCAGCACAGCAAACAAAACAAGAGCAATTGTAAATTCAAGTCTCCTTTCTAAGGCATAACAGTTGTAAGAGTTTGGTCATATTATTCTCTCTGGGTCAGTTTCCTCATTTGTAAAATAGCTATATAATAATTATTACCTAGGTACAAGAAAAAATGTTTTTTACAGTTTTTTTATTCGTTTGTTTTTTTGAGACAAGGTCTCACTATGTAGTTCAAAATAGCATTTAACTCATTATGTAGCCCAGGCTGGCCTGGAACTCATGGCAATCTTCCTGTCCAGCCTTCCCTGTGCTGGGATTATAGGCGTGTGCCACCATACCTAGCTATAAATTCTTGTTGAGAGCTTTCTATATAATTTTTGGAGAAAAATCATTTCATAAATTGTGATTAGGGTTGTCTGAGGTCTAGTGTCTTTCCCATGTGAGCTGGCTATGGTATGCAGAAACAGAACCATAACTCCATGTGCCTCCAGTCACAGCTGAGGCCTCAATAGTTCCATGATACTGTGACGCTCAAGGGCAAGATTACATCATCTTAAAATATCCTGGTTCCTTGAGGAACCAGTAGTAATAAGAAAAAAAAAGAAAAGTTTCACCTGAGGGAAGGACAAATTCCTTTTTAACCTGCTATCTCATCCCACCTACTACTGTAAGAATGCTCTGCCCATCTCACAGTCCTCATCAACCTAAGATCCTCATCAGCATAAGATTACTGCTACCCTCTGACTCATCTGATAATCTCTCAGATTACTGTGTGCACCCAATAAATAGTGGGTAGTTTAGATTGTCTTTGTCCACTCTGGCATTGACCTCCCAGCCCCCCCCCCCCCCCCCCCCCCCCCGCCGTGTACTTTGAAAGTGTGTCTCTTTGCCTTTCTTTCTTTATCCCTTGCTGCACCCCTCTCTAGGCAAAGTGGAGGAGTGATTGGCCTCTGAAAAATTCTTTTTTAAACTACAAGGTCAGCATCATCATTATCCCACCATCATCATTTCTGACCCATTGTGGCTTTTTCTGCCATAGACTTCTAAATACTGATAAGTACCTTTTGTTACTCAAGTAACAAATTTGCTAAATCATTTAGCACCATTCTTTATTAAGGGATGCTAATTTCCAAAATCGACAGTTTCTGAAGGTATCCACATCACTATTGGCCTACCAAGTGATTTTTATCCTAAATCAAACAGAGAAATGGCTAATCACTGTATCTAGGTTAAAAACAATTAAATTACCCACCCTGAGTCACACATTTTTTACAGAAAATATGGCCACAGCTGGTGACAAAGAAATGGGCCCCATCTTTTCGGAAACACTGGTTGCAGTGAAACCAATCCATTCTGGAACAG